>NC_056560.1:29667918-29696941 GCF_013358625.1 Macadamia integrifolia | reverse complement strand
GGGGGCTGATTGCATCAGATGACTATTTTCATGTCTGCCTCTTCACCCATATTATTTATGTGTGTGTCCTATTAGGTTAGGTAGGATATCACAAGTCAGAATATGATTTTTTAGTTCTTGTTGTGTAATATTTTTTATATTATTGTATTAGCCAAGTACAGATATAAACCATTCATTGTCTCTGTTTCCTCTGGTAAGAAATTTGAAGGCACTTGTAGGGATGTAGAGTTGTTTCATTTGGAGTATGGGCTTTGTGATTAGAAAAAGATACACTAAAGGGTTGTATGTGACTTTAGTTGTTCAATTCAAGTGGTTCATTAGTTACTCCACGTTAGTGTGAAGTCATCTATTATAACGACTTCATTATGTTGTTTCAATTTCAATCTTGCACTAATGATGTCAGCTGTTAAGTTATTAGGTAAAATACCTACTTGGCAAAAGGTTTTATGAATGGGTTATTTGCTTTGTCATGTGGCTGACTATGTTTAGGCTTAAACTTGACATGTGAGCACATGTCCACAAAATTTCAGTCCTATTACATCCTATCACATGGCAGAACTAGATACTTCTTTATGAGTGTTTCTCTCTATAAGACCTGTTCCCTGTTTAACAAACTAGGTTGTAGAACCTTTTGGCTTTTTAGGTGGCCTAAGGTTTAGCCAATCCATATGGCTAGTACAGTTGGATGAATGCTTTGCCCTGATGCACCTGTAAAAGAACCTGAAGACTGGCACCTTTAGGACTAGGGGGCCAAGTAGCAACTCTGATTTTGACTACTGCAATGAAGCATTCTCCCATGAACCCTATCACCAAATTTGCCCTTCATAATGGTTACTTTGTGGCAATTTTCAACAGGAAGCTGAGAGATCTGAATGTTTCTGTTAGGTTTAGGTAAATTGGACATGGAATCGGCTTCCGCATATTCTTATCGGATTGGAATAGGCAAGACCCATAGAAATTAGAATCAGGAAGAAGCAAAGATTTCTAAAATTGATCTTTTAGAGTTTTTGATTTAACAAACTTGCGGTTATTTTACTGGCTAAAAGAAGGAACCAATGGTTAAAAAAAAAAATGAAGAGGATCAAATGTAAATGATAGGTGACTCAAAAAAGGGTTGGAGGAATCACCTGGAATGGAGTGATTTATTCAATTTGGGCAAATTGGAGATTGTGTGGATAGATGTACGGTCCCATGTTGGTAAGTTGATCCGGACACCTTGATTAACAAAAAAAAACAGTATAGTTGTGAAATTCCATGGTGGTAGCTTAATGCCAAACATAATTAATGATTTAACCACATTATTCTTGAGAAGATATGGCTGGGAAAAATAGAAACATCAAATGTCAAATTGTAGCTTCCCCTCCATGATAACTAGATGAGATGTGCCAAGCAAACCTCCTTCGTTTACTGATCAGGGGTATGGCTGTGGATGTGTTCGATCAAAGTCCTTGGAATGACACAAGATAAAGCAGAGATGTACCACAAATTCAACATTAAATGCTATCCTTCTCTGCTCATACACAGATTTTGTGGAATGCCACCTTCATCATATGGACTTCTAGTGTCTTGCATACATCATTGGAGTGCCATTTGCAGTCACAGTCCTTTGTCATTTTCACTCTCACCTTCACCAATCCTAAAGTAGATCCCTTGCAATAGATCAGTTAGGGTGCGTCATCATTGTTCGGTTGATCATGTTCCTCGAACAACCTAAACTTCAGTACGGTATTCATGGGAGATCTACATGATGAAGCAGATCATGACCCACCTGCCTGAACCAGGTGCTGATGATGGGAATGGAAGATAGGAACCCAAACATGGATCATTCAACTTTCAGCCTCTTTTTAATTATCTCTATATTCACTAAAGGGCAATATTACACATAATATCAAGTTACAGTAATTTTAGCAATTGAAAATGTTTGTCTTACAGGTTGAGGGAGAAAATGATTCCTTGTGAATAAGGTTTTGTACAATTAAAAAAAGTATGCCACACAACCAACTCAATAATAATATGATCAACACCTTTCTATAAACTTAATCTTGGAATTAAATTCTAGACCACTAAAGAAACTGGCTATGGTACTGGTCAATACCCCATCTCATGTCATGTCAAAAAAAGAAAGCATCAAAATGCATATTCCTAGACCAAGATCAGATGCTGAATGGAAGAAAGGAATTAGCTGTTTCATGTTGTCTCCCTGGAGCTTGACTTCACCCAAGAGTATAAGATGGCTTTTACAGATATTTTCTGGCAAGTGCTCGAACTTTTGTATCAAAATGGGACGATGTAATACGAGACCCAGGCAAGTAAAGGGGATTGAGAAGAATCTGCCAATTTTCCAAATGTTTTAGAATTGTGCATGTCAGGCAAGAAAATAAATAAAACAAACTGCGGAAACTAAGGTGATTATTTGCATGAAGTAAATGAAATTTAGTCGTTGTCGTCCTAACACTAGTCTATAAACATATGAATTAAACTATATCCAATCATTATGCACAACATACAATTATGGGAACTGGGTGAGCCTGTGGTGCAATGATTAAGTTGCACTATTGCAACATATTCGTCACAGGTTCGAATCTCGAAAAAAGCCTCTCTTGAGAAGCAGGGGGTAAGGCTGCTTGCATTTGCCCCTCCCAGAACTTGCAGTAGCAGTGCACTGGGTTGCTCTTATACAATTATGGGAACTCACTTTCTACCTTCATAGGGGTGTTGGTTTTCACCATTACTGTTGTCTGGCAATTCTGCTGAATTGGGCACAAGTACCCTTTGGCAGGTCACATTTGCTTTCAAATTATGCAATTTGAAGGAGGAATGTCAGAAATCCAACCTTCACCAAAAGGCATGAATAAAACTCCATTCAAACAAAAACTGTCATTTTTTTGGGTCTTATGCATGTTCAACAGAGAATAATGTCCCAAGTTCTTGAGCCCATATACTCTTGGATTCTGCTTTCTATCTCAAAATTATGTTGGATGTTTCAATGTTACATGAGTAACAAATTGAAATTGACAAGAACATATGCTAAAAATACCCTGTTGTTCATCCCTATGTTAGGAAGATTTTAAGACATGTCAAAAGTCATTATAACATAAAAGGCACTTCAAAGTTCAAAGTTTTCTTCTTTTCTAATTTAATTCCATGGATTCTAGTGGAAAATTAGTATGACATTCTGTGAACCAGCCTAGAACAGATTTGATTAGGAACTCCTACTTAGTTGGTTTCATCTGTAATGCAGGCCGAGGAGATGATGTAACTTCAATTAAGAGATAGAGGTCCTCCCTCACAATAGGCATGCCTTCCTACAAAGGAAGATCCAAGGATTCTCTCCATCATTTTCATAGATCAATCACAGCAATCAAGCTACTCAAAATTGTCTCAGTAAAATATCACATATAAAAAATGTTGGGAAATTAATGCTGAATCCTGAGTTCAAACTTCTAGTATATGAAATTTTTTACCATAAGCCTATCACTACAGCAATCTGGACGTAGCTGTTCAACAGCCAAGGTTTAGAATTCTGAAATTATAGAAGTCGAGTGAAGGGAGACACAAGGCCCTTGCCAGGAATGTTATGATAGAATCACTTGTGAAACCAATTTTTATCCCTCTTAAATTCATGGTTAGTGGACCAAATTCATAAAATTATGCAGGACTACAAACTTTCAGAAATCCGTCATGTAAAGTAATCAGAATTCATGTTGAGCATGGTAGTACAGTAGAATACATTCTCCAAAGACATAATAAAAAAAGATGTGGAAGTAGTAGATTGCACAACAGAAGAGCAGGTCTCAGTAGTATATACCTTTATATAAAGCTCATGAACATCTTGGAAGAAGCTTTTAATTCCATCATCATTACGAGAATCATGAAGCAGCATAAATCGTGTATGTATGATAAGATCAGTCAAAGAAATTAAAGAATGTAGCATGTGAAAACACAAGCACACACACGCATTCGAACATGCATGCATGCACGCACGCACCCACATGCACACCACAATATTAGCCCTAACAAAATATCTCTCTCAGATAGAATAATTACAGGCACTCTGGTTCATCTGTTCCTTTTATCAAATTTTAAAAATATCTTACAGCATGAATCATGCCTAAATAGGAAGGATATGACCCGCAGTAACATAAACTGACACCACCAAATCATTGAACCTGTCCACTGCCTTCAAGAACCTGTATGAAGAATGTCATGAGAAAAAATTACCAGAAGGGAAGAAGATGATGAAAAAAAAAACACAGGAGCATAAATTTTATTGGAAGAGGAAACTAATTGGCTAAATGTGAACCTACATCAAGAAAAAAAAAAAAAAAAAAAAAAAAAATCAGCAATGGAATCTCACATAGCACTTGTATTCCATGCAAAGTCTTGAACAATATCCAAAGCTGCATGCAATATGAATTGATGCTGATGGGCGGCTTCTTCTTTCTGCCATATTGTAGTAAAGTCCTTATGTCAACCCTAAATGATAACCAAGGAAAGTACAAAAGCACTTACCCAAAATGAGGATACTGAACATACAGCATGTATACTAAATTGCAGTAGAGCAGCAAACATTGTAATGATGAAACTACTACCACATTTTTGTTGAGATACATTTCAAAATGATAATTCAAAATGCACAAGGCACATGATAATTTATTATGGACAAAGTGCTTCCTAGAACAACATATCGTTAGAGACTGGAACATACAGGTTTCTAAGAAGTCTAGTAAGAAAATTTGCATATTATTGGTGAATTTTGCATACTTCGCAAATTATAGGTGAACTTTGGGCATTTCACCAAAAGCAATTAAAAAAAAAAAAAAAAATCTAATACAAATGCACTCACTGGATTGAAAGTAGGAAAAATTACAAATGAACACACTGAATTAGAAACAGGTAGAAATTATTTATCGTACTCTTCAAATACATAGGAGAAATTGGATGAATGATGTGAAATACATGAAATGAAAAGAAAAGTTGAACTGATAACTCATGATATAATAGCACACAACTGCTAAAAAAAAGGCGCACATTGTGCACAAGGCTCACTCCACTGCAGGGTCTGGGGAGTGGGGAGGGTCATAATGTATGCAGCCTTAACCCCCGCTTCGCGAAGAGGCTGTTCCCCGACTCGAACCCGCAACCACTAGGTCACTATGGAGCAACCTTATAGTTGTGCCAAGGTCCACCGTCAGGCCTCAACACACAGTTACTATTATGTCCCCATATATCAAATTGTTGAAAATGCAAGCATTCCACTAGGAAAGTAACTATGACATTTACGAAAAAGGCAATTGAAAACGATAACAAGAAAGAATCTAAAGCAAAGTATAGGAACATCATATCATCTCAAAACTGCATAAAACTAACACTCTCCATAGAATTAGGACTTCAAATTAAATATGGTGTTGGAGATGCCTCTGGGAAGTACATGGAGACAATGAATACAAAATAGAACTAAAAAGAAACTATACCTTAACTGCAGAGCCCACTTCAGCTTCATATATAGGAATGTCATTCCTGCTGACAATAATGAAACATGCTGTACCTGCCATATCCTTCCTCAACCAGAAGAACTTTCAAACTCCGATGCGTTTCAAACTTCAAAAGAGGAGTTGTTAAACAAAGTCAAACATTTTGAGACATATAAGAGACATGAGATCAAACAGTAACTTAGCAGAAGAGGATAAATCAACTAAGGATCAGACAGAGGTGGAAGGGATTAAAGCAACGGATAGACCTTATGACAAGGCAAAAGACGAAACTAATTCAAGATATTATCAATTTTTTCGTGCCCAATCGTAGGAGAAAGAAAGAAAAAAAGTTCCTTCAAAGCTAAGAGGATAACATATAAATATCTGAATTCTTTGCCCGGTACATCAGCCTAGAAATATCTAAAATCTCTAGTAACCCAACCAATTACAAACCATAAGAGGAAATAAGCCTACACTTAGAAAAGAAATGGAGATCATTTTGTTTCAATGGTGGAACTTATAATAAAGTATTCACTATTAGATTTCTGCTACGGAAACGAAGAATCCATGCTTCCCCCAGTTCGCTAAGTTGAAAATATAAACCTAATTCTTTTAAAATCAAAGCAGTAATAACAATTTGGAGCAAGTAGTGCTAAGTAATTGATCAATGAAGCGGCGATCTTTCGACCAACATTGAGAGAGAGAGAGAGAGAGAGAGAGAGAGAAGACCTGATTTCTGCAGATCCAAAGAGATCCCCAAGAGGAAGAGTGGGAGATCTGAGAAGAACAATTGGGATTAGCTATTGGATTTGGAAGAAGCTGTTGTCGAGGGAGTCAGAGACTGAGACAGTGAATTGAAGGGTTTATAGTTTTTCTCTCAGTACTATGTGGAAAGACTATAATACCCTTATCATTTGAAATAGAATTCGTATCTGAACCTTTTCTACTAAGAGGCCTAAGCCAAAACATCAGTCCAAACATTTCATTGAAAAAATAAAATTAATTTTTCCTAAAACAATTCCTAAACACTTTACAAAATCGTTGTCGGATCCAGATTTCTGTACAATCATACACAAAATATTATTCTTTGATACTTCCTAGTAGGTAGTGGATTAACCTATATATATATATATATATATCTAGTCAAAGAGACATCAATCATGAGTATGCTAAGTCCGTGATGCGAAACTGCAATGATAAGGATCTCTGTATAGAAACACAACTCTAAAAACGATATAGAAAGTAATAGAAAAATAAAAACAAACAATGCGCACGGATTTACGAGGTTTGGTAAGATTGCCTACATCCTTGGTAAGATGAGATGAGATCCTGCTTCACTATCAACAGAGAATAGGATTACAGTGCTCGTCTTCACACCTCTCAGAATAGCTTTCAGAGAAAGTAAACCTCTCACAAAAATATAGCAAAAAACCCTAATACCAAAATGTATAAAATTGCTTACCATTCTATTTGGGGGCCTGCACCCGACACCAGTACTCCTTAAATTAAACTATGACGAAAAACAAGACATCGCACACTAACACTTCGATCAAGGGACTAATCGAACTCTACATATGATCCGATTCCATGCACTTATCATAAGTACAATTACACTTGTACCTAGAAATCCTCATTCTTAAGTATACATTGTGTGAGAGTTGTATGAATCGGATGGCTGAGATTCTCCCTAGTTGTGATTTGTAAACGATTTTTAATGAAAACATAAGGACAACCATAACCCGTTAATATCATGCATAATAATTGATATTATATTTACTAAAACTCCTGGTTTGATAGATACATATCCAACAGTCAAAATGGTAACTGCTAATATTGCAGTTCCTAAAGTCCATATCCAACAGTCAAAACTGGGTAACTGCTAATATTGCAGTTCCTAAAGTCCTAAGCAAAGTAGTTGGAGAGTCAGATTTTGGATCCAACACCTTTGATCATAAATAAGTGAAACTTTCCAAGAAACTCATACTCTCATCATGTGCACCGACCTTCCAAATTCCTATCTTCCAGTATTTATTTCTACGTTATCAGTTATATAATAGGATAAGTTTAAGTCAGACCCATCCCTACCACGCAGGTCACACAGCATGTGAAACAGACGTAGAAAGTGTTTCAGGAAAACAAAGAAGAAGCCAAGAACAAGAAGCTTCCTCCTCTTCCTGTACCTGTGCTCCAGTAGTATAGAGAATATATCAAGGCAAAAAGGGAATCAATGGATCTCCTTTAACAGCAATGCCACTTGTCAAAAAAAAAAAAAAATCATTTCATGGGTTCCTTTCGGCAACCCATCTCCATTGAAATCTTTGACTTGAAGGATCTCCATACCCCATACCCAGTTGCCCACGTGCTTGCAACCAACTGGCTCTGCTCTCTCTTTCTTTAATCTTATCCTTCTATCTTCTACTTCTCACTCTATAAATATTTGTCCTATGAATTTGAAAAACCAGAGAGAAAGAGAGAATTGAGAAGAACTAAGAAGAAGAGAAGCTCATCCATGTCTACCCTCAACGATAGAAGGGTATTAGTGGAAGCAGGTGATAAGGAGCCATCTCCTTCACCTCCCATTAGAGAAAGATCTGTGAGGTCTCAGTCTGATCAGTCAGAGTGATCAGTCTGAGTCTCATGTTGAAGCCAGCAGAGCTGTGGAGGAGGTAGGCCCGCAGTCAAGAGTAGGAGACCTTGAAGGGTTGAAGTACTCTCATGTGAATAGAAGTAAAGGAGAAAAGAAGTTGTTGGCTCTGAATGCGAAGAAAGGGGATCAGTGCAGTCCAGAAAATATCGATGAATGCGCTGAGGCTTTTATAAGGAGATTCAGGGAGCAGCTTCAGATCCAACGTCTTGAATCTATAGAGAATTATGAGCAAATGTTGACTAGAGGGCTCTAATTAACTCTAGCCCTCTTTCTCAATTTAATCTCTTGTTCATATCCATCTTTATCTTTACCTTAAAAAAAAAATTTTAATTTTTTTTTGATTTTTTTTATTAGTATTTGTTTCCATGATGATATGATCTAATGTGGAATTGTCCTGGTATCTCTTTTTTTCTTTTTTTATGAAATAAAGAAAAATATATTAGAAAATAAAGCAGTCAAATATTACATCATAGTCTTTAAGGAGTTAGAGAAATTCCTAATCTAGCAAGAGTACCTAAATTCCATAAATACATCATGGGAGTGGTAGAAGTTCTGGCTATGTACAGATACTGAATAGTTCCCAAAAAATTTCAAAGTTAAAAAGAGGCCAACTGTTCCTCGAAGGTTTTGTAATAAGTTGAAATATGTTCTTTGTAGAAACCCTGACTTAGTGATAGTCCAATCCTTTGTAGCTGTCAATCTTAGTCCTTACAAAATGCTCAAGGTTTCAACTTCCTCCATTGATTTAGATGTTGTAGTTTCCATTCTGATAGCTTAAAATTGACCTTGAGATAGAATTCCACATATTCAGCATGATTCTGTATCTAAAAAGTTAGCAATACCAATATAAACTAAGATGTGATATGGGGAAAAAGGAAGAAGCAAGTATCTTCCTAGGATGACTTCTGGATCATCGGTAATGGAGGAGACAACATCGTTTGAGTTAGTGCCATGAAGCAAAATCAAGTCAGAGATCCTAGTAACCCTGTTTTCTGCTCTGGGTTTCACTGTTTTTAAGCCATCAAGGCCAGTGGTACGTTTAAGTCTCTTGAGTAATCAAATTCTTCAACGACTATATTTCTTGGATAAGAGATTTATCTATTAGAACCTCTAACATCTCTACCCTACCTCCAATCCTACCCACCTCTTTTTTTTTTTTTTTTTTTTTTTTTTTTTGGATAAGTAGGTTTAGATCAGCTCCCCTCGGGTGATCCAGCTGTCCATAAGGGGTCTGACTCAGGATCACCCGAGGGGACATCCCCCAAGGGGAGCTGATCCAAACTCTTTCATTCTATACTTGGCTTACGGCCAATTGGGGGATAAGTATACTTAGTGGCATTCCTAGATGGCTTAGGGCCAATTGGGGGATTAGTATACTTAGTGGCATTCCTAGATCTATGAATTGCCTCATTGATATGATGCAATATCAAATAAAGGTTCGAGCAACATATATGACTTAGAAGTGAAGTAGCTGGCCGTTCAAGTTGGATTATTAACAAGGAGAAAAGTTTTCTAATTTTTTGATCAAGTAAGAGATACATGGTCTGGAGTGCAAGGCCACAAAAACGGCATAGAACCCACCCCTATTTGATGAATTGTCGAAATTACCCCCACTTTTTGTGTTTCTCTCCCTAATTAACCCTAAAGAGAATGAAGCGCAACAAGGAACCCCTTCCCTATTGACAAACCTCTCACAACTCTAGGATCAAATCCTAAATGGCAAATACTTCAGTGGCCCCAACAACTTCATAAATTGCTCAGGCAATAAGAAAGGATCCTTCATTTGTCATAGCCTCAAAACAATAAAAACAAGGGCCAGGTTCTCTTAGAGTGGGCAACCACTTGAGTTTTCCTTCACCAACAGAGAATCTCTTAATCAATGAGATCTAATCCTCCAACTGGACTGAGAAATGATATTTTAGGTCTTCGTAAATAGAGGGTGGGAGTTGATGATGGCATTAACTATTTCAGTCCAATCATAGCATGATATCAACTTGGATAAAGATATTCTCTCTTCACACTAGGTGGTGGAAAATGTGGTTTCTTAGTATAGCATATACATAGTAATGCCAAGCCAGTACTCTTGTTCTTCTTCCTTTTTTTTGGTAGGAGCCAAGCTTGTACATAGATTGAGATCTTCTGTAGTGCACATCCAACGACTAGGAACGCTTTGAGCAGCACTTGAGCATATCTATGCCCTGTAGTGTATAGAGGAGCCCAATCCCTTGTACACCTGCCTAAAGTCAAAGTTGCTACTCTTAAACCAGCACTGGCCTTGTCCTAACCCATGAAATAAAATCACTCATGCTAATCTTTCTTGGCATAAAGTTTTACTCTAAAAACAGGTTAATCAATTTCAAAATTAGAATATTTAATGTTGAAAAAACATTATTGTAACCAAAGTGATAACTAGGAAGTTGTAATTTTATTTTCTCCCCTTTTAAGATAAATAACAACATTGTTTCATTGAGGATACATGTTGTCACTTAATCCAAAAAATTTCTACCAAAAAAAAAAAAAAAAAAACGTAATCCAAAATATAAAAAAAGATAAATGTTGTTGTCATTTCACATAAATACTATAATATAGTATTAAATACTATATTAAGTAACTTTCAACTTTCTTAAAACTCTTTTTTAGCCTTACATCAAATACTACAACAAATAACTTTTGTCAATATGATAAGGGGCAGTTGGCAATTGAAAGAAGGTTTTTTGTTTTGTTTTTTTTTGTTTTGTTTTGTTTTGTTTTTTTTTTTAATTAAAGGAAGTTTACAAGTTATTAGTTCAGTACTTTGGTGACAACAAATTGAACCTTTTAATATTTTGTAGTGATAACGAATAACCATAATTTTTTATTTTAATATTTATATTTGGGAAGAGGGATTACTACCTAGGGGTGCAAGTTTGGCCCTAACGGCCCGAATCCGCCCTTGGCTTGCCCTGATCACGAACAATTATTGACCCCAAAATTTTGGCCTTGAGAGTCGGCCTGACCTTGAAATTTTTGACTCTGAATCAGGGTCAGGGTCAGGGTCAGGGCAGGTAAGGGTTTATGTTTTTGGCCCGCCCAGCCCACCCTGAACCACCCCTGATTTTTTTACCTTAACTTTTGGCCTTGATTTTGGCCTAACTTGGCAGTGGTTTTTTCCCTTGATGTTGACTTTGGATTTTTTGTTTTCTTAGGATGTTCTCCTCTTTGTTTAACATGACAAGGGTTTTGAGATCTTCGGATTGTTTGCTTTATTAAAATGATATCTTTGTTTATCATGACAAATAATTGAAGTTTTTTTGATTAAGTATTATTTACTTTCTTAGGATGATCTCCTCTTTGTTTATTATAATAGTTGGAGTTATTTGTAGTGTTTGAATATTTGTTTTAGGATGTTCTCCTCATGACAGGTAATTTGTGATTTTTTTTTTATCTCTTCTTTATTATGAATATTTTTATTTTTAGTTATTTCATATTTTGCAGGGTCAGGATAAGGGTGTACTCAGCCCTTGATGACAAACCAGGGTTAATCAGGGTTAGGGTTAAGGTTATGGTCAATCAAGGTCATCCCGCCCCGACCCTAAAAAATCAGGGCCAATCAAGGCGGGTAAGGGTTGGGTTGAACCCTAAAGGGTTGGGCCTGGGTTGAAGTTTTGCAGTCTTGAGTCAGGGTCAGGGCGGGTTTGGGCCTAGTTAATGGTACTCAGGGTTATATTAGGGTTTTAAGAAGCCCGACCCATACCGGCCCTATTGCACTCCTATAATACTACGTGGTTGATTGCTATTGTGCCAACACGTGAACCATTGAGAGAGTACAAAAAAGCATCAACCATGGGGACATGGCGGTCTTTTCATTCAACCTTATGATTGGAGCACATGACTAGATAGTGTTCTTTTTCCCTCATATTTGATATAACACAAATTATGTATTTAAGGGATTGGAGCTGTCAACTACTGCAATGGCAATGCTTTCATGAAGGAAAGCTTTAGTCTCTCTCTCTCTCTCTCTTCAAAATTCAAATTTAGTCATGGAAAATAATGTTCCTTGATTGTGGTTGTCTCTGGTAATAAGGGGGGTTGCACATGGATATTAGTAGGGGTGAGTTTTTTTAATTCACAGGGGTGGTGAGGTTATCACTTTGGAGCCCTCTATATCTTGACATAGAGGCCGTGAGATCAAGGAGTGTTCATTTTCCTTTTAATCATTTTTCACTTTTTAAGTAAAAAGGGAAAAAAAATTCTTATTGCTAACACGCAAGGAAAGGACTGAGAGAGGCTGTGGAATATATGGATCATAGTTCTAGGAGTCAATATTGAATAGCCCAATTCATATCCGCATTATCGGTAGAAGCATTCAGACCAAGGGTATAAAAATAAATAAAAAAAACTTTTATTGAAAATCAGAGACAAATCCATTGTCCATCCCATACCGGCGGATCCAATTAGGTAGCATATCCGATACCGATTACTACATCTTAATTAGTGTGGACTGGGGAGGGGTAGCTAGTATTACCCCAAAACGCCTACTCCTCTATCATATGTGTGTATCATATGTGTGTTGGAGAGAGAGAGAGAGGGTGGTGGTGGTGGGACTGGGAGGGGTTTCTTCGTAATTGAGGGAGATTCCATTTCACTGGTAAATCCATACCCAATGGGGAGAGTCCAGATTCTCTACCCACATGGGTTATTGCCCCATTGGGTTCTAATTGAAAAAAAAAATAAAAAAATTATGTACTAAAGACACAAAAAAAGAAAAAGATCACTACTTTTTTCACCAACTTTTGATTACAACAAGATTTTCTCTTTGTTTTATTTTTGTTAACAATTACGAATGAGATTGGTAATCTAATGGTGAAAATGCCCTCAATCCATTATCGGGAGTTTGTTCTGAGGGACTATGATCACTATCATGGAACATCCTTTTTTATTACCAAAAAAAAAAAAAATTGTTAACAATTTGTGAAACATCTTCATTTTCCCCTGATGTAGCAAGCGCAAAAATCAATTGCCTTGTTAACTCTTTGTGTCATACTCAAATGAAGGTCTCATCGGTTTCAATCACCAAATCTAACCACTTTTGAGATAGTTGTTTCCCATATGGAATACGATCCAACCGACTAGAGTCTTCTATAAATTGGAAGTCTTCATGGTCTACTTGTCGAATTGACAAAAATAAGCTATTTTATTCAAAAAAAATAGTTACATTGTCCAAAAAAAGCCATTCCTACCCTCATAGATGGATTTTAGGATGTTACAACAAAAATGAAAATTGGTTGAAATAGATATTAATTACCATACAATGGAGAGACAATCAATAGCTTGTGTCATTGTGTGGGTGATGCTGAGCTGTATTAATTAAGTCATTTCTGGTAATCTGAGAGATGTAACTCATTTTTCCATAGAGCTGGTGTGTTACATGTTTTTTTAGAGTGGGTAAAGCCAATATATATAGCTTATGATCGAGTTCTCATTTAGCCACGGAGAAGGGAAACTTTTTTATCACAACTTTCAAATGGACGGGTGAGAGTATCACACAATAGGAGAGGATATTATCAACTTCGTCCAATAGAGGGATGTTTTAGAACTCTAAGATGGTGGTTGAGCCCTACACTAGAAAAACTCTCCTAAAACTTAATAACCATATGAAAGGTGAAAGCATCCTTCTTTGAGTGTGGATCAGGTTCTCGCGCTATCAATTCATATACATCTCCATTGGAAAAAGAAGGAAACAATTTGATGCATGGACCAATTGTTTACTCAAATCAGGTCATATAATTAGTGTTATTTTTGTGATTTTTAATTATATCTTTTTATGGAAATTTAGATAGGATTAATTGATAACGTAGAAAATTGGTTTCCAATTGCTGTCTCTCTCTCCATCACCCTTTTTCTTACCGTCTTCCAAATTGTTTTCCCTCTTTATTTTTATTATTTATCTCATATCCTTTAATTATTTTAATTATTCTTAATTTGTTTTTACCCTTTAATTAATTAATAAATCTCCTCCTGTCTTTTCCATCTGTCTTCTGAGATACACCTTTAAAATTCTGTTTATTTATCAAATTATCACTCCCATTTGTAAACTTGAAATAATTTCCAAAATTATTATTATATTATTATATCTATTGACTATTTTTCCTATGATGGATTCATAAACAAAAACCAAAATTTCAACCCCAATTTACATCACAATCAGTCCTGACCTGGACTTTCAAAGACCCTTTTTAACTCATGAACAAGGCTGCCACCTTTCTCAAGCTTTCTTTTATGTGGAAAGTCTACATTGCAAGGGAGGAGTGGTCGTTCAATCCTTGTTTCTTTCTCAAAAGACAAATGGAGGAAGGGACCCAAACTGAAACCTCTGCTCAAGTCTTTTGTGGGTAGTGGCCTCTGAGGCGGCTGCTGCTGCTGCTGCTGCTGCTGCCCCCACCCTTGAAAACCCCTTCCAAAAAATATGCACAAAAGGTGCGGTGTCTGCAAATTACAACTGACATGATAATCCCTTCCAATCCCATCAGAACCTCTGATTCCAAATTTCTTGTTTCAGTATTCCCCAAACACACAATTGTGGCCACCAAATTCTGCCCTAGAAGAAGAAGTAAACCAACAAAAGCCTAATAATAACAAAGACCCAAGATGATGAAAAGAAAGAAGAACCAACTTTTAATCCTAACTTTCTCATAATGTTTGGTTAATGAATTCATGAGCTTTGAAGGAAGACTGAAGTGACCCAAAAAAAAGAAAAGCTTTCATTGAATTTGCAGTTGGTGATCAAGGTTTTAATTGATCTGATGAGGTGGTGATCAAAGATAAAAAAAAACAAGACTATTTTAATCATCTTTATTGTAAATTACAATACTATGTGAATCACACACAAAATAAGAATGAGAGATCATTCAAAACTTGCAAAAGAAGGTCCAGGTCCTCTTGATTTATGCACAAGATAGATAGTCATCTTCCTTCACATGAACTGCAGCAGTAGGTAAGCATTGAACAGTAGTTTGCTGCTGTTGCATGACCTGAATCTGCTGCTGGGCCTTCTTAAAATTGATTCTGGAACACATACGAACTGTCTCAGCACCTGCAAGTGGGATAATAGGGAGGTTGTCACAATTGCAGATCTCAATCATGAAACCATCTGGGTCATGGAAGAACAGCTGATCAACATGGGCTCCTCCCTCTTCAACAACCCTCTGCACGTGCTCAATCCCCATTTCTTTGAGCTTCTTCTCCACTGCAGTCATACTCTCACACTACCCACACAAATATAAAAGCAAAACAAATTTGATGAGCTCAGAAGATCAAATACCAACACAGGACAGAGCTATAATAGGCCACCCTCCATGTCTTAATGCCATTAATGGTGTCAAGGTTGGCACAAGAAATACAATAAAACCAACATAAGTTCAAATTAGGAAATTACCTGGAAGGAGATATGATTATCTTTTGGATCAATTTCTCCCTTCTTGGTCATCTTTTCGGGGTCCTCAGATTGCAGAAGATGAATCCCAATTCCATAATTGAACAGCCTAAATCATATAACCAAAAAATAAGAATCAAGAAGCTGATCTATACTTTCCATTTGATTCTTTTAATTGAGTCTAGCAATTCGAGATGGTTTTGAATTAAATTTACCATGCTCCATTAAAATCAAAGGAACCAGGCCTCCTAACAGGGAAGAACCCAAGAACATTTTGATAAAAATCCAAAGATTGCTCCACCGACCTACATACGAGTGATATGTGATTCAAGGACGTCAAAGGCAGAGAAGAACTACCAGACACATCCAACATTTTCGATTTCGAAACAATTAAACCACAAAGAAATTAGGGTTTTTTTCAAGCTTTTGCAGGCAACAATGATCTATCAATGAAGCTAGAGATCGCAAAACAGAGATAGATTAATGGGTTTTTTTCCTCTTCAACCCAAATGAAATTAAAATCGAAAGAGATACGTGAACGAATGGAAGAACGATTAAATCGGGGAAATAAGATAAGCAGAGACGAAAACGAAGACCTGAAACAAACACAGAGAGCTAATTTCGTAGGGGAAGAAAGCTTCTCACGGCACTCCTTTACCTTCAAAGAGGGTGTGGCCGTTATTTATAGACGTGACGAGATGAGTGGGAATCTCATTGGTTCCACGTAAGCTATTTTTTTTAGGATAGCGATGGCGCGTAGACACGTAGATGCCATGTTGATGAGTCCCCTGAATATTATTACCTGCCTCAGGCCTCACCGAAAGGTGACTTGCGAAACTGAGAAACTACCTCACCAACCAATTTAATGAACAGAAAGAGTATCTATGGGTATTTTCGTAATAGCACATATTCGCCTACCACTCGGGAAGGTTGGACTAGACCGGGTCTGGGGCCAGGCTGGACTTAATCGGAATGACCCGTTTTATGGAAAGAAAAGAGAGAAGATAGGAGGTACACTCTGGAGCTTTGTCTTACTACTCTGTACCTTAATAGTACTAACCAGATTGGGATAAAGCCTAGTTGGATCACTTAGACGTACTCTTCTGATGGATTGCGTTCCGGTTTGCCATGGACCCTAATCAGAAGCCATCATTCTGGAATCCTTAGCTGTGTCTCACAGTGGAGCTAGCTGGTAATAGAAAAGATCAAAAGAGGCTGGATCACCTACTCATTGTTTGAAGTCCAAAATTGTCCTCTTTTTTAAAGTTAATCCGATCACTCGCAATGACAACAATAGTGAAGAGATTCATTTTTCACCGTTGATGAAGAAAAACTCGATTCTTATTGTATGAGTTATTTTTGTAGATCAATGGTATTTAACAATAATGATAATATCTAAATATTGAGAGTAGATCTCGGTGCAATGATAATATTATTGTTCTATTGTGATCTATTGATTGTGGGTTCAAGTAAAAAGATAATCTTTCCGCAAATGTGAGGTTGCGATCATAGATCTCACCTTAGATCGAACAATTTGAAACAAAAATTGTACAATGTTGTTGCGACTGCGACGTCTGGGGACAGGCATTATTTATAAAAGGGAAAAAAAATCAAACGAACAAAAATCCAAAGAAAATGACTCATCAGACCACCACAACTAGAAAATAATCATTGTGGGATAATCTAAGGACACCACAATTCAACCATGCTTATGTTGAGTTCATTTAACTGACTTTCTTTGTCAACAACAAACAACTCTAGCTAGTACATCGAAGAAAATAAAAGGTAGATCAAGGATTTAAAGACAAACATCAAATGATATTCAGTGCAACTTGAGTTAAAATTGATTAAAAAAGAAAGAGAAAAAAAAACCCCTCTCTCTCACCTTGGCACACTTGACCATATGATCAACTTTATTTGTATCAGGAAAATTAAAAAAAAATGGGATTCATTATAAAGTGGGATGTGGGATCCCTTACCAGGCATGCATGTCCTTGAACCCCTTTTATTAAAGAAGAGATGACAGCATTACAAAACACTCTTTTAAGTAAAAGACCAAGTGTCCCACTGTATGTGTCTTGTGGCTTAAAACGCATGCAATAGCTATGCATATATATGTCCTCTTCTCTCTATTAATAATAAATTAGAGTTCCTTAATTAATCAATCTTTAAGTGTTATAACTCAACTAATAATCAGAATCTAATATTTAATTTACTAAACGACATCAGAGAGATTAGTTTCTTAATCGTTTCTTTCTAAAGCTTAGTAGCTAATGACCTTGGATTTTTTTCTTTTTTCTTAGGGTACCACTTGGAATGTTCTAGTACATGAAAACCCACTAGGAGGGTTGATGGGAACCAACCGTGAAGTCACTATACTCTCTCTCTCTCTCTCTCTCTCTCTCTCTCTCTCTCTCTCTCTCTCTGTCTCTCTCTAACATCAGCTGTCATTCATAAGGACTAGATACAGAGAGAAGTTGAAATGTTGAGGGGACAAGAGAAGAGAGAGAGAGAGGTCATCATCACTAAGGAATAAAATATGAAAAGAAATAGAAGTCTGAAGATAAAGTTAGGACATGGAGTAGAAATGGGGCCTTGGAACCTGATGGCACCAAAAGTTGGAAGACTGCAAAGAGATACACACCAGTAGTGGGCCACCATCTCACCAACCCATGGATCATGGACTAACCTAGCTATATTATTCCCTCTCACCAATTACAGTATACAGATCTTACACGTTTCTCACATTTTAATCTATTTTGTTACTAGTATCAATATATTATTTTCCAATCGGATTCAAAATCTTCTCATGTGGAGGGGGAAGCTATGGACCAAAATCCTATTCAGTCCTTTAAAAAGAGGAAGCCAGAAGAAAAAAAAAATGTCTTCTACTTTAAGGGTTTGCTCCCATTTGAGCCTGGAAGCTGTGTGTGAGGCTCTCTTATGTCTCTTTTCCCTCCTTCATCCTGCCTTTTGCATGATTTTAATAAATCTTTGAAACGGCGTGATAAGAGATAATGATTTGGGTGGCTATTATGTTTATTCTAGATTGAGTTACCACTTAAGATTTGTCTTCTACTACCTTCGTTCCATGGAATGGAAAATTTAATTTGTGATTATCATATGAATCATGTATTTTCTTTTCATTTGCCTTGTCCAAAATTGTTGCGATGCCTCTTATTAGTTTCTCGCTAATTTATCTTGTCTCTCATCTTTCTATTTTTTAAAATAAATTATTTTATTCACCCATTAAAAAGGGAGGCCCCACATAGCCAAAGACTGCATCTTGTATGAGAGAGAGAGAGAGAGAGATTAAAATTACCATTGATCAACTCCAGTACATCTCATTCCAGTGAAACCTGACTAGATATCTAGTAATAGATGTACAATATATATCATCACTTTGCTTTTGCAGTTTGGAAGTTGTTAATTATAATCTATTAATTCCATTCATACTCATCCTGTCATCATCATCTTTTGTGGGTGATGATGGGCTAAGTTAGCTCATACTCCTATCGTATCAAAAATGGAATGGACCAGGTGGTGTACGTAGGTGTATATATATGACAATTATACATATATGTTAATAAACCTATATACTACTTTCGTCTCTAGAGAGAGAAAAACTTGCCCCCCACTCTTTTGTCCAATTGCTTTATCAACTAAAATGCAAAGTATGCATGCGAAACCATCAGTACAAGTCTCTCTCATAGCTATGCAGGAAGTTCAGGGCATGCATGTGAGAGGGGGATGTTAAGTCAACCGCAGCCATGGAAACACGTATGCGTAAGCCAACCCTTTATAATGGATGAGCTTGGGATCCAAATATGGCTGTGAATCTCCTAATATAAAAAGGGGGAGATTATAATTTATAGAGAGAGAGAGAGGCAGAAACTTGTCTACTGTCTTGTATTCTTGTTATGAGAGAGAAAGTTCTCTAAGCAAGAGGTATAGGGAAGCACATCAAAATTGTATGTTTACTTAAACATACGTTTCAAGGGCTTACATCTGTCCTTTTTGTTTTCATAAATACGACTCTTCACCATTTCAATAGAAATAAGTTGGACAGGTGTTGGCACTTGAAACGAACATTCACAATAAAGATACACATGCATGGGATTTTAATTCTACAGGAGGATAATGAGGTCATTTCATATGAAGAGGAGAGAGATAGATACATAAGTGCTAACATATCTCTAGCAGTTCAAAGAACCCTTTTCTTATTGTTTTAAGTAGAGATAGTGAGACAATGTTTTCTTGTATTTTCCATTATTGTTAGTAGAGTCTTCTCGCTTCAACCCCATTTTTTATAACTTGTACCCTTGTTATCTTTGACCACTTTGTTTTCTTCTTGATATATATATACCTCTAATTCTATAACTTGTAACTTGCCTCACACATTACTTCCTCTAAGGCTCTAAATAGCATGCTTGATCATCTAAATCATATCTATAACATCTTTCTCACGACTCGTCTCATGCAGAACAAATTTAGTAGTGGCAAGATAAAGTTTACATGTTTTATATATGGCTCTTTAGTCTTATCAATTGCCATTTCTTAAGAAAAAAACTTCCCCATGACACCATAGTGGAATTTTCCTTTCACATGACCCATTTTTTTTTTTTAATTACTTTCCATCTCCTACTCAAAAAATGTAGGTCCCATGTGGATGATACCTTTTCAAGTTATCCATTTTTTAAATACTTATCACCATCTCCCAATACCTTTCCTTCAACATCTTTTCTATAGAATAACAAGTAATAGCAAAATAAATCATTAGAGCCTACCTGTTTTTTGGCTCCTAGGTCTTCCCAATTATTATATTTTTTGTTAAACTTATCCAAACCTTCTCAAGCACTTTTGCTTCAACTTGTTTTTTGTTGAACGATTAATGTAAGAGATCAGCTTCTAATTATTACCATGTTGGTTACAAGCTATATTTTAACAATGCCCTTATTCTTCTTTGTCGTAGTTGATTAGATGAACTTGAAAATTGGTGAAACATAGATCCTAAAGTCTTCTATTCACATGTCAAATTTTAGTCAGATCGAAATTTACCATGTGAAAAGCAAAAAGACTACAATGGGGTGCATGTATAAAAATGGGAGGGTAAAGTATTAGATGAATAGATAAATGGTTGATAAATTCGAGGCTAAAATTTAACACATGATCAAGTTAGATAATTCTATAGATATCCAATAGTCAAATTTATCACATCATTTTCCCATATAAAATATCAAACCATGATTATAAATCTAATGATAACTACTGTGATTTAACTAGCCACCATTAGATTTTCCCTTTAAATAACTTCGAGATAAATCAATCAATAAACTACATCTTATGTGGCCTAAAGACTTACCAATTTCAATCCAACAGCCCTCCACGAATTCTGTTTTCACTTCATTTTGTTCAGAACAAAAAAATAAAGGAAGAAGGTTCCCACAACGTCTGTGTAGGGAGAATCTTTCACATCAAACTAATATGATACAAAGATTGATACCATCTATATGGGCTCACATGATTTGAAGAGAATAATAATAATAATAATAATAATAATAATAATAATAATAATAGATAATATTAGGTTGAGTGGAAAACTTTTTTTCAAAAATAAATTAAAAAATAAGTCAGTTTTCACGCCTATTTATCTTGTTGTTTTTAAATTCTTATCTAAAAAAAGAGTATACTCAATATAATCCATCCATGGATTGCCCAGATGGTTAGGATGAATTGGAGATCATATGGATAAGCGCATGGTCCCAGATTTATTTTCTATCTGTGTATCTATGATTTAAGTGAAGACCGTGACGATGGATTGCTGCCTCTCCCTAGGGATTAGTACTCCAAAGACTGAAGTGGCAAGGGCACTATTACATGAGAATAGTCTAAATCATCCACTTTCAGCTCCTTCAGAAGTTTTAGAAACAAAATGATAAATGACAAGAGGAGAGAGAGGACTGCATAGACAAGAAACCCCAAGATGGTTCTTGAAGTTTCTTGATTACGTGCATGCATGTCACTAAGTTACCTAACATGTCAATATTTTACTAGCTAGCTTTTGTAAAAGTTTCACGTCGCATCAATGTACCCATCAGGTATATGACGAAATGCGCTACAGGGAAAAAGAAAGCTTTGGCTGGTGGAGTACTAATATAAGAAAGGAGAATAGAGGATAAGCCGACAAGGTATAGATGGATACAGAAAAGACAAGTTTTAAGGAGGGACGGTGGGTAGAGAAGCCACTAGTCTAATCTAATCTAATCTGTTCTGGCTGAGTCACCAGTGGAATGGTTTGAAACAGAACCATCTATAGATCAGATCTTGTTGGTAACAGCTATATATCATCTCTTTCATGACCTATATTCAACATCAAAAGCAAATGCTTAAAGAGAGTGAAGCGTTCCTTGGCTGTGAATGGTGAACACAACTAGCTACATATCACAACTTGTTGGTAACAGCTATATATATATATATATATATATATAATCACATCTTTCATGACCTATGACATCTTCAACATCAAAAGAAAAAGATTAAAGGGGAAAGTTTTTCTTGGCTTTCAACCAGTTTAACGGTTTGAACCAGAACCAACTATATCTCACATCTTGTTTTGTTGGTAATAGCTATATATCACCTCTCTCATGACCTGTGAAATCTTTTATGTTTTTAGGGTAGGTATGACCTCTGTTAGTTAAAACGGGAACGGCAAAAAAACATTGTTCGGTACGGGCATGTTTTAAACGGATCAAAACGTGAACGGGACGGTCAAAAATACGGTCAAATACGGTAAAAACGGGAAAAAATAAAAAACGGACGATACATGTTTTAAACGTTTATATTTAAATAATACAGTGTCAAAAAAACGGCAATATATAGACATAAATTGGCATAATAATTCTCTAAATACCTAGATAACAATAAAAAAAAAAGCCCCGTTTTAAACGTTTCTATTTTAAAACGTTTATATTTTTCAAAATCCGTTTTTTTACTGTCAAAAAAACGGGACGGCGTTTAAAACGGCAAAAAAACTTTCAATAGCCCCGTTCCCGTTTTTTACCGAATTTCTGTGAAAAATTCGGCAAACGGCGTTTAAAACGGCAAAAAAACGGGACGCCGTTTTAAACGCGAATTAACTAACTAGGGACTGGACCCTATTATGATTTTTTGCAAGAGAAATAACTTCACTAGTCTGCATAGAAAACACCAATGCATAGATCAATAGGAGTACCAGTGGGAGGATCTTCAACGCACACAAGGGGGCAATGCGATCTTTTCACGCTTGCCTATGTTTGAACATTTCTGCGTCAGACCAACATTTAAACAAGAGCGTTAAATGTGACAAAAGATAGCCTAAAGAACTCAAGTTATGTCACAATTACAAAGCAACACTTACATTTGACTGTTTGAGACTTTGAGGGCAGAACCGTTAGGGATCCAGAGTTGAACTATACTGTTACTAAGCGGGACTGAATCCTCATTTTTCGAAACATTTAAAATATGGGACAGTTTTGGATTGGCCCCTTTAAGACCGTAACCCGTAAAAAATCATCTTGATTACCCAAAACTATCCCGTTTGACACCCTTATCTAACACACGTTGGTGTCAACTAAGTCGATTTTGGCTTTAAAGACCGATCAAGTAATGGTTCCTCAAAGCTTCATTAGTTTTGGTTAATCAAATGATTTAGTTTTCTTCCCCTTTATTAGATAATCAGTCTTAAAACAGTTTTGATCCTTAATCATCTTTTAATCAAGTTGGACCATAACCGACTGATTGCTCGAAAAAATTGTACTATTCAGTTCAAAACTAGATTATTTATAAAACCTTCAATTTGTTTTTGGGCTAAATCGATCTGGCTCTAGTATTGGCACTTATATTAAAAAGGGTGCTGAATGGTTCTGTTCTGGTGTAAATGACTTGGTTTTGTTTGATGTAATATTTTTTAGGTAAAATTGAAATCCAACAGCTTCAGCTCGTGAAAAGCTTTATAAACAACTTTATTTGTGTTTTATTAATTAATTTTTTTATTTATAGTTCAAACATTTTCTTAATTCCCTTTTAATTTTTCATTGAACTAAATTTTTTATTGTTATATATTTTTTCGGGAGAGGGATAGGTCTGTCGCGCGCTGATGTACGATAAGTTAGTGGACAACACCAATGGAGGCACAGTATAGGATATCACACATGAAGGATAAAGGGGTCATTTCAAAAAAAGGAAGAGAGATATAGACACAATTGGTACTAGCTTATTGTATACCGGCAGTATACCCAACATTTTTCCTATTTTCTTTTAATGATTGTAAAATTATAGTTGTTTATAAGTTTTTTATTTTTTATTTTTTAATTTTTTATTCAAAATATTTGAGCCTCTTTTAATTTTTTAGTGGGATTTTTGTTTATTCTTGCCATTTTTTTATGCTAAACATGAATGACCAGTGCAACTGGAACAAGCATAGTAGATTTTTAGTTAAGCTAGAAGAAAAAAAATGGACGTAAGAACTTTGCCAGTCTAGCGCAATAAAAGTTAGATGCGTAGGCAATGAGAGGGCATGTGAGAACATCTTCAACACATACCGAGGGGGCAACGCGGGTTTTTTCACACCCTGCTCAGCCTAGTGTTTCCTATACCAGACTGACAGAATTCTTTTTTCCAACAATAAAAAAAAAAAAGGCCATTGCACCACCATGTGAGTAACACTTAATCTTTTTTTTTTTTTTTTTTGTTAACCAAGGAGTTTGGGCCAGTTTACACGCACCTCGACTAATCCTTGGGGAGACTAGACACGCACCTCGACTAATCCTTGGGGAGACTAGCGCACCACCATGGTCTCCACTTAAATTGCAGATGCACAAATGGGGAATCGAACATGAGACCGTGAGTAACGCTTTATCAAACATCTATATGCAACATTTTGTCAAACATCATCTATTTGGCAAAAACTCTGATTGAAACCCAACTTCAAATAAGGGTTTCAATTCAGTATGATAGAGGTATTTCGTACGATTTCGGTATGTTACAACAAGCCAAGATTCAATTCCGAAACCGTACCATACCAAGAAAAATCCTACATTTCAATATTGATATTGTACTAGTTTGGCATGATTTTTATTCGACACAGTATTATTTTTTGGTTGGTACGAATTCAACACAATATTTTTTCCATTCTTTATTCTTTTTATTTGGTAATTCTATTAAAAAAAAAAAAAGGTAAATATATTCAGCATTTTAATATTTTGGTACAATATTCAATACGATTCAATAAAAATGTTGAATGAAAATTATTCAACTTTCACTGAAAGTAGTGAAGAGTATTAAACACCCCGTATGAGTGACCCAAGGTGTACCTGGTGGGAGTCAAACTTAAGGTGCCTGAGTTTACGGCTTGTACCAAGTTCGTTGCTCACCAATACGATTCAATACATATCAAAAGGTTTTATCTTAAATACCAATACCAAAAAAAAAAAACATTTTATCATACTGAAACCATATCAAATCTCTTTCGATAAGATTTTGATTCCATAATTTAGTAAGATTTCGATATCGGTTTTCCTATGTCGAATTGACACATTGAAAGCTAACCCACAGATATCCCGCCGACCTTCACTCAACGGTAACTCTATTTTCTTGACATCCAGACAGTTTTAGTCTTAGTATTTTTACACGTGTGTTTTCACTTAACTAAGAGGCCATATAAAAAAAAAAGGTGGGAGATAAAGAAACAACAAAATGGAGAAAAGAAGCGGAGCGCCTCAAAGTGTCCATATTTTTTTTCCTCCTCCCACCCCCACGGCTTTCACGACTTTCACGACTTCCCACGAGAGGAGTAGAGGACTGCATATTATTTGTAAACAATACTGTAAACCCAATCAAATCCAAAATCCTACCATTTTCTTTTCCTTTTCACCTAGAAAAATAAAAAAGACTAGAATCTAAGACCCACTAAATTCTGCTTCAGGGGCCTCTACCTCTGTCCAGGTTCCCATACAAAAATGGCACATCTCAGTTGGTTTATGGTTGAGTCCCAGGACCCATTATTAATTTCAACTAATCCATCTTATCTATCTTATAAAAGTGACAAACAACACAAAAGTGGCCCAAGCCTTAAGTGGGCTAGAATTAAACGGTTTTGATTAGTCCAGTGGTGGGCCAGAGTCATTTTTTCCATCTATATTTATTACAAATTTGAGAAGAGATGATGGTCACCTCCCTCAATAATGATACAAATTGGTTATATAGAGAAAGAAAACAAACTATAAAGATGATGTTGATTGAGATAATAAGTGGGGTTGATTATAAGTTTTCGAACTCTGGTGTCTTGACTTTGGACCACCAAAACCCAAGAATGGAAAAGGGTGGAGCCACTAGCACCACCACCACCACCACCACCACGATAATGAGGTGATACTTTCAGATATTAAAAATCTGAGAAAGGTATTAATGAAGTTGTAAAGGTTGGTTTTGTATTCTCATTCCCAAAGCTATTAATGTGTATGTGTGAAACCCTTTATACAGAATAGGTGTTGTTTCCAAAGAAAGAGACTAAAACTGCATCTTTAATGGATTCCATCCACTGTGTGTCATGTGTGTTCATTCAAACTTCAAAAGGAGAGAAGTGGGAGAACCCAAGGGCCATGATGAGTCATATAATCTGAGAAAGTGAAGAGGCCTCGTGGAAAAAATGTACTGAAAACAATGTGGGCCCCCAACTCCACCGCCCCATAAAGTTGGAAGGGGTCCATCAGATTGGATAGCCCATCTCGAATTGTGCTGAGGAGCCCAAAACCAATTAAAATCCCTTAAACAACAAACTTTGAAGCGAAAAAAACACAGCACATCATCATCATTTTTTTACTTTTACTTCAATTTTACCTTTTAACTGGTGAATGGTAATGCGTAAGGATTAAGGAGAATGTTAAGAAAAGAAAGGAAACACATAGAGGAGCAAAATATTACTGATGGCGCCATACCTTCTTGGTTCCTCGGTCATAAATCGTCAATCTTTTTGCCCAATGCCACTCTCACCTTTTTTGTCCCTTCTACACATACACAAAAAAAGAGGGAAAAAAATTAAATAAATAAATAAAAATCAAAAGATTTAGGCTACGTTTGGTAGTTATTCAGTATAAAAAACGATGTTTCGTGTCAAAAACAAAATTTTTAATTTGTGTCAAAATGTTGTTTAAAAAAAAATGGTGTTTATTGAACTTGTTCTAGGAACGATTACCATAATCGTTCACTTTTTTTTTTTTATTTGGAATGAAACCGAAATGATGGAACAAGATTTCGTTGCTCCATCATGACGTTTTCTAAGTGTGTGTGTTGTGTTTTTTTTTTTTTTTTTTTTTCAAAAAATCTGAAAAACATCAAGTTGACATCAAACGTTTTATTTATTTATTTATTTTGTTCCCATAGAACAAAACAACATTAGAAACATATTTTTAAATGACTACCAAACGCAACCTTAACTGTAACAATTGGGTGTACCTGTGCGAGAGAGACTTCCCCATTCTTGGGTTTATTCTATTTTGTTTGCTTTTATTTGTCTGTAGACCTTTGTGTGCAGCCTCTTTTTTTTTTCTAGCTAACTAAGAGGAAGAGAAAATGCATACTCATGCTTGCCCCAGCGGAATTGTGGTTTGGCAGTGCTCATTAAGAGCGTGGTTGAAGTTTGATCAATGGATCAAATCCTCACAAGTGCACCTGATGCATTGCTTGCATGACCCCACCCCTAATAAGGGTGGGCGGCTGGCCCCTCCGGGTGCTTAATTCCATATTTTGGATCCACTGGTAAGTATTGTAGCGTCAATAAAAGAAAAAAGAGAAAATATACTACCCCAATCAAAGGTTCCTTATCTACTGAGATTATTGTTGATGAACTGAACTTGGACAGTAAAACAAGTAAAGGGAACATCATATAGAATAAAGTAGGTATCAATAAAAATACTGGCCTCTACAATGGAACCAAACATGCATGTCAAGATGCTAATTCTAGTCCTCGACCAGAATTGAGAAGAGGGACTTTCATCCACCCAAGGAAAGTGGTTATTCGAAGAAAAACGAAATTCATTTGATTTCAGTATCATAGGATATAGAAATTGAATCACAAAGAGATGCTTAAACATCGGCTACAACAAACCCTGAAACAAAAACTATAGTTGTTGGCTCGAGAGGGTGTGTGGGATTAGAAGAAGTTGGGTCAGCTTTAATTGAATTGATGAATTCCTCCTCCTAGAGCTCAACACAACAAAGCTCTGCTTGAGATCTCCTTATTTCTGCACCGCGGGTTCTCACGTCATTTTCTTGAATAGAGATATTAGATCGTTGTGGGATACTTTAAAATGAGTATTGGTTATCATTCCATTATTCACGAAAACCCTTTGATGACGTATCGGTTGCCTTGCTTGAAGAATAGTTTCAAGAGGTTGCCTTGCTTGAAGAATAGTTTCAAGATAATGGAGACGAATTGGAATAACATCCCACCATGTTTCTGGATTGAGTATAAAAAGAATATATGAAATTATAGAAACCAAAATGTAACTTAAATCTAATAATTGTTTTTAGTGGGGTAGAATCCAATCGGTTCCAGTTTGTCCCAAATACAAATTTGGTCGAAACATGACAAGACAAAGATGCAAACATGAGTCATTCTGTTTAAAAAAAAAAAATGAGTTATTTGGTTAAATTAATTTAAGTGAAAAGAAAGTAATCTGATCATATAATTCTTATGTCCAAACATAAGAACACATAAAATTACCACCCTGTCTCTGTGAATAAGAAATGTAAATCCATTCGTATTGATGCCGTTATGCGTGTTCTCTTCAACAGGTCCAGATGAGAAATATTGCGATCTTTTAACCTTTGATTTAAATGAGTGACAAGGGTACCTAACAACTAATTTATCAGGTCCAGGAAAAAGAAATATTGCTTATTTCAAATTATTTGTCCAGCTGTCCCTTTTTGGTGAGGTCATATAGTGGGACCCTAATTCACTAACGGCTTTGAGGCTTTGAACACTTCGAAAACTACATTTCAACAAGAAAGCAAACACAGCTAAAAAAAAAAAAAAAAAATGAGGATAAGAAGAGGGACATTAGAATGGTCAGCATTTAGTGCAAAATCTTGGATTTTTGACCATGAAACAGATGAAAAGTCTAGCACTAGTGGTCCACATTTCTCTACTTTTCCCTAATAAATCAAATGCCTAATACCCTACTTGAAGGAGTGATTGATGGCAACCCTTGCGATGGAACAGAAAAAAGTTAGGAAAAGACTCTTAAGATAATGACTAGAGGAATTGATGCCATATTTTAGTACCAATAGTTCCAAGCACGAACATCTACGACAATTGGGGTAGAGATCAGGCATCTTTTAACTTCCATGGAATCAAATTCACGAGATCTCCTGCTTTTGTTTCGACATCAGTAACATCAACATCATAAGCAAAAGATATATCAGTAATCTTTGATTTGCAACATTTACCCCCCC
>NC_056560.1:29667329-29667887 GCF_013358625.1 Macadamia integrifolia | reverse complement strand
CCCCACCCCCACCCCCACCCCCACAAAAATCTTTGAATTGAAACCAAATAAAATCCTGGGCTTAAAAAATGAGACGTATCCATTGTAATATAACATGGTTAAATACCTCTAGTTTTTATAAAAGGGATCCTCTTATTGACACCTTACTCTTAAGTCTTAAGGTGTCAAATACTTTGTAATTTTATTCGATTGCCCTCTTAGTATAATATACCTCTTTATGTGAAGCTAAAATCTTAGGAATCTACACCGAAACCCCAAGGGGTTAGCGTAGTTGGCTTGGAGGGGACATGGTACTCCCCCTTAGGAAGCAATGTCCTGTGATCTTAGGGATCTACACCGAAACCCCAAGGGATTAGCGCAGTTGGCTTGGAGGGGACATGGTACTCCTCCTTAGGAAGCAAGGTCCTGTGATCAAACCTTCGCCACTGCACCTAACTTGGGGCCACCGCACGAGAATTTCCATCTTGGACTGACCCAATCCTGTGTAAGCAGTATCACAGTGACCCTAGGGACAAGTCAGGTCAAAGATCCGGACACCCTTGGTACCCAAAAAAAAAA
>NC_056560.1:29654964-29667309 GCF_013358625.1 Macadamia integrifolia | reverse complement strand
AAAAAAAAAAAGATAAAATCTTAGAACTTCACATGTGTATTAGATACGCATGCTTCTACCACACACACCCCCCCTCAAAAAAAATATGATACATATACAAAACAATAATACCTCTTGAAAATGATATTGACGAGGGTAAAGCACTAACCACTAATCCAGTAGCGACACGTGCATTGACGTGTGGCGAGTGACTAGTTACCAGAAGCCGAGCTGAACTTGCCCAAGGACCAACTGGTGATCTCGGGGAATTTCATACATCTGTAGATCGGATTTCAATAGAGGCTGAACTAACCTGTAGGCTAGGCTCAAAAGATGTCACTACGTGTTTAGCCGATCACCTTGGTTATCCATAGACAACCACAAACGCCCTAAGTGTCGACCCAACCTCAGTTAGGCATCGAATGAATCTTGCCGATCCAACCTCAACTTGCTTACCAACATGATCCTAAGATCCACAGGTAGCCAGCCAAGAAAATCTTATCGCTCGGAGCACACAAAAGTGATCTCTCCAAGGGATCCACCCTAATACAAATCCTAACCGAACAAGGCAATTCTTACCTAATAGGATTTTTCCAAGAGATCTTCTACCAAAAATGAACTACTTATTGAAATGTGATTCTCCACCACTGACTCACTCTCCATCTACAGCCTATAAATACAGAGTTATTTCCTCAAAAAAAGAAATTGAACATTTTTCTTTACTGAAGTTATCTATTGCACAAATATCTTACTTACGCATCAGATAGTCCCCCCGCAACAACCAAGCTCTCCCTTACCTATTCTTTTGTGCAGGTTGCTCGAAGAACTTGGGATGATTTTTAGCAGCAATTGATTGGCGTTGTCTGTGGGAATGACACTAGTAAGCTACATCCATAACTCATAGCTCAAGGACAAACCGATCGTGAAACTAGCCATGGTATTGGCTGGGGCAGTGGCTGTAGCTGTAGAGCCTTACTCTCTAAACCCGATTTATTGACCCGTTGGTTTGGTTTGGTCTTGCAAGGTCCAAACCAAAAAGGGTTGATGCTGGTGCGTTATGGTACATGACAACAAGGGTGACATCAAATGCGGGGTGGTCAGACATGAATGAGCCAATACCCGATGTGACTCGCACTCCTAAGCCATGCCCTTGGATGTATCACGAAGCCATTTACGAATAGGAAAGGTATGTCGCCATGTTGAATGATGAGAACTTAGTCCACAACACGTGACGAGAGTGAGAAACGTGTTAAGATTCTAATTTCCTTCAAAACACAGTAAGGTTGGCTTGTTTTGACTAACTGGTGGGTCTCACTGGTAGGTGTGAGACCACCAATGTGATCCACCTATATAAGTAATGTGGACCCCAGGATGCCCAACTTGGGTGAGCACGTGTATTTTAGACTCCTCGTCGTAATGAAGTCTTGTATGCCCGATAATGTCAGCTACTTCACCCAAAATAGTGATTTAATGTGTTTTGATTCATAAAGGGGCAAAAACTAAACAGGCCCTAGTAGATATTTATAACACTAGGGTATAAATAACATTTACTCTTTCTCTCTCTCTCTCTCTCTCTCTCTCTCTCTCTCTCTCTCTCTCTCCCATTTTTTATTTTAGAAATAGCTTGGTGAGGGGAGTAAAGAAGAGGGAGAAAAGAGGAAGAAGAAGAGAAGGAAGAGGGAAGAAGCTTCCCCCTTGGTTTCTGGAATGGCGTCTTTCCTTTTCGTCGTCAAAATAGTGTCCGGTGTTTTAAGATCTACGTTTTGTAAGTAACGTCATAAACCCTTGAAATGTGATGAAACCTTTTTTATGTGTGGTCAAATCAAAGGGGTAATGGAACCCTTGTGTGATTTCCTTGAAGATTTGAGGAAAGGAAAATAAAGATTTGAAGTTATTGAGGTGGCATTGTGAGTTTGGAAAGAGGATCCCAAGTTTTGGTTTTTCAAGCTAAGGTACGATTTTCTTCCCTAAATCTTGATGATGACTTAGTTCCATGGAATAATCAAGTAAATGAAGCTTAGAATGTGTAAAAAATAAGGTGGGAACAACCTCCTTGAATTCCCATGAGGAGAGATGAAGAAAAGAAGAAGAACAGTAAAACCCGCAGAATACCGACTGGTGGTCAGACCCACCAGTGTGACCCCCTAGTCTTACCTGGGCATTTGGGCCAACCAGTGGGTAAAACCGGTGAGTACTTGACCTGTCGATATGACCCACCGGTCTCTCTTGGGATGATTGATGAGTATAACCGACAGGTGCCTGACCCGCCAGTATAACCCACCAGTCCCACCAGTGAATATTGGCCTATTAGCGAGTACCAGACCCGCTAGTATGACCCACCGGTTCCCTCTGGACCTACTAGCCGGTAGGACTAGCAGGTGAGACCAGCGGGTGTCAAACCCGCCAGTATAACCTGTCGGTTTGTGTTTGTGTGTTGTCTGTCTAGGCAGTCTACACAAGTGTGTTCTCCTACCCACATGTATGACCCACTTGTTGGACAAATGAGCTCCGATGAGATTCAAACTCAACGACGCCTTCTATGCATTGTTCAACGCATCATGATCATATCTTACATCATTTATAATGCCGAATTGGACGTATTCTAAATTTCCATGTGTTAGCTTTTGAGACACTCGTTTTCACTTCGGATCTTACCCGTACCACGAGTGCAGATTCTCTTACGAGAATAGATAAGTGGGGAGATGACTTTGACTTTATTTTGGAGTATTTTTGGCATCGTTCACATTCATTTGCATAATATATTGACATCACGAATGTCATTATCATGCATATGCTTTAATACTGTTGAATGCATTTAGAAATGAATATGTTGTATTTTAAATTTCTAAATGCTTGTTACTTGCTTGTAATTATAAGTATGGATTTATCAAATGTTAGATTATGATGATGATTTCTGGACATGTGTGGGATTTCTAGAATAGATGTCGTAGTCGGCTTGAAAACGAATGCATTGGTACGCTATGGCATGGGACACAGAGATACTATGTAGTCATACTATCTCATATAGGAGCATGCGGTTAGGATTTCACATTTCCTCATGCTATGATCCTTCCCAACAGGGGTTTACGTGTTGGGTTATCACTGGGGTGAAGCACTGGTCGCGGACTGTTGTGGAGGTTAGAAGTACATTCGGTTGATCACTAGGATAATTGGCAACTTTAGTGATATATTCAGAGGGCCAATCGTACTGCTTTTATTTTCTGTTATGGTTCGGTCACGATTTACATTTCTGTTATGGTTAGGCCACAATTTACTTTTCTGAGTGCTCATAGGTGGCCTTCTCCGATAACCCTATGAGCGTATTACGGGATAGAAAATACGTCTAATAGCCGGAGCATACACGCGCTGTGGTTGTGAGTAGCATGTAACCTATGACCTAGTAATAATTGCTTAGGTGAATTAGGTTTAAAAAAGAATCTCAAATGTGTAGTATCATTTGAATTGCAACTGCTTGTGTGCATCTTTCTTTTCATTTATTGAGCTAGTGAGATTACCCCTCGTATATACATCTTTTTAGATGATTATGCAGGTTACTCAGTAGAGCAACCCATGCTGGGGCCCACCAACAAAACCCCAGTAGGAGATTGGTGGGTCCCAAAAGGATTCAATCACGGTGATGGTTACCTGTGCGAGAGTTGTGTTGCGGTGCAACAGTAGCAGACTCTATTTGCTGTTCTCTTTTGATTCTTTTGGTATACACCCATTTTTGTGCTCTAAATAGTTAAATTGATATTTCTTGTGTAAATATCATGCCTATGGGTCCATATGTAAATACACTATGTATAAAAATTTAGGTATCAAGAATATAGGGGGATTTACAAGTACTTATATGACAAGATTTCTGCTGACATTACATTATTTTATACATGTGGTTTGTTGTGCTATGGTTACTGTATCGGATGATCCTGATGATTTTGGGTTACCCAGAGGGAACCTGATCATCGGTCCGGTTCTATATGAACGGGGCATAACAGCAACGGTGGTTAAAGAAGCAACTATGGCCTATCACCACTGTTACTCGCCTCGAGGGCCTAACAACAACTCATTCCTGAAGACCTAAACAAGATAGTTGGCATAATAATCTACCCATATGTAAGGATGAGGTCAAGTCAAACAAAAGGGATGAGCTGAAGTGGTATAACCACAGACCGAACCATAAGACTGTCCTAGCTAAGGAGAAACCAAGGAAGGAAGGTGAGTGAATGAAGAAACCAACTGACCTAAAGGTCTGGTAGTGTACACAATCATCGGTGGTTATGGAAATTAGTCAGAAAGGAAAAAGCTTATGCCCGGTTCGTTTGCACAATTGAGATGCAGGTCAAAATAGCTAAAAAAGACCTTATTTGTGAGGCAAGAAAAATTGACTGAGATGGTTGGCACGAGAAGACCCCATCCATGAGGTAAGGAAGATCGACCCCAATGGTTGACATGAGAAGATCCTATTTGTGAGGCAAGAAATACCGACACCAATAGTCAACACGAGAAGACCTCATGCGTGAGGAATGAAAGACCAATCTAGCCTGATTGGCACAAAAAGAGCTCATCCATAAGGAAAGAAAGACTAACCCTGATAGTCGACACAATATGACTTCATCAGTGAGGAAAGAAATACCAATCCCACCTAGTCAGCATGAGAATAGCTCATTCGTGAGGAAAGAAAGACTGACCGTAAGTGTCGGCACAAGAAGACCTCATCCATGTAGAAAGAAAGACCAATCCAACCTGATCGGAACGAGAAGACCTTATTTGTGTGAAAAGAAAGACTAACCCAACCTGGTTGGCACTAGAAGAAAGCATACATAAGGAAAAAAAGATCGACCTTGATGGTTTGCAACGAGAAGACCTTATTTGTGTGGAAAGAAAGAGTAAAAAGAAAGATTGACCCCAATGGTCGGCACGAGAAGACCTCATATGTGAGGAAAGAGAGACCGACCCAATATGGTCGACACGAGAAGAACCCATTAGTCCGGAAGAAAGGTTGCCCTTGATGGTCAACATGGGAAGACCTCATCCATAAGGAAAGAAAGACTAACCCAACCTGGTCGACACAAGAAGACCTCATTAATGAGAAAAGAAAGACTGACCCAAATGGTCAGCATGAGAAGACATCATTTGTGAAGAAAGAAAGACCGACCCGACCTGGTGGCATGACAAGACTTCATCCTTGAAGAAAGAAAAACCGACCCAACCTGGTTGGCATGATAAGACCTCATCTGTCAGGGACAAAAGGCCTCCCTTAATGGTCGGTATGAGAAGACCTCATTCGTGAGGAAAGAAAAAAAAATTACCCAGATTGCAGGCACAAAAGACCTCATCCATGAGGAAAGAAAGACTAGCCCAACCTAGTCAGCACGAGAAGACTTCATCCGTGAGGAAAGAAACATGACCTAACTTGGTCGGCACAATATGACCTCATCTGTGAGAGAAGAACGATCAACCCGACCTGCTTGTCATGAGAAGACCTCATCCGTCAATCACAAAAAGCCTACCTATATGGTTGGGACGAGAAGACCTCATCTGTGATGAAAAAAAAAGGCCCCAATGTTCAGCACAAAAGATCTCATTCATGAGGTGAGAAAGACCTATTAGGGATATGCCCACACTCCTATAGTTGGTTTTGATGATAACAAACATATGAAGGTATGTCACAATTTTCCTTTAAGTATTGTTTTGTAGAGACTTCATATCAAAGATCGAATTTGGTGAATGAAACGAAGAAATGAAGATTGAAGTCATCAAATGAAGAGTATCAACAAGTTGGCATCAATGCTTGAAGAATATATCATAAGAATTTAAGCTTCAAGATGTCAAGACATGAAGCTTAAAGACATGGAATTGTAAACAAGAAGAAAAGAAGATAAAGTGCCAAAGAGTGGAAGGTTCAAGTGAAGAAGAAGACCACTAGGATAGATTAGTCACTTTTAATGTAATTTGTAATTTTCACATATATATATATGCACTCACGACATGCATGTGCATTGCATCATACTAGAATGACCATAGAGCATACCTTGACCAAGTATGGAAAGTCTCTAAGTGGTGAGGAACATATTAGGAAAAATATGTTCTAGTGAAATTCTGTGAAAACCACATTAACCTGACTTAAGGGTATTTTGGATAATCTTAGAGTTGGTATCAGGAGATGAAAGCTTCATAGAAGTTGTAGGAAATTGAGTTGTGATTCCAACGCAACTGATTTCAAGTCATCCAATGTCGGACAAAAAAGTTATGATCAAAACACTGACGACTGGTCAGTATGACAACATTCTGTCAAAACAGAGTATGTCATGTTGGCGGTCGACCGGCTGGAAGCCCCGGTCGACCGGACATGTCCGAGACCATAGGCGGTCGACCGGAAAAAGTCCCGGTCGACCGGTGACTGCCTGGAAGTGCCCCAACGGCTATATTTTGCCTCAACGGCTCTTAGCGGTCGATCGGCTACCGATGGCGGTCGACCGGTGGACCCAGAATATGACCGTTTGAGTGAGATTTACTACCTAAAATGCTCTCCTAAGCTCATCTATAAATACCTCTAATACTACTCATTAATTAACAATAAATCCCAACTTTAGAGAAGCATTATTTGAGCATTAGAAGTGAGAATTGGTCTACACCATCTCTTGAGTTCAAGTTCTTCATTTTACATTCAAGAGGAACTCAAGACCATCTACAAGTCTTCATCTACATCTTGGCATTTACATTACAAGCATAAAGAAGACTTCAAAAGGTGCATTCATTCTATCATCATTGCATATTTTATTTGCACCACACCGGAGGTAATTCTCTTTTATTCCACTTCTTCATTTTCTATTTTACATTAAGTCTAGACTGTACTTAGGCTTGTGTAAGGACCCTCTCATCCTTAAGAGATTGTAAGGATCCTCTTATCCTTAAAAGAGTATAAGGTGCCTCTCTACCTTAAAGGAGATTGTAAGGTGCATCTCTACCTGCAAAGGAGATTGTAAAGGCGACTCTCTGCCTGTAAAGGAGATTTGTAAGGATACTCTTATCCGTGAAAAAGATTGTAAAGGTTTTCTTCCCTACCTATCGTACTGAAAGGGAGAACTAGTGGAATACCTTACAAGAGGATTCTTGTAGGGAGTGGACTAGACTCAGATTGAGTCAAACCACTATAAATCTTGTGTTGTGTGATTGTGCCTATTTTATTTATTCTGCATCGTTTTTAACTTGCAATCACACTTGGGACCTATACATCGAAAAGAGTTAATTTCCACTAGTATAACCTATTCACCCCCCCTCTAGGTTATTTCAATTGGTATCAGAGCGGGAGCTCAATATATAAGACTAAGTTGTCTTAAAGTGAGTCAAAGATCATGATTACATTTAATCGACCACCTGAAGGAATGGATGCATCTAGGCCTCTATACTTTAATGGAGAAAACTTCTCCTTCTGGAAATGTAGATTTAAGAATTTTATTTGTGGATATAATTTTCTTGTTTGGAGAACTATAGAAAGAGGACCATATGTCATCACCAAAATTGTAAATGGAAAGACAGTGCCAAAGGATGAATCAGAATTGACAGTCGATGATCTAGTACTTCTTCAATACAATTTCAGGGCTCTCACCTACCTCCAATGTGCTTTAAATGAGGAAGAATTCAACAGAGTAAGTATGTGTAAAAATGCCAAAGAAATTTGGGACACACTTGTAGTAACACATGAAGGTACTACAGAGGTAAGAGAAAGAAAAGTAGACATGCTTATACAAGAATATGAATTATTTCAAATGCATGAATATGAAAATATTTCTGACATGTTTACTAGATTTACTAATATTGTAAATTCCTTGAAAGGACTTGGTAAGACTTATACCAACTCTGAGATGGCCAGGAAAATTCTTAGGTCACTACCTACCAAGTGGAAACCAAAGACGATTGCTATCAATGAAGCCCGAGACTTGAACGAGATAAGTCTATATGAATTAATGGGTTCACTTCTTACCCATGAAAAGGATCTCTATGAAGAATTCAAGAAAGCACATCCTAAATTCATTGCTTTCAAAGCATCCAAAGAATTGGATGAAGAAAGTGAAGAAAAGAATGATAAGGAAGTCTCATCGGATGAAGATGAAAGTGACTCCAATGAAGTCACAAACCTTGCCTTAATGGCTCATGGAGACAAAGAACAAGAGGTAAGTTCTCAATCTCATTATTTAGATACTTCAAATAATGAATCTAATGATGATGATCTTCAACAAGCTTTTGAAGCTTTATATGAAGAAAGCTTGAAACTTGAGACTGAAAAGTTTAATTTGGAAAAGAAGGTTCTTTCCCTCAACAAGAGGATAGAATCCTTGACACCGAAAATGTATGAACTTGAGGAGAATAACTCAAAGTTAACTACCATATTTCATACATTTACTAGAGGTCAAAAGACTTTGGATACATTATTAGAATCCCAATGCAAAAGTCCTCAAGACAAAGAAGGACTTGGTTATGATGGTGGAACATCACCTCAAGGGAAAGAAAAAGAAAATGTAGTTTCTCCAAAGAGAAGAAATCCCCATTATGACCAAAGGCAAGTTCCAAAAAGGAATAACATCCATTATGCGTACTATTACACTCCCTCCAAGAGGCATGATAGACCTCAAAGGAATTTCAAATCTCAAAGGGATTTTAGACCACATACTCGCTATTGGCCACAAACACATCAAAGGTCTTATCCACTTTATAGACCATATAAGACTCAAAGAGATTTTAAATCTTACAGGCCACCTGCACATTATGAAATATATGATTCACAAAGGGCATACACATCATTTAGACCTCACACACCCAAAAGGGTTTGGAAACCGAAGGGATATTTTGATTGTAACATGGATGGACCCATGAGATTATGGGGACCAATATATGCTTGATTCTATTGGCTTTAAAGAGCCAAAGTAAAAGATGGATGATGCATTGATGGTTGTTTTGATATCATTAGAGAAGGGATGAAATATCCTACTCCAAAAAGTTCTCTGATAGATATATTTGCTGGAAGCTTTGAAATAGTAGAATGTTTGTCAAAATTGGCAATGATTGGCATCATCAACCATCTTAGAATTTTTAATGATCTATCTTGCTTGAATGTATGTTAGTTTCATTGACATCTATTGCATATTTTTAGGGGGAGCTTCACCTTAATACTTGTTTTTTGAATGTATTTTTACATGATGCATATGCTTAGGGGGAGCATGTTTTAGTCTTGACTACATGCTTATTTTTTTAAGCATACCCTTAGAGGGGGCTATTTTGCCCACACTCCTTATTAAGGTTACAATAGGAAAAAGACAATATAGAGATTTTTAATACCCCACTTTTTGCTGTTGACAAAGGGGGAGAAATTGTGAAATGATTCTCCAACTTATTGATAATTGATTATATATTTTATTTGAGAATCATCTGTTTGTCATCATCAAAAAGGGGGAGATTGTTAGGGATATGCCCACACTCCTATAGTTGGTTTTGATGATAACAAACATATGAAGGTATGTCACAATTTTCCTTTAAGTATTGTTTTGTAGAGACTTCATATCAAAGATCGAATTTGGTGAATGAAACGAAGAAATGAAGATTGAAGTCATCAAATGAAGAGTATCAACAAGTTGGCATCAATGCTTGAAGAATATATCATAAGAATTTAAGCTTCAAGATGTCAAGACATGAAGCTTAAAGACATGGAATTGCAAACAAGAAGAAAAGAAGATAAAATGCCAAAGAGTGGAAGGTTCAAGTGAAGAAGAAGACCACTAGGATAGATTGGTCATTTTTAATGTAATTTGTAATTTTTACATATATATATATGCACTCACCACATGCATGTGCATTGCATCATACTAGAATGACCATAGAGCATACCTTGACCAAGTATGGAGAGTCTCTAAGTGGTAAGGAACATATTAGGAAAAATATGTTCTAGTGAAATTCTGTGAAAACCACATTAACCTTACTCAAGGATATTTTAGGGAATCTTAAAATTAGTATCAGGAGATGAAACCTTCATAGAAGTTGTAGGAAATTGAGTTGTGATTCCAACGCAACTAATCTCAAGTCAATCCAAGGTCGGACCAAAACGTTATGGTCAAAACACTGACGACTGGTCAGTATGACAACATTCTGTCAAAACAGAGTATGTCATATTGGAGGTCGACCGGCTGGAAGCCCCGATCGACCGGATTTGTCTGAGACCATAGCCGGTCGACCGATAAAAAGTCTCGATCGATCGGTGACTGCCTGGAAGTGCCCCAATGGCTATATTTTGCCTCGACGGCTCTTAGCGGTCGATCGGCTACCGATGGCGATCGACCGGTGGACCCAAAATATATCCGTTAGAGCATGATTCCCTGCCTAAAATGCTTCACTAAGTTCACCTATAAATACCTCTAATACTACTCATTAATTAACAATAAATCCCAACTTTAGAGAAGCATTATTTGAGCATTAGAAGTGAGAATTGGTCTACACCATCTCTTGAGTTCAAGTTCTTCATTTTACATTCAAAAGGAACTCAAGACCATCTACAAGTCTTCATCCACATCTTGGCATTTACATTACAAGTATAAAGAAGACTTCAAAAGGTGCATTCATTCTATCATCATTGCATATTTCATTTGCACCACAACGGAGGTAATTCTCTTTTATTCCACTTCTCCATTTTCTATTTTACATTAAGTCTAGACTGTACTTAGGCTTGTGTAAGGACCCTCTCATCCTTAAGAGATTGTAAGGATCCTTTTATCCTTAAAAGAGTATAAGGTGCCTCTCTACCTTAAAGGAGATTGTAAGGTGCATCTCTACCTGCAAAGGAGATTGTAAAGGCGACTCTCTGCCTGTAAAGGAGATTTGTAAGGATACTCTTATCCGTGAAAATGATTGTAAAGGTTTTCTTCCCTACCTATCGTACTGAAAGGGAGAATTAGTGGAATACCTTACAAGAGGATTCTTGTAAGGAGTGGACTAGACTCAGATTGAGTCAAACCACTATAAATCTTGTGTTGTGTGATTGTGCCTATTTTATTTATTCTGCATCGTTTTTAACTTGTAGTCATACTTGTGACCTATACATCAAAAAGAATTAAATTCCACTAGTATAACCTATTCACCCCTCCTCTAGGTTATTTCAAGACCAACCTTAATGGTTGGCACAAAAAGACCTCACCCGCGAGGCACGAAAGACCGACCCAAAGGTTGTCACAAAAGGACCTCATTGGTAAGGTAAGAAAGACCAACCTCAATGGTAGGCATAAAAAAATCTCATTTAGGAGGAACAAAATTCTTATTGCAATGATCGGCGCAAAAAGATCTCATCCATTAGGGCAAAAAGGATTGACCTTGATAGATAATGCAAAAGGTATCATCCGTGTGGTAAAAAAAGACCGACCCCAATGGTTGGTACGGAAGACCTCATCTGTGAGGTGAAAAGGACCAGTCAACTATGGTCGGCATAGAAAAGATCTACGAGACTAGAAAGACCGCCCTTAATGGGTGACACGAAAAGGCATTAAAAAAAGAAAAGCGAGAACCCAACATCAATATTCAAGATCAAGCGACATCAACGGCTTAGATTCGAAGACAGGAGGAAACTCTCGATGAGTAATAATGAGTTAAGCATTATGCGTCAAGCCAAGTGGATTTTTGCCAAATAACCAATGGTCCTTTCCGACTATGTACGGCTACAATAATTGCTCCCACCATTTATGTCATATGTTCCAAACATGACCTAAAAGCATGATCCATACCTAACATACCAACATGTTGAACTCCCATATGTTGACTAACCAACCTCAGCCTAAAAGAGTGGTGGCCAATGGAAAAAAAAAAAAGAAGAACATAACCTAGTGTCATCGCAGACCACCTAACTCATAGGGTTGGAGGGGAAGTCATTAAGGCTAACGCTTACCTAACTTTTGCTTTGTAGAAAAGGTTGTTTCTAAGTTTTTGAACATGTGACTAACATGTTGCAACAATGCAACTTAAGTATTGAGCCACGAGCTCACCCACAAAAGGAGTGGGGGATTATGCAACAACAACAATAACAACAACAATCATAACCTTATCTCAACTGAATGAGGTCGGCTACATGGATCCAATAAGGAAAAGTAAAAAAGCATAAAGGAGTAGTTAAAGAAGAAACTTGGGGATAAAAGAAGTATAGCAGTATAGAAAAATGCATCATAGGAAAATCCCCTATAAGGGGTCGGCAACACGGGTCCTTGTCCTCCACGTAAGTCTATCCGAAGTCATACTAGGGTCAACCCGAACGTGTGGGGCCTTATGATGATGGTAAAAATACCACCCACTAATCCAATAGTGACACATGGCCTAACGTGTGGGCAATGACCA
>NC_056560.1:29621993-29654944 GCF_013358625.1 Macadamia integrifolia | reverse complement strand
TTTACATCCATTTGATATAGTTTAAAATTCTTATGGCATTCAAAAGCGAGTGGCATTCTTATAGATTCTAGCCTTGCTACAAGTGTATAGGTTTCATCATAATCTATTCCTTCTTACTAATTATACCCTTTGGCTACTAATCTAGTTTTATTTCTTACTATGTTCCCATCTTCATTCAGTTTATTACGAAAGACCCACTTGGCACCAATGATGGTGTGGTGGTCAGGTTTTGGGACAAGTTTCCATACCTTGCTTTGTTCAAACTAGTGAAGCTCTTCTTGCATAGCAACAATCCAATCACTGTCCTTTAGTGCTACTTCTATGTTCTTGGGTTCAATCCTTGAGATAAATGCAGTATGATTGCATATCTTCGAGATTTAGATCTAGTTTGGATTTCTTCATCTAGATCCCATATTATGTTTTCTAAGGGATGATTCCTATGGGGAATTACTTCCTTAGGCAGTGTTTCTACTTTTTCAATAGTAATTTCTTTTACTTTTTCCTTAGGTTCTTCAAGAGAGATACCATCCATTTTGTTCTTTATTTCATCAACCATAGTATCATCATCATCAATAGGAGATTTATTCAAGTCATTAGGCAATGATTCATTAAATCTAACATTCATGGATTCTTCAACCATTAATGACTTTTTATTAAAGACTCCATATGCTCTACTATTGAGAGAATATCCTAAGAATATTCCTTCATCAGATTTTGCATTAAATTTTTCAAGATTTTTTTTAGTGTTTAGGATGAAACACTTACAACCAAATACCTTAAAGTAATCCACTTTTGGTAGTTTACCAAAGTACAGCTCATATAGGGTCTTGAAAGCTAAGGTCTGAGAATTATTCTATTTAGCACATAGCAAGCTATATTCACAGCTTCACCCCAAAAATATTTAGCAAGGAATACTCATTGAGCATTATCCTAGCCATCTCTTGTAATGACCTATTTTTCCTTTCAACAACCTAATTAGATTGAGGTGTTCTAGGAGTGGAGAAGTTATGGTCAATCCATACTTGTTGCACTATAAGTCAAACTGACTTATGTTATCAAATTCTCCTCCATGGTCACTCCTCACAAAGGTTACTGTATACCCTTTCTGGTTTTGTAATCTTTTACACAAAGTTACAAACTCAACAAATGCGTCATTTTTATTTTTAAGAAAGACAGTCCATGTGTATCTAGAGTAGTCATCCACAATTATAAATGTATAAGATTTTTCATTCATACTAGATACATTAATAGGTCCAAACAAATCCAAGTGTAGGAGTTCCAAAGGTCTTGATGAAGAAACAATGTTCTTAAACTTATGGGAAACTTTGGTTTGTTTGCCTTCCTGACAAGCATCACAAAAGTTGTTTTTCTCATATTTGATCTTAAGAATGTTCCTAACAAGATCCTTGAATGCAATAGTTTGGATTAACTTGACATTTACATGTCCAAGTCTTCTATGACATAATGAGGATTCACTATGGTTAGAAACCAAATATGCATTCAAGGGGCTTATTTCCTCAAGCATGCAAATATAAATATTATTTTTCCTAGAACCTTTTAAAATAAGATCATGGTTTGTATCTTTAATGTAACAATGAGAAACATCAAATTCTATTTTATGTCCTACAACAGTAATTTAGTTGTACATTGGTCCCCATAATCTCATGGGTCCGTCATTTTTTGTGTCAAATGACCCTATTGGGGCCCAAGTGATCTTATACTTTTTAAGTCTTTGGTTCTGCCTTTGAGATGACCTTGGGTTTCTTTAAGTCCTTTGAGGTTCATATGACCCATTTGGTCTTTGAGGAGTATAATACCTTTGAGGTCTATAGGACCCTTGGGTTTAGTATTTCCCATAAGGTCTATAGGACTCTTGAGGGTAGTTCCTATAACCTTGGTATTGCCTTTGGGTCCTTTCAATAGAGTGTCCCCTTTGAGGTTGGGGTCTTCTATATCTAGGCATAGGTCTAGAGTCCTCTTGAGGCCTATATTGCCTTCTTTGAGGTGTGTAAAAATAAGCATGGTTTACTTTGGTTCTTGTTCTCTCATTTTGAGAGTTTGTGGTCTTTCTTTTCTTGGCATTGCATTGGTTTATGAAATACCCTGTTTTCTTACAAAAACTTCACTTGACATAAGATGTGGATGGTTGGTTTCTTGGACTCTCACTTTGTTTTTCTTTTCTCCTAGATGGGTTTTGCCCATTATAACCTAGTCCTTCTCTTTCATTAAGACGTTTCCTTTGAGAACCAAGAAGGTTATCAAGGTTTTTTTCCCTCTTGTAAAGGAGCAAAGGGTGGTGTTCAACTTGGAGTTTTCCTCCTCAAGTTGACTCACCGTGGAAGTTAGAGCATCCACTCTTTTGTTAAGAATGTCAACTTCTTTTTCTAATACACTTTTATCTAATCCCAGTTTTAGACTTTCTTCATACAAGGCCTCGAAGGCTTCTTGAAGTTCTTCGTTTGAGTCATATACAAGAGAATCAGTTTGGGTTTGCTGACTTACCTCTTATTCTTCATCTCCAAGAGCCATCAAAGCTAGGTTGGTGGCTTTTTCGGAGTCGCTTTTTTCTTCTTCGTCACTTGAGTCCCACATGGCTGCATAAGCTTTCTTCTTTGGTTTATATGGACAGTTGGTTCTGAAGTGACCAGGTTTTCTACATTCGAAACATACAACATCTTTTGAAGTTATTTCCTTAATTTTGAATTTAGACTTACCTTTATCTCTATAGGACTTGTCACCATGAGACTTGTTCTTATTTGGCGTTCTTCCCTTCTTCTTGAGAAATTTGTTGAACTTTCTCATGATGAGAGAGATTTCTTTTTCAATGTCGAAGTCTTCTTCCTTGTCATCCTCGCTTACTTCTCCAACAGTTTGAGAAGACTTTAAAGCTATAGTCCTTTTGTTTTCAGAGGTTGGCTTATCAGCTTTTAACTCCACGTCATAAGTTTTCAAGGATCCCAGAAGATAGTCGAGTAATATCTTTGTTAGATCATTTGCTTCTTCAATATCTGTCTTCTTAGGCCTCCAAGCAGTTAATAAGGCTCTTAAATTTTTTCTAACATTTTCAGCATTAGTATAAGTTTTGCCTAAACTTTTAAGGCTGTTTATAATGTTAGTAAAGTGAGTAAATATAGCAGTAATAGATTCATCTTCTTTCATAAAGAATGATTCAAAATTTGAGATGAGTTGATCTACCTTTCTTTCTTTTACCTTTTTTGTACCTTCATGTGTGACTAGGAGCATGTCCCAAATTTCTTTGGCTGTGTCACATGCTATGACCCACTCTTGCTCGTTGAAGGCACACTGAAGGAATGTGATAACTCGAAAGTTGTATTGGATGAGGACTATGTCGTCTGCTATCCACTCGTTTTCTTCCTTTAGAACTGTCTTTTCATCAACGACTTTGGTGATGGTGTATGGTCCATTCTCTATAGCCCTCATATGAGAATGTTATATCCACAGACGAAGTTTTTGAATCTACACTTCCAGAAATAAAAATTCTCTCCATTAAAGTAAGGGGGTCTCGAGGCGTTCATACCCTCTGGTGGTCCTTGGGATGTGGCAATGGTCTTTAACTCACTATTAAGACTAAAATAGTCCTAAGTAATTTGAGCTCGCACTCTTATACCAATTGAAATAACCTATAAGGGGTGTAAATAGGTTATTCTAGTGGAAATTCAATTCTTTTTAAAAAATTAGCCCAAGTATGATCGTAAATAAAACTCTAGAATGAATAAAAAGATCACAATCATACTACACCAAGATTTATAGTGGTTCGACTCAATCTGAGTCTAGTCCATTCCCTATAAGAATCCTCTTGTAAGGTATTTCAGTAGTTCTCCCTTTCAGTACAGTAGGTAAGGAAGAAAACATTTACAATATTTTTACGAAGAAGAGCATCCATACAACTTCTGTTTATAGACAGAGAGGTGCCTTTACAATCTCCTTTACAGGTAGAGAGACATCTTACTTTTTTCATGATAAAAGCATCATTACACAATCCTAAGTACAGTCTAGAATTATAAAACAGAAATTTGAGAAAGTGGAATAAAGAGGATACCTCTAGTGTGGTGCAAATGATGATTATGAAAATGAAATGATGCACCTTTTAAAAAGTCTTCTCTATAGCTCTGAAGTGAACAGCGAGAATGTGGAAGACTTAATGGAGACTTGAGTTTTTCCTTTTGGGATTGGTGAAGACCAATGCTGCTCAAGTGATTCGAATGCCTTTATGAATTTAATAACTCACAACTTTGCTCTTAATGCTCAGACTTAATTGATAATTAATAATGAGCATCATAGGTATTTATAGGTGAGATTAGGAGAGCTTTTTAGGCAATAAATCAGACTCTAACGGTTATATTTTGGGTCCACCAGTCAACCACCATCCATAGTTGGTCGACTAGAAAGAGCCGTTAGAGATGGAAAACTAGCCATTAGAAGTGATCCAGGCAGGTGCTAGTCAACCAAGACTTTCATTCGATCGACTGGCTATGGCCTCGGATAGGTTTGGTAAACTGAGGCTTCCATCCGGTCGACCGCCTATAGTTTTGTCTTGTTTTTGACAGACAACTGTCATACTAACCAGTCGCCAGTATTTTAGCCATAACCTTTTGGTCTAACATTGGATTGACCCGACTCAGTTGTGTTGGAATTTTGACTTGATTTCTTACAGCTTTCATGAAGGGTTCATCCCCTGATACTGACTCTAAGGTTTTCCAAAATACACTCGAGTCTAGTTAAAGTGTTTTTCTCAGAGTAATCCATAGAACATGCATTTCTAATTATGTTCTACACCACCTATGGACTTTCATGCTTGGTCAAGGGATGTCCTAAGCTCATTCTAGTATGATGATATGCGATGCATAAAGTACATGCACATATACATATAGAGTGTACAATATACAAAGAGTACTAGACTACCCTAGGGTCTTCATCTTGACTTGAGTCTTGAAGTCTTCACCATTACTTGATTCTTGAAGTGTCTTTGTCATCACTTGATTTCTTGAAGCCTTCATCATCACTTGTAGCTTCCACTCTTGATCTTCGTGTCTTAACTTGATAAATCAAATATGCAAATCTTGAGCAGTCCTTTTGTAGTAACCACCACTTAACACATATAGTTAGAGCAATGGGTTGTTTGTTATTACCAAAAAATTTTATAGGAGTTTGGGCATATTCGCAATAGGCAATACAAGCTCTAGGTGACAAAATGCGATGATTTTTATATTTACCCTTCGACTGTGGCACATGTCTTGGCCAAAGAGGGGCATTCTGTAGACACTCGTTTTTGTCACTCCCCATCAATGATGATTTTTAGGACGAAAACAAGATCAGTGCTCTCTTTCAGAAGAGGATTCAGTATCTTCGAAAATGACATGTATCTTTACCATAACCAAGTCAAACTACCTCCAATCTAGCCAAATCATACCCGAACACATGGTATTTAGTATTTTCATGCCAAATATTGATGAATCAATTCAAGTGGTGTCGGATGGTGTGAGGGTGACATGAAAATAGTTGTCGAAATTCCCCTGATTGCCCAAATGGCATATTTCCCTTTTTATAAATCCCAAATTTTTTCGAGAAAAGAATGAGTTTAACTCACACACCATTGGATTACTCAGATATATGATTCCAATGATATATGGTACACTAAAATCAGACCACTAGATCACCCGCACAGCTCCCGAAAGTCAAAACCCTAATTAGAGCATATAAGCACCTAAAATTGTAATTTTTCCCCTGGAATTGGCAGATCCTCCCCAAAATCATATTTTGGATGGGATTGAAGCCAAATATTTGTGTAAAAAATTACAATATTTCCTTGGTCTTTGTTTACCGATAATAAGACCATTTGCCCTGATGGCCTGAACCCGCCCTAAGCTAGAACAAATCTTGGGCTAAGATTTCTAACCCTAAGGGCAGGTTAGAGTTGAAAAGGGTTGGGTCAGGGCCTGGGTTGAGGCCTAGGCCCAGCCCTTCCCGGCCCTGATTTTAACCCTGATTTATATAATATAATTTAAGGTTGTCATTTTATCCTTTTACTCAAATATTGAACTTTGGGTCATTGATTCTTATGGTCAAGTGTCTTGAATATCTATTATTGTGTTTCACTTCATAATTTTAATTGTGTATTGATAATTTGATCTATTGGCGCTTCTTTTTTCTATTATTTTTTAATATATAGAAGACAAATGGAAAAAACTAACCCTGACATGGAAAAAATCAGGGCCAACCCAGCCCAACCCTGTCTAATTAAGGTCAATTAGGGTCAGGTTGAGTTGGCATGAGTCCGACAGGGTTGGGCCAAGGCATAAGCCTGACAGGGTTAGTTTGAGCATGGGTTGGGTTTTGGGGCCTAGGGTAGGGTTGGGTTGGGGTCTTTTTCACCCTATTTTGCACCATAAAAAAAACATGGACAGTAGATGTGGGCTCTAACTCCGAGAAAATTCCTTCTTCATCTCCCTATGCTCTCTCTATCCTCTCTTAGCCTAAGATTACCTTACCATCCCATGATTCCCTCACCTCGATTTACGTGCCAAACCCACAAATTCTAAAAAATCTTAAAAAATTTCAAAACCCTTAGGAAGCCTTAAGAACCCTTAAAAATCCCTCCTAAAGCTCTAGATTTTCTAGAATGCCAATATTCCCTTGCCTCAGTTTTCGTGACAAAAAATTCCAAACAAAATCTATAACCTATAGGAACCCTTCCGATATTGTTGTAAAGTCTCCAAAAGCTCCATATTCTCCAGATTCTCTCATATTCTTGAAAGTTGCGAAAGGACATAAGAAGTTTGAATCTTCCGGAAAAAGAAAACTGAAGGTCAAATCCACTTCCGTCTAAGCCGCGGGGGAAAAGCTATTGAAGTTCATGCTCATAACAAGAGAGGCCCTCCCTCTCTCAATCCGAATAGGGGTCGAGCTAAGGTCTAATTTCTCAACACAGTAGGGAAAATGTAGATTTTAATGAATATGCAGCAATATAAATAGTATTATAGACATAACATAGCCATGCATGCAGTATAGAATTAATTAGGGGATAATGTTCGTTCTTTAAGCATCTAGTAGAAAGACCAGTTCAACCGGGCAAAGAGGGTTCCTAACACCTTCCCATCTTTGTAACTTGACATTTACCCTTATCTTTGAACCAAACTAATTCTCGAGCCCTTTCCTTAGGGATTGGGCTCACCAATTGGGTCCTAGGCTCTTATCATAGATGGTGACTCCAAATATTATGTTTTCTCACCCCCATGTTGCCAATGATCTATCAATTTTCAATCCCGTTAAGATCTAGAAGAACATTGGCTTAGTGGAAAGTCAAATGCCTTAGTCAGTAATCTAGACAACATAAATGATTTGTATTGGGATCCAAAGAACAATAAGTTAGCAGAAAGTCGTACAAAATTTGGATCCCTTGCCTTGTGCCTCACCTTTTCTATTTATGGGAGAGAGGGATGACATAACCCTAATTTTGATGGCTGGATGAAAGTCCCTCTTTGCCCTTGGTAGAATTGGTCTCATCAAAAGGAAACCTAAGATCTGTGCCGAGATATAGAGTCCACCTTCCTTAAAAGGTCTGAGGAACTCGATCATTTTTCAATTTGGCTTGATTCTCTGCCAGATGTTGATCACCTAAGGGTGATCTGGTTTCATGCATATCTCAAAAAAACAAAAACAAAAAAAAAAAAAAAAAAAAAAAAAAACCACCTTTGTTAAAGTTTTATGATAATTTGAAATGATGTACCAACTTAAGGATGTATGTTGATATAAAAAAGAATAATTTACAGTGTCACCCCCTAAAGAATACCACTATTAGAAAGACACCCCCTATATAATACCAAATTATACCGAATATACCTTATATAATTTATATAATTTATTAAATCCCAAAATACTCTTGCAAAAGGTGGAGTACCTAATGTACCCATCTAACCCTTACTCCCCAAATCGTTCTTCCTACTTCTTAACCCTAACCTTTCTTCTTCTCCTCTCAACCGTAACCCCTCCTCTCCTTTCAATCCTTGAAAAGGTAAAAGAAAAATCAGTTTTCATGGTCTCCATTATCATCATCTGGTTTTTTCGCCGGAAAATGAAGTTCCCGTCATGTTTTGGTCGGACGGGGAGTAAGGATCGGGGATTGGGGAAGAGCAAGCTCTGTGCTTCTTCAGCTCTATCCTGACAGTACTAGTGCCTTACTGTGTGGGATTGGGGAAGAGCAAGGTAAGCTCAACCTCCCCCGCAACCTCACCTGCAAGTGCCTACGAAGCCTATGAATAGAACCTCACCCTTTCTCATTCTCCGTTCCTCTCACCTGTTTTGTTAAAAAATAACCCACCCCTACCGTTTCTTCTTACCTGCCTCTACTGCCTTTCCTCCATAGTAATTGTAGATCTAGAATTCTTGTCCTCTAAATTATAACCAGACAATGCCCATGAATAGAATCTCTCCCTTTCTCATTTTCTGTGCTTCTGCCCTGTTCTGTTCCACTCAGTTTCTGGTGTTGGTCTTCTTCTTCTTTCTCTTTCTTTCTGTTAAAGAGAACCCACCTTTACCGTTTCTTCTTCCCTGCTTCTACTGCCTTTCCCCATGGTAATTGTAAGACGGGGAGAGCTATATGTGGGATACAGGGGCCTCTGAATTTACTCCTTCGAAAGTGAACTGTAGCCATAGATGCTTCTGTGCTATTCAAAGTCGGTAACAAGAGATGAGTTTTGTTCTGATCTCTAAATGAAATCAATTTGGGGATTATTTTCTTTACAGAAATGAACTTGGAATTAATGGATTATTGTATGTTGAATCCATCATTTTTAATTTTTAGGATGGAAAATTTGTATTTATCATCCATGGAAGCATGTTACATATTGGATGGTGCAATGTACATCGAAATGTCAAGAAGAAAGTTATGGGACTCGGGTAAAAACATGTGTTTTAATCAATAGGGTATAATAATTATTTTAATTCCTCATTTTAGAGCGACTGACGGCAATGGGTCTAAGTATAATTTGGTGTTATGCGAGTGTCTCTCTAATAATAGCATTCTCAAAGGGTGACGCCCTATAAAAAATGTCATTAAAAATACGAAGAAAAGGACTAAAGGAACAAATGGAAACTTCTTCGGTTACAGCTCAGCAACCGGTTGTTAAAATAAATAGATTATTAAAACTAAAAATGATTAGATAAATTGAAAGACAACACTTGGCAGTTATAAACATTAAAAGAAAATTATATACTTAAATCTCATTTATTTATAATTACATGTTGCATCAACCAGAACTGAAACACAAACTTATCTACCCGTCCTGTGAATTGATTAGTGCAGTCAAATCTCAGCAGAAAAAAAAAGAGATTAGTGCAGAGGGCAATTGTGCTGAGGCTAAGCTGATCTGCACTAATCAATTCAGAGGGCAAAAATGGTCATGGCTCCACAGAACATGAACCTTTCCAGAGGGCAATTGTGCTGACCTAACTCAACTCCAACTTGAAACCCAGGTGTGCTGTATCAAACTGACTCATTTGAATTGAACCCAGCCACCCATTTTACCCATCCCATAACTTAGGACTGTTACGGATAGATCAGCCCTTACCCTGACAACACTTGCAAGCCTCATAAACTCTTGGAGCTATGGTATAGGAATGGTAATGCCTCTCCTTGATTGCAACCATCTTTTGCCACAACACTCAGAAATACTCACACATTACATCCCAAACTATCAATATCATCATCATCACACCACTCAGAAATACTCACACATTACATCCCAAACTATCAATATCATCATCATCAGATGATGATGATGATATCTTATGCCGACTGCCCTTGTAACTTGCTAGATACTTAGTCGTGCCGAGTAGAGGAGCAATGTCGCGCTCACTCCTTATCGCCTTCTCTCCGTCAGTTCTAAGGTGTTCACAACGTACCAGTATTTGTAGCACATCCTTCATAGAAGGCCTAGTAGAAGGTAATGTACCAGTACAGATGAGGCCAAGTTTGAAGACCACACTCATCTCATCCAAATTACAAGGTTCCTTAATCCTATCATCAAGGGCATCGGTGATGGATTTGCCGTCCTGGAAGTGACGCCATGCCCACTCGGCCAGACACATACTCTCATCTCCATCGTTGGCTTCTCTTCCCGTTGCCAATTCCAGCAGCACCACCCCAAAGCTGTAGACATCAATCTTCTCATTCACTTTAGTTGTGTAAGCCAATTCTGTAGATCCAATTACCAAAATATGTATCAGTATTAACACAAGAATTCCAAGTCTTGCTGTCCAAGAAAAATTCAAAATTAAGAACAGAGTATTCAGTAATTTCAAAAACTAAACTCACCTGGGGCAAAGTAGCCAAAAGAACCTGCAACCGACGACATTGTGGTAGGATCCCCTGGCTTAAGCAACAGCTTGGCAAGCCCGAAATCTGCGATCCTTGCTTTGAAGTCTGAGTCTAATAGTATGTTGCTAGACTTCACATCACGGTGAACGATAGGTGGAGAACAATTATGGTGCATGTAACAAAGCCCTTGTGCAGCTCCAACCGCAATCTGCATCCTTTTAGGCCAATCCAACTCAGAGGGATGGACTGAACCAGACACCATTGATTCTCCATTCTTCCTATGGAGCCATCGGTCCAAGCTCCTATTCTCCAAGTATTCATAAACAAGAAGCTTTGAGTTCTCACTTGACAAACAGCACAACAACTTCACTATGCTAGAATGTCGAATTGTTCCCAGTATCTTAACCTCTGCCTCGAATTCCTTCTCCTGTTTCTGATCTAAACTTTTGCTATTCCAAATCTTCTTAACAGCAACAACTTCGCCAGAGCGATTGAAAGGGACACAATATACTTTCCCTGACCCACCACTGCCAATCAGATTACTCTCAGTCAAATTGGACAAGATGACTGATTCTGTGAAGCCCAACCTCTGAAATGAGGTGAGCTTCCATGTAGCAAGCTCATTTCTTAGCTTTCTCCTCCTGTAGTCTCTGATCAAGAACAGGCTGGATAGAACAATAACAATAAACAAAACCCCTGCGAGAACAAGAAGTATGGCAAGTAATCGGGATGATAATCTTTTTGATTCTCGGGATATCAATTTGCAGGGCTGAATGTTTAGGTTCTGGATATCAGCACAGAGGTTTGGGTTGTTCAAGAAGCTCTCATTATATGCCATGTTTTCAAAGGTAGATGGGATCTTTCCTGCGAGTTGGTTTGAAGAAAGGTTGAGATAAGTGAGCTTCAAGCTACCAATTTCAAATGGAATTTCGCCGGATAATTGATTTTGTGATAAGTCGAGACTGTTGAGATCAGGTAATAACCCAATCACAGATGGGATTTGGCCAGAGAGTTGATTTCTACTCAAATTCAATGTGGACAGAAACTTCCATGAAGCTATCTCAGATGGAATTGGACCAGAAAGACTATTCCCATCAAGAGACAGAGTATTAAGGTGAGGCAAGTCTGTTAAACCTGAGGGAATATTTCCAGAAAAGAGATTGTTACTTGCGGTGAAGACCTGAAGATTCGTTGAAGCTGAGATTTGAGAAGGAATTCCACCAGAGAACCTATTGTTGCTTATCTCCAATCGCGAGAAATTCCGGGCAAGCTGGCTTGGAAGCTCTCCAGAAAACAAGTTATCCTGTATACTCAAATATGACAAATTCTCCGATAACCAGAAAGACGCCGGAATCTTTCCAGAAAGCCTATTCCTGTAAAGCAATACCGCATTCAAAGTACTGCAATTCCCAAACGATTTCGGCAATCCTCCGGTCAAGTCATTCGAATAAGCCGACAGTCCCGTAAAAACCCCACCTGCACATAGATTTTCCGGCAAACTCCCAGTAAGGTGATTGTTGCAGACCTCAAGAGTTTGAAGCTTTGAATAAAGGCCTAAATCAGGTGGAAGAACACCAGTCAAGTTGTTCTGGAACAACCGGATTTCTTGCAGCGTCGTAATTTGGCCTAAACCCGCCGGAATCTCGCCTGATAATTGGTTTCCATACATATCAAAACTCGTCAAGTTCCGCAACTTTCCGAAATCTTCCGGTATCCTTCCCATCAATCTGTTGCGCGAGATATCGATGTTGATCAAACTTAAAGTTTCTATTGTACTGGGTATCTCACCAGACAAATGATTAAAATAAAGATACAGACTCTTTAAATTCTTCAATAGAAGCAACCCACTTGGGATCGTTCCATTCAAACTATTCCCCGAAAGATCCAACGATTCCAGCTCCGTCAATTCACCTATTGTCACCGGAATCTCTCCAATCAAATTGGTATCCTTCATAAAAAATTGCTTTAACTTTTTCAACTTCATGAACTCCAGTGGAATCCTCGCCGCAGTAAACTGATTGCAGGACATGTCAAGAACTTCCAGTTTCGCCAAATTGACGATTTCCGATGGGTAAGAGCCATTGAAGAGGTTATAACTGAGACAAAGAAACTGCAACCCTGATAAAAGGCCGATCGCCGGCGGAATATTACCAGTGAAATTGTTGGAACCAAGGTTGAGAAGTTGGAGACCGGAGAGCTTATCGACGTTGGCAGGAATTTCTCCGACGAATAAGTTTTCAGAGAGGTCAAGGTAGTCGAGATTGGAGCAATTGTAGAGAAGGGTAGGGAATTCTCCGGGGATGTTGTTGAAGGAGAGGTCGATATGGGTAAGGTTCTTGAGGTCGCAGATGAACGGTGGGATTTGTTCAGCGATGCCTGTGTTGGTGAGATAGAGGCCGGTCACTGAACCGGTGGAGCAGTAGATCTCCGGCCACTTGCAGGGGTTGCTTGAAGAGTTCCAGTGTTGGAGTGATGGGGGGTCTCCCCATGATTGCTTGAGTTTCAGTAAGATTGAGAGTTCTGGGTTGAGGTGCTGTGAATCTACAAGGAAGGGTAAGGAGAGGATGAAGAGGAGGAACAAAGATAGAAGAATTCTAAGAGAAGGTAAGGATATTTTAGACATCTTTGGTTAACTCCTTTGTTTTAGTCGAGGTGTAAGGTGTTCAGGTTCTGGAGCTGGGCCTCGCTCGTCTCCGATGAAGTTTGGGCGGGAAAGACACTGAGAGAGTTTACTTATTTATGGGCTTTTCGCCAGTCGCCACCATATAGAGTCAATGCGGATAGTCGTCTTAGCGCAAGTATCCGTAGTTTCTTATCATTCTAGAATCTGGAGCCCATCATTTTTTTCCATTTTATCAGGTATGTTTAAGTTAACCCGTTGGATCAGAATATTTGATCAGATTTGAGTTAGGTTTAGTGGAATAGTCGTTGCTGCGGACTATGGTAGCTTCCTCGTCACTTTCAAAGTAGCTGGTTGATTTAGTTGACTAACTCAGAAAGGAGTTAATCAAAAGAAAAAAAAAACCTCGGTAATGAGTAAGTTTCACGAGGCTTTTCACATGGGTGGGAAAAGAGGAAGGTGGGTTAAGATTTTTTTTCCATGGATTAATTCATGTGATACACGATTATTAGATAGGAATTCCATTATCTCATTGGTAGAATTTCAGTATAAAATGAGTAGAAGAAATAGTTAAAATTACGAAAGAAATTTCTATTTGATAGTATTTTAATAAATTTATCAAAAATTTAATCAAACCATTGAGATGTATGTGAAGTCTTCTATCACATGATCTAACATATATACTATCAAGTGAAAACATATACTTCACTAAGCATAGGACGCCTAGAAAAAGCCAATATGGATATATAAGGTTGAGCAATAAGAATTCTAAGGTTCCGTTTGATATCGTTTTTGTTCCAGAAATTTCGTTTCGTGTCAGAAACGGAAATTTCAGTTTTCTGTGTCAAAACGCCGTTTTTAAACGATTTAGGGTTGTTTGGTGAATCTGTTTCTAGAACAGTTTCAGAACCAATAAACGACATTTCTGCCGTTTGGTAATGCTTGTTTTAAAAACGATTTTTTTTTTCAATAATTACAAAAATAACATTAAAATACTATAAGCATATAAATTTGTCCCAATACCTGCTTTGTGATTATAATAGATGAAAAAGAAGGAGAAGAGGTTAGAATATAAGAAGAAAGAGGTTAGAAGAGATGAAAAAGAAGAAGGAGAAGAAGAGCCAAAATCGAAGTTACCTGTAGAGGAGATTTCACAAGGGGGCGAGCTCCTGTTTCTTCTTCTCTCCTCTCTCTATGCGAGTTCCAAAATATATTCGAAACCAAAACTTTGTGAAGCTTATCGATCTCTATCTTTGGAATCTAGAGTCAGTCATAGGTGGTCCAAAGAACCCCTAAATTTGTTCCAATATCTCTCTGTGATTACAATAGATGAAGAAGAAGAAGAAGAAGAGGTTGAATAGAAGAAGAAGAAGGAGAAGAAGGAGAAGAAGCGAAGAAGTTACCTGAGGTGGAGATTTCTTGAATATAGTTGTGAGCTGGGTTCTCTCTTCTTTCCTCTCTGCTCTCCTCTCTCTATCGCGGACAATCGGGAACGAAAGTTTCAAGTTATATTAATTTGAAACGAAACACCACCGACAGAACAACCTCCGAGAGTTTCGTCAAATCGAACCATTTTCGTTTTTTAGACACTGACAGTTTCAAAAAAACTGAAACGGAGCCTACATTTACCAAACGGTTTTTTGCGTTTTTTCGTTTTATTAACACGAAAAAACGCTAGAAACGTTTTTTATGAACAATACCAAACGGGCTCTAAATGAACATGATATAAGTCAGGGAACCAAGTCATGGTTAGTAATAGTAATAATGGTATTGAGGAAACAACACAACAAGAGATTTCATTTTATTTATATCACTGAAGTCATGCAATTTTTATTTAAAATCTTTAAGAAAAAGATGCTTTTTTTTTTCTATTGAACATCAATATACCTTTTTTTTTTTTTTTTTTTTTCTAAAGAAGATATTTTTCTTGATTGATTATCCTTTAATTTAAGATTGTGATAAGACACATTGAAACAATCTATCCCCATCCCATGCACATATTATTATCACATTTTTGTTGTTAAGTTATGATCTAATATCGATACCCCATGAACTGAACGATGCAGTGAAAGAAATGGATTTAGGTATATGAACCATGAAATGTAGGGATCGTCAAATTAAACCTTGATCCAACAACTATTTTCTGAAATAAAAATTGAGCTGATGCGCATTGTTGAATTATTTAGAAACAAGTGCAATATCATTTGTTTCACTAAGATTATAAATTTATTATATTCTAATATACCATAATATGCCTACTATGACCAGAGGATAGTTAGTGGTTCGTGGACACCAAGGCACCGTCTAATAATGTTTATGTTGTTTCTATGTCTAAAAACAGCAGAAACGATTTTTTATGTTTTCAGAAACAAAATCGGATTTTTTAGTGTTTGATAAATCTATTTCTCAAAACATTTTTTGCAGACATAATGCCACTAAAAAATCCAATAGTATCATCTTATACCCAAAAGGGAGAGAGGGTTCGGTTGCCTCTTTTTAGGTTTAAATAGTTGAGAGATTTATCGGGCACAATAGTCTTTTTTTTTTCTCTCTCAAATTTGTTTATAGAAACGACGAAATAAGTCCCAAAGTCATTTCTAGAATTGTAAATAGGCATAAATTTTGATTTATGTTTCTAGAAACGGGTGAAACGAAACAACTTTATCAAACGTTTTTTAGGTTGTTTCTCCGTTTCTGGGAACAAGAAAACGCAGAAACGGAACGTTATCAAACAATGCCCAAATCAAACCCTACCTCTAAAAGAAGTAGAAACGACCACGAGACTCAACCAATCAAAGACCGACCACTCAACCATCCCCCCATTGACCACACCAACCACGACTCTAAGCACGTTCCTTAACTGAACCTAGGCGGTTATCTGACTAAAGGTAAACTATAGTCAAGTTAACCGAGGAAGGCCAGCTCAGCCACAAGTGGACAGATTAGCCAATAGGAAGGGGGCTAGATTCATTATAAAAGAGGCACATATCTGAAGAGGAAGGTAAGCAATTTTGAATACCCAAAACACCTTTTTTACCTCTCAAAACCACCTGAATCTAACTTAGACATCGGAACCTTCTTTCCGAAGGGAACTCCGAGCCAATTTCTGACATATGTAAGTGCAGATCTCAATTCCAGAAGAAGACTAGGTTGCTGATCCGACTCAAGAATAGAGATAAGTACTAACATATTCTATAACTCATCTCTCAGATCAGGAGCCCTTTCTTGTCGTCCATTTGTTATTATTCTTGTCAATTTATGGTATTTTTATATTTATATGCTAGTTATTAATTTATTTATAGTATATAATATTTATAATTGTATATATATATATATATATATTATCAAGAGAATGTGGAAAAAAACCCCTCCACCAAGTGAATATTATTCAAAGAAAACTGGTGAAAATCTCCCACACGGATGTACATAAAGAAACTGAGTACTTTAACCCAAAATAAAAATAAAATAAAAAATAAAAAAATAAAAATAATATCAAACTACAAAGTGATCCGAAGCCAAATAATGGGCTTCCTTAATATGAGATCTGCAAATAAAAACAAAAGAAGCAAAACTAAATGACAAGACAATATTCTTGATGTCTTCTCGTATGGTATCAGCCGTGATGTCAAGAGAATCAGATCAAGTGGATAAGTTAGACTAAATGAATATTTCAACTAAAAGTGTTAAATTCCATGAATATCATATTGATATATAAAATGAAAGAACAGTTTCCATGGATGGCATAAGTTTTTGTCACATGGTATTTGATAAAAATCGGAGCGAAAATTTTGTAGATAACTAGACCCCAAAGGATCTTGTTTACACGTCAAGTTACTACCAACTTTAAGATTCTAATAAAAAATATAAATTTATGGAGAAAGTCTTCCTTCACCAAGCAGGAAGAAAATGTTGTGCAATACCTTCTTCTGCCAATTCGAAAGCTGTGGTCCATTCCCTTTTCACCTTGGCTTTTGAAAAGCTTGATCTTAACAAGAAAGACATGACCAAAAGGAATAAGAGGAAAATTATAAACAGCAAATCTCACACTTTTACCATTAAATTATAAATGAACTTATCCCTTTCCTTATCCTTTTTGTAAAGATTTTTCCCAAGTCATTTAGGAACAAATCTTCTTAGCATGTATAACTAATTTTGTTACATCAAATAGTGACATTGCAAATCTGACCATTAAAACCTAGAGATGGTCCGAATAGAACATAATTGAATTTTAGCCTCAGTTAAAATATTTAATCTTGCATTAAATGTCATACATTTTTCTGTGTATATCCATTTATCCAATTGCAATCCTTTGTACATCATGGTAGTCTCAAAATTATCAATACCTTGTTTTACCCTTCCGCAACACCTCATTTCGATAATTTTGATTGATCTAAAATTTAGTATTTGAGTTGGAGACCTTTTAACAAAAAATCTTAACATCTGTCCATAAATAATTTTTTTTTAATGTCTTTAGTAGCAAAAATCAAATCTCTTGACGAATTATTATCCCCACAAGGATCTATTATTTCTCCAAATGTCAATAAAGTAATGTATTATGTTATGTGAACAAATAATATGTCAAATCCTACAATTGGATAGACAGAACAAGATTTAGATTTGACATATGTCAAATTTCAGAATGTGATTCAATCAAATACCCCGTTTGTATCAATATGCATCCCCTATGTATCTATTCATATATATCAATACTATAGAAAATATTATGCACTCTCCCAATCATGATTGAGAATGATTTAAATTAAAAAAATAAAAAATAAAAAAAAAATTAGATTTTAAAGTTTAAACTAAACTTGTATATACTGTTTACAATTGCTACAATTTTTTTTTTTTTTGCTGAAAGTTTACAATTACTACAAACTTTCTCATATCTGCCACTAATCCAAACCCGACCCACTTACCATTAGAGAAGGATAAGAATTGTTAAATAAAATAATATAACGTTTCGTGGAAGTTTCAACTCCGACGTCTCTGACCAGCCAGCCTGTATTGACCAAGGAACAGTTGGGCCAACAATAAAAGCGAAAGCGGATTCTTCTTGACTTGCATTGATTCCACCCGTCCATTGGTTTGGCTTTCTAGATTATAGATGAGAAAACAAAAGTTTTCCTAATGCCTACCGCATATTGGTGTCTGAAACTTCCTCCACACTTTCCATCCCTTCGTCCATTCTACGCAGACATTAATGGTTTTAACTTTTTTAGTCCTACTAAATGGAAAATATATCATTGACTTGGAGACTTTAGGAGTCCAGTCAACAAGTTTTATGCCTAGAGCTTGTGGGTCCCATACAGAAGATGTATCCGATAGTAATATGAAATTTATTAGTAAGATCTTTCACTTACATCACTACAAAGAACGAAGTGAAATGCGTCATTATTGGTTGAGAAAAAAAATATATATTATCATTATTTGTTGACCAAGAAAAATCTTTATACGTTTTTTCTCAACATTGCTTTTGCATTAGTGTTTGGTAATAAAATCTTTCCCTAAGATACGGTCAGTTGATTGAATTGGTGAGTACAAGGACGTGTCAGAATCCTTCTTGGTTAGATTTAATAGTAGATTTGACTTTGATTAAAAGATTTGGGTTCTCTTCTTGTCTTGATCGTTCAAAGGACTTTTAATATTTTTTACAGAAACGTGATACAATGATTGAAAACGATGAAGATAAATGATAATAACTCATAGACAAGGGAAAAATGTAATCTTGTCTCTGTTGATATTCAATTTACCAGAAATACGATCTATTATTCTCTGTTAATGTTAAACATACCATAAACAAGATCAACTGTCTTCTGTTGATATTAGAAATGCCAGAAACGTGATCTGTATATCTGTTGATACTAAACATACCATATATGTGATCGTTATGCAATGAAATAAAGTACATGACTTGAATGATGTCAGACCCTACAGTACAATCCTCGCACGTGCAATCGGCATCGTGCTCGAACACGTTAAGGACCCTCCAGTCTTCAAATGAAAACTCCACAATGGAGCCCGACTTCTGATCACCAGGTGGATAACCTGCAAAATCACCTAAGAGAGTTGTGCACGTGGGATGAGCTCATTAGCCCAGTAAATAGAAAGGAAGACCATACAAAGAAAATCACACAAATAGTCACCACACAAATGCGCCTATATGCAATTCATTTTAAACCTATTAGCCTAACAATATTACTAGGTCATAGGCTTTTGTGCTACTCATAACCACAGTGCGTGTATGCCCCTGGTACGAGCCACGAACCCCACCCCGTGATAAGCCCATAGGGTTATCAAAGAAGGCCCACCGTTGATACCGAAATTTAAAATGCAAGCTGACTCCCGATAAATTTAAATGATAGAAAGTAAATGGGTGACTCCATCAGAAATAAAAACAGTACGATAGGCCCTCTGAATATATCACCGAGGTTACCGACTGTCCTAACGATCAGCCGTCCATACTTCTAACCACTGCAGGAGTTCGACAATCACAACCCGATGCTTCCCCCCAATGATCCCCCAACATGTAAACCCCTGTTAGGAAGGGTCGTAGCACAAAGGTAAATCACATCCTAGCCACATGCCTCTATATGAGCATAGTACGATTACACAATGACACTGCGTCTCATACCACGAACCACCATGAACTCATTTCTAAGTCGACTACGACATCTAGATCTAGCATGTATATTATGTTCAAATGAATTTCCTCCATCACATACACCACGACATAATGAATATTCCATCATAACGCAAAGCATAGTATATTATATAAATACACATTTAAATACGTGATACAACATATGTGATGTCTAGTCTATACACAACTGACATGATTATATGGCTAGACTAACATATGTTAAAAGATGCATAACATTCTGAAATTAAATCAGAGTCCACTCCCCGCTTACTTGTATATATACACGGTGCTTATACCCGGTACGAAAAAAATCCGATATATGAGTACGCGTATATTGATTGTAACCTATCATAAACATAATGGTTAATTATTTCACTAGGTTGGGGTCAAAATCATCATGTTTAAACACTAAAATAGGGTTTAGAATCAATTGATGGGGGTTACCCATCAAATTTGGACCAATTCTGAGAATTCTAGAAAGACAGGTGGGCTAGAGCCAAAGACCGGTGGGCTATGTAGCCCATCAGTTTCAACTAGTCGGTTACTCCAGAACCTAAAAACTGAGTTCTAAAAACTTAGGTGGGCTAAAACCAGAGGACCAGTGGGCTATGTAGCTCGCCGATTGCTCCAGAGTCTAAAAATAGAGTTCTGGGAACTCAGGTGGGCTAAAACCAGAAGACAGGTGGGGTAAAAATACCCCCCAGTCATTAACAAAAATTTTTCCGACATCATTACCCGCTTTCCTCCGGCTTAGGGAACTTGTTTGGGGACGATCCGACGACTCAAATCACTTGTCTAGGTCCAATCACGTACCTTTAACCTAGATCTAAGATCAAATAAAAAGAAAAGGAAGATTCTTACCTCCTTTTCAAGAACACCAAAGAAACCCCAAATTTCACTTCTTTTGCTCAAGAACCTCCAATTACTCTAGATCTTCACCAACACTCCTTCCAAATCCTTCAAAATTACCATCCACACATTCCATTAGACCTTAGATTTGATTATCCAGGTAGGATTAGCAAGATTCAAGTGAGTTCTTTCCCAAAAATAAAAAAGAGGTTTTAAGGATGGAGTTTTCCTAAGAATCCTTGGAATGTGTGCAATACCTACCTCAAATCTAAGACCTTGGTGAGTTGATCATAAATTTGGGCTCGAAATACCAAGACCCAGCTTTGGTGAAGCTCTACGGTCAACTTCCCCTTCTTCTTTCTTCTTCTTCTTCCTCTTCTTCCTTTTTTCCTTTCTTCTTCTTTCGCTATCTTCTCTACTCTCCCACTGACCAATTAACATTAATGATGAAAAAGACAATTAATGTCTCCCCTTTTATACTTGGGCCCCCAAAATATCTTCTAAATCTTAGGAGGGCTAAATCTCAGGTGCACTATCTCAGGTGCGCTAAATCTCAGGTGGGCTATCTCAGGTTGGTATATCTCAGGTGGCTACATCTCAGGTGGATATATCTCAGGTGGGCTAAACCTCAGGTGGACTATCTCAGGTGGGTATGTCTCAGGTGGGCTATCTTAGGTGGGCTTCAATAGGAATAAACTCCTATATAATATTAGATTATGTTGGCATCCACAAATACGAATACGCACCTTTACTTTTTGTACATGGCCTCGTGGTAAGTGCAAATACAAGGCTTGGGTGTAAGTATTACACTTGGTTCCTGCTCGGTCGTGTTAGGCCAACCCGAGTTCAAGGTCACCCTTGCTACCATATTCTATATAGTACCTGTGTCGGTTCTATCCAGTTCAACCCCTATATGATCAAACCAAGCCAATGGGGTTAACTAGATTGGGTTTAAGAAAGTAAGGTATCATATTAACCCCCCTTTTAGAAAATTTTATCCCCGAAATTGTAGTACATAATTGTCCGAAAAGATGAGGATACAAGGTTTGAATATCTTCCTCTTTCTCTCAAGATGCCTCTTCGATCGAGTGGTTGGCCCACCGAATCTTCATAAAAGTGATAGAGCGGTTGCGAAGGGTTTTCACCTTCCGGTCTAAGATCTCAGCCGGATGTTCTTCATATGTTATGTCAGCTTTTAAGTATTCCGGTTCTATAGATAGTACATGAGATGGATCATGAACATATTGCTTCAACATGGATACATTGAAGACATTGTGAACACTACTGAGAGAAGGTGGTAATGCCAACATGTATGCTACTGCTGCAACTCGCTTTAAAATATCAAATGGCCCAATATATCTCGGATCTAACTTGCCTTTCTTTTGAAATCTGTGCAGGCCTTTGGTAGGAGATATTTTTAGGAACACTTTCTCTCCCTCTTGGAATTCTATTTCCATCCTACAGTTATCTGCATAGCTCTTTTGACGTGATTGGGTTGCTTTAATTCTTTCTCTAATGACATCGACTTTATCACATGTCATCTGAATCATTTATGGTCCAAGCATTCGACGTTCACCTACTTCGTCCCAGTATAGAAGAGTTCTTCACTTTCTACCATACAATGCTTTATATGGAGCCATCCTAATTGTAGTTTGGTAGCTATTGTTGTAAGCAAACTCCATAAGAGGTATATATTCCTCCCAACTGCCACTTATTTCCATAGCATAGGCTCGGAACATGTCTTCTAATATCTGTATTGTCCGCTCGGACTGTTCGTCTGTTTGTGGATGGAAAGCCATACTTAGATTCAATTGTAATCCCAAGGCTTGCTGAAAACTTTTCCAAAATCTGGAAGTAAACCTCAGTTCTCTGTTTGATACAATGCTCACTGGTAGGGGTGTCAATTCGTGGCCCGAACCGACTAAACCGACCGGGATCGACCATTTATAGACTGGCCTGGACTGGACCATTTGTTAAACGTGTCGGGCTTAAGCCTGACCCGTTTATAAACGTGTCGGGCTTAAGCCTGACCCGTTTATAAACGGTCGGTCTTGGTTTTGCTACTTGGACCGTCGGGCGCCCGACCGAGACCGACCGTTTAACACTCGACCGAGACCGACCTATTGTGCACCGGCCTAGCCTGACCCTTTAATGATTGTAGAATACCTATTTTACCCCCCAAATTAAAAAGTAAAAACATGTTCACATTTTAAATAATTGTTATATTTGGTATCATTTATTGATTAATTGTCATTTTTTTGGGCTTGCATGAGTGGGTCGGAATATAAGAGCACATTTTAAAGAGGGCCCGTTTAAAAATCGGTTAAAGCCCGTTTAACATTAAAAATGTCCATAGCCCAGTTAAGGCCCGACTAAAACCCGATTAAGGTGGCCCGATTATAGCTTGAGGTTGGCCGACCAAATATAAAGCGTACCATGCCCTCAATAACTAAGCCCGATTAGTTAAATAGGCAGACACGGTGTAGCCTTTGAAAGTTTTCAAGCCCGATTAAGCCCGATCGAAACCGAATCAGCCCGATCGATTGACACCCCTACTCACTGGTACACCATGTAAGCGTACAACATTATCCATGTAAAGTTGTGCCAGCTTATCTATGGGTGTAATTGGTCCTGATCAGAATAAAGTGAGCTATCTTAGTAAGTCGGTCAACCACTATCCAAATTGCATCCATTCCCTTGGGTGTACATGGTAATCCGGTGACGAAGTCCATTGTAATGTTATCCCACTTCCATTCAGGTACTGGGAGTGGTTGAAGAGTGTCAAAAGGTCAATGCCATTCAGCTTTGATTTTCTGCTATGCAAGGCAAGTCGACACATGCAAAGCTATTGTGGACTTCATTGCTGGCCACCAGTAGTGTTGCTTTAGGTCTTTGTACATCTTGGTACTTCCAGGGTGAAGAGAGTACTCAGAAATGTGTGTTTCTTTTACTATTTTGTCTTATATTACTTCATCATAGGATACACATAATCTACCCCGAAACAACAGTGCCCCATCACTGGCTAATGTAAAGCTAGGGTCATTCATTGTTTGCTCTTGAATCTTCTCTCTGATCCACTGCAACTCAGGATCTAAAGGCTATTTTATTATGATTTCTTCCCTGATGGATGAGTGTACCTGTAGAGCTGCCAAGGACATAGTCAACTGTTGAACATCATCTGCCTAGTGTTCTAGTTCTAAGGTCGCTCCCTCGTACAAGAGGATTTCATCCATTAACATTGCCTCCTATACGAGCTCTGGACTAATAGCTAGATAGGAAAGTGACACAGTTTGAGCTTTCCGGCTTAAAACATCTGCCACTATATTGGCCTTCCCTAGGTGATACTGAATATCACAATCATAATCTTTCATAAACTCAAGTCATATCCTTTGTCTCATATTCAAATCTTTTTGGGTGAAAAAATACTTAAAACTTTTGCGGTCATTGTATATTTTGCACTTTTCACTGTACAATTAGTCACGCCAAATCTTTAACCTAAAAACGACCGCTGCTAGCTCCAAGTCATGAGTAGGGTAGTTCTTTTCATAGTCCTTCAATTGTCTGGACGCATATGGTACCACCTTGCGGTGTTGCATAAGTACACAACCCAATCCGACTTTGAAGCATCGGTATACACTGTAATTCCACCTGTGCCTTTAGGAATAGTCAACACTGGTGCTGACACTAGTCGCTTCTTCAGCTCTTGAAAACTTTCTTCACACTCCTTTGACCAATCAAACTTTATACCTTTCCTATTCAACTTGGTCATTGGTGCCGAAATCCAAGAAAATTTCTCGATGAAGCATCTCTAGTAACCTGCCTAACCCAAGAAACTTCTAATTTTTGTTACACTCTTGGGTACCTCCCAGTCTACTATGGCTTTCACCTTATCTGGATCCACTTCAATTCTATTTTCAAACACCATGTGTCCTAAGAATCCAACCTATTTGAGCTAAAATTCACACTTACTGAATTTCGCATACAACTATTGCTCTCTCAGTCTCTGTAGTACCATCCTCAAGTGTTTTGCGTGGTCTTCTTCTGACTTTGAGTAGATCAAGATATCATCAATGAAAATAATGACCCACTTGTCAAGAACATCATGAAACACTCGGTTCATCAAATCCATGAAAACTGCTAGTGCATTAGTCAACCCAAAAGACAACACTAAGAACTCATAATGACCGCACTGAGTTCTAAAGGTTGTCTTTGATATTTCACTATTCTTTATCTAGAGTTGATAATACCCGGATTTGAGGTCAATCTTTGAAAATATCTTAGCACCTTGTAGTTGATCAAATAGATCATCAATGCATGGCAATGGATACCGGTTCTTGATGGTTAACTTGTTTAATTCCCGGTAATCAATGTATATATGCAAGCTTCCATATTTCTTCTTAACGAACAAAACCGGAGCACCCCAAGGTGATACACTTGGGCGCATGAATCCCTTCTTTAACAGATCTTGCAACTGTACTTGCAATTCTTTTAATTCGGCTAATGTCATTCTGTACGGAACCTTGGACATCAGGGTAGCTCTAGGGATTAGATCTATAGCAAATTCCAACTCCCTGTCAAGTGGTAGCTAGGTTACATCATCTGGAAAGAGGTCTGAGAACTCTTTAACTACCTCTACTTCCTCTAGAGGTGTGATCTTTGCATCTAAATCAAACACTGATGCTAGGTACCCTTGACACCCATTTTCCAACAATTTTACCGCTTACAGAGTGGAGATGAGGAACTTCTTAGCCCATTTTATCATATCTGCTTGGTATATCAGTTCATTCCCTTCATTATCAATCACCTTGATCTATTTCTCAGCACACATCATGCTTGCTCGATGTGCTGATAACCAATCCAAGCCTAGTATAACATCAAAGTTTTGCATGTTGAACTTGATGAGTTGGGCATCTAACTGATTTCCATTGATCTCAACGGTGCATGGCCCATATACTTCCTTCAGTTGTGAAAAATTTCCTATAGGCGTACTAGCTATCATCTTATGCTCTAATATCTTGGGTGTCATATCAAGTTTCTTAGCAAATCTCTTTGATGCAAATGAATGCGAAGCCCCTGAATCAGATAAGACATATCCCGGTATACCTGATATAGGTAGAACACCTAATACAACATTATACATAAGTATAGCATGTCATCAATATTTACCAAAAGGGAATTCTCAATTTAAATCATACTTGCTGCCACTTCTGTGCTAGCTTCAGCTTCCTCAGCTGACAAAGCATACATCCTTCCTTATGCTTGACTCCCTTGAGTCAAAGTAGGTCTGTACCCAGAAGGCTGATTGGCTGGTCGGGCTCGACAATCTTTTGTAAAATGACCATATGAATGGCAATTAAAATAATAGTTTTGCAAGGCTTGAACCGGAGCAGGAGCTCTCTGAGCCTGACCTGTAGCAAGTGGAGGGTGAGGTGGCCTAGTAGCTGTGGGCATCATACTTGTATTTGGGTGAAAAGATGTAGTTCTCTCGATCCACTAGAGGGTCGAGGAGGATAATTCGATGGCCTGTAGGGCTGCCTATATAAAGGACCAAATCCGTATGTTCTACGAAAATTCTTACTCAGGCCACCCGAATCTGCATAAGGGTTTGCTCTTTTCTATACTCTAGTGTAAGGGATGATTCACCTTTCATCTTATCTTCTATAGTTTTGGCCTTCTGTACAATCAAGGTATAGTCGGTGAGATCTAATACCTTAAGTATCGTGCCAATGGATACCTTCAATCCTTTCAGAAATTTCTTGCCCTTCTCTTCTGTTGACTTCATGTGAGAAGGTGCAAAGTAGAATAGGGCTTCAAATTGTTGCTGATACTTAAGAACAAACTTGCTTCCTTGAGTCAAGGACGAGAACTCCGCTTCCTTGCAATCTCTAAAACTACAAGGGTGTTCCGTAATGAGGGTGAAGAGTTGAACAAACAATCTCTTCCTAGACTTAGGTTATCATTCTACTACATTGGGATCCACCAGGAAGCGCTTCCCTCTCAAATCTTGTCTAGAGTTGTTTTTCTTTTCCTCTCTAAAAGCAAAAGTGGGATCTTTTTATTTTTTTATTTTGTGGATCTCCAACCATCCTTTGATATATATATAGATATATATATATATATATATTAACAAAAAATGTGATAAAAAGTTAAGATATATATATATTAACAAAAAATGTGATAAAAAGTTAAGATTTGAGTTTCCTAATGCCATGGTGAACAGATATCCATTCATCGTGTGGGCCTAAGGCCACGCAAAGGACGGATCACTAAGAAGGGAAAGAGCCACATTCTTTTTTTTTTTTTGGTATAAAGAGCCGCATTCCTTTGATCCATGCACTGATGTTCACCAAGTGGTGGAGGGAAATTTTGACCAAAAGTTAAAAGCACTTTGGTGTGAGTGAGAGTAAGTAAACCCATCGAGTCCTAATTACTTTTACAACTCACACCAAAAATAAATAAATTAATTAATTAACTACTCTCTCATTATGTAGAATATTTTTTCAACACCATTCCCTTGGATGGTTCAAAAAGTGAGAAAATTTTTCAAAGGTATGACCCGATCCCAAAACCCGATTAGTTATTTCAACTACCATGAATTGAGATTAGATAGCACTTCCATTAATGAATCCTATGAGCTCAGCCATCATACAAATCAGAGTTTCAAGCACTGAAGACTGTCCAGAGATGAGAAACTATAAGTGGGTAGAGGAACATCGAAGAGTTTTCCTACACAGATTGATTTGGTTAATATCATGCCCACTAAAGTCTAAAGTATTTAGAGTAGGACATGAACCTTTGCTTCTAATGGCTACATTAACATTAAATTAATCTGAATTCTTAAGAAGCCAGCATTAGGAATGTAATCATGGCGTGTCCACTACAACTAAGGGTGTTAATCGGTTCGGTTTAAACGGTGTGGATCGATTTGGTTAATATTTATTTGACTAAAACCATAATCGCACCATTTACTAAACAGTTCCACTTTCTGAAACCGTGACCGTTTAGTAAATAGTTTCGGTTTCCACAGTTTCTAAACGGTGTCGGTTTCACGGTTTTAAACAGTTTTGGTTTCGGTTTATTCCATATGATTTATAAAACGGTTCACAATCTGTTTATTATAACTAGCAACCACCACTAAACTGAAGATCATAAGCGTATCCAAAAATAATTGGCAACCACAAATAAGAGATTCTATATTGATGACGGTATGTCTTAATTTGATAATTTAGTGCTATTTATTTGTATGGTCATTTTCAAACATATAGAACTAATATCATATAACATCCAAATCTAGCCATCAACAGCATAAAATATTAAAATGACAGGTGGTTTTACCAAAACGCCCCATCTGTGATAACATAATAACATAGTAACATATATGGATTACAAGTTCATGATCTAAAGCCTAAACTTGAACTGAATTGTAATAAATCATACCAAAGCAGGATGGACACTTAATTTAATTGTTAATTGTTATACGGATTATTGCCCCTACTTTATTTAATTGTTATATGGATTAATCGGATCGGTTTAAATGGTTTGAAACCAATGAGTTTCGTGGTTAAAATCGACCCGACCCGTTTAGCTAATTGGCCTGAACTTGAAATAATAACCGCACCATTTACTAAACAGTTTTACGGTTTTGATGTAAATGGATCAGTTTGATTTTGATAAACGGTTTCGGTGTAAACAGATTGGTTTGATTTCGATAAACAGTTTTGGTTACAAATTCACATTCTTAACAATAACTTTGAACCCCAGCATAAGTGGCTTTATCTCTAAATGGATTTCTAAATGTCACCTCAAAGAAGAATATCATAGAGAAATTGTAAGTAGTCTGACGCTTCACATCTTGGAAACTTATTTGTCATCAAAATTTAGTGTGCAAGAAGGGGCAGGAGGCCTCCCTCAACAGGTAGGATGGCAGTCCCACTTGATAGTGAAGTAATATCTCATTTCATCAGGGATGTAGCAATCTTGTCGAACCTCGTAAACCTATGTGCATTGCTTATTCTTACTTTTTTATTATCTTCTGCATCGTTTTAGGGTTACGTTTCCACAAATACAATGTAAAGGGTAAAACAGTCATAAAATCTGTATTTTTAAATGAAAACCAGGGGTAAAATTGTCCAATATGACTGATCCAAACTAATTCTATATCAGTTTTGAAGGTAGTTGATACCCAATCTATTACGGTGCACTAAAACCATGCTCTCCAGTCATTGAATATCTTTTTTTTATTATTATTATTTATGTCATTGGAGTTTTCAGCCAAAGGTTTATGACGTCGCAAAAGAGAAGGTTAAAAAAATAGCGGAAATGTCAAAAAAGTCCGAAAGTTTCTTCCCTTTGCAATAGAAAGGCTTTTGTTTGTCATCCACTTAATTGTGACATGTGAAACACCATCATTACTTTAATCTCCAACATAGAGGATTCTGTTTCTTTTTCCCAATTTAGGCCTATTAGCTTATGTAAAGCACTTGGGGAAAGTTCATTGCCTTCCGAGGTGGCTGATTTAACCAATCCCCGCGCATCCTGAGTACCCTTTTGGGTATATAATATAATTTAACTTAGTTATAATAGGATGGTTCTCATGGAACTAATGAACCATGCACTGCCTTGAGCATCTGGAGTCTGTGAGGGATACATATATTCTGTGATTGTTGATCTGGACATTTAAATAGTCAACAAGCTTTAGATTTTCACAAGCCAATTTGCCTGAAAATCTGTTACTATCTCATACTTCATTTAATTCTCAACTACAACCATTAGACAAAAAACCTTAAAGTAGCTTCAGACCCTGAACCAGATGACAGATAAAGAAATATGACAAGGCCACCAATTCCTATGTTCTTATATATGCAGCCAAACTGAATGAGGTTCAACCTAAATTAATCTCCTAGGCCTAGAAGGAGATGAGATGCCATAGAATTCTGGAGTTCCAATGCTCCTCTAATGGTGACCTTGAACACAGTCCAACATCTTTAACAATAGTAATAAAGGCTAATAGAGGACTTAAGTTTCTAATAAACTAGTAGAGTATCATATTGTTTACACTAGGGGTGCCAATCGGTCAGGCCTAATCGGGCTTGGCCAATTTCTAGGGTTGCACATGAACGCCCATTTAGCTAAATGGGCTTAGCTAGCGTGGGCATGGTACGGTTACTAATCGGGTCGGTCAGTCTCAGGCTTTAATCGGACTACCATAAACGGGCCTTAACCGGGCTATAGACCTTTTTAACTATAAACGGACTTTAAACGGGTCCTCTTTAAAATTGATCTCTTTAATGTGTTTGAAGAGGAACACCAATAAAATGAGGCAAATGGACATAGCAAAGAAAAAGATTCCAAGTTTAAAATGGATTAAGCTACGGATGGGCAAAGTAAAAAAATTACTAAGGTACTCGATCTTTAACCCACGAAACCTAGATCAATTAAACCATCCACATAACCCAAGTTTAGGAAGTTCAAATCAATTAAACTATGTATAAAAAATATGAATGTTCATACAATTACCACCATGTCAATTGTATATATTATATAGTCTTAACACTAAATACAAATAGTATTAAAAAAAAAAAAAATACAAGTAGTATTAAAGGGGTTTGGCTAGGTCGGGCTTAAAGGAGTCGGTTCAAATCGGGCTTATAAATGTGTCGAGCAGGTTGGGTGCCCGTCGGCCTAGGTGGCTACACCATGTATTACCTGTTTATAAATGTGTCGGGCTCAAGCCTGACACGTTTATTAATCTGGCCGGTCTAGATCGGGCCATAAAAGTGTCGGGCATGATCAGGCCTACCGGTGCGAGCTTGGAATTGACATCCCTAGTTTACAACTTGTTTTGGCCAATCAAGCTGACAAGAACAAGCGAACATGTGCTAAGGGATTGACCAACCCGATATTGGTCTACTGACCAATGAAGATCATGTGCTATGGAACTTTGACCAATCAAGCATATTGATATTCATGTTGACCGATAAAACAAGGAACTTGTGTTGATTGGTCAGACTGACCAATCAATCTGACCGAATACATACGGTCAGGTTGGTTGATACACAAAATAGCCCAAGGATAGAGATCAAGGGATTGACAAGTGTGCAATTTCAAGTGGTTCAAGCAGTTATAAATATACAAGTTGGTTATTGCAATTGTGGAAATTCAAGCTCTAAAAGGAGCATTAATGGGAGAGAAAAGACAACTTCAAGAGATGATACAAGTTCAAGCATTTAAACCTTTCATTTTTTATCTTTTCAAGTATATTGGTCATAGTTATATCAAGTAAATTAACAAAGACCATGAGGGCCCATGTTTCGTCATGGTTTTATTGGTTTTCATAGATGGCAGCCCCTTGTTTTGTCATGATTTATTGTAATGGATTGTATTCTTCTTGGATTGATTTCAATGGATTGTGTTCTTCTATTTCTTCCTTATGAGTTTGCTTTTATTTAAGTATTTGGAGTAATCGAGGCATTAGAAAGACCTCACTTTCTCCCTAATTAGAAATTAGGCAATCATATTTTCACAACATTCTCTCGACTCTATACGACTGGCACGCCCCGCACTTTGTTATCTGCCATGTATTTGTTGTCAAGATTATAGCCAACAAATTTTGGCACACCCAGTGGGACACCAGAAAGCAAAGTTGTAATAGTTCGAGGAAGAAGAAATCCCCAATAAGGACAATGCAGGTTCTCAACCAGAGGCATTAATCGCCGGGTACCACAAAGTCAAATTGATGCAACAATTTTTGGAGAGAGGTCTACAGCTACAGAGACGAGATTTTAGGCATTTTGTAGGAGTTGTAGAGAAAATTAATGCAACATTCCCTCCACTAGGGGTGTCAATTGATCTGGCCGAGCCAATTTTGGTCGGGTCTAATCGAGCCCGATCAATTTTTAAGGTTATACCATGAATGTCCGTTTAACTAAACGGGTTTAGCTAGTGTAGACATGATACGGTTAATAATCGGCCTATTAGTCTCAAACTTTAATCGGGCTATCATAAACAGGCCTTAATCGGGCTATAGGCCTATTTAATTATAAACGGACTTTAAACATGTCCTCTTTAAAATTGGCCTCTTAAATGTGCTTAAAGAGGAATACGAATAAAATGAGCCAAGATTGACATAATAAAGAAAAAGATTCCACAATTAAAATGAATTAAGCCAAAGTTGGGTAAAGTAAATAAATTACTAAGATACTCGATCTTTAACCTACGAAACTCAAATCAATTAAACCATCTACATTACCCAAGTTTAGGAAGTTCAATCAATTAAACTATGTATAAAAAATATGAATGTTCATACAACAATTACCACCATGTCAATTGTATATATTACATAGTCTTAGCACTAAATACAAATAGTATTAAAAAAAAAAAATACAAGTAGAATTAAAGGGGTAAAGCTAAGTTGGGCTAAAAGGAGTCTATTCAAATCAGACTTATAAATGTATCGGACTAGTAAGACGCCAATCGGGCTAGGTGGCTGCACTTTGTACTACCTGTTTATAAATGTGTCAGGCTCAAACCTGATACTATTAATCGGGCCGGTCTAGATTGAGCCATAAATGTGTCAGACTATGTCGGGCCTACCGATGCAGGCTTAGAATTGACACCCTTACCCTCCACGACCGTAACTGCAAATAATGAGTTAAATTGTTATACAATGATGAACGGTTGTAAGCACCTTTATATACCAGATCAATGATTGAGAGAGACGTGGCTTTTAGAATCGTGACACTTACCCTCATTTGGTCAATTTTCTTCTGAATGTACTTTACACATGTCCCCTCAAGAGATTGTGAAAACTGTAATTGCATTGCCAATATGGGTAGTTGATCCGAACATGACTCACAATATGATTGGATTGGCATATACCTATCGTTGGTATCGTTGTCCGAAACGTGATGGGGAGAGATGGATGGTGTCAATGGGTTGCCTTCCCACTATTCTTAGATTAAAAGCGGTGTAATTTAATCCCAAGAGTCGTGATATCTCCCACTCTCTCTCCGTTTTTTTAATCTCTTTCTTTTGTTTTCTCCTTTTAGATCTCTCTCCTTTTCTATCTCTCCGTAACTAAAAATTGAGTTTTTACTTAAAAAAAAAAAAAATGAAGGGAGAGAAATGTTGAAATGAGTCTCGCCCTTTTTTCTTTTTATCTTCTCTTCCTTATTGCGTACTTGTCCAGAGAGAGAGAGAGAGAGAGAGAGAGAGAGAGAGAGAGAGAGAGAGAGAGAGAGAGAGAGATGCTCGGGCCTCATGATCAACATGCAAGATCTGTGAAATCCACAACTATCTATGGCTCTGCACAATCGAGAGATCGAAATGTTGTCATGGCACAAACACCACTTTATGTTTCTACTGTTTACAATAATGTGAAATAACCTAGAAAGTGGTGAATAGGTTATACTACTAAAATTTAAAATCTTTTTGATTAATGGTTCCCCAAATGTGATTGTAAAATGAATAATTGTGGAATAAGTAAAATGAGATAATCACACAAC
>NC_056560.1:29600591-29619215 GCF_013358625.1 Macadamia integrifolia | reverse complement strand
GTTAAGATAGCTTGCTGTCCCATGGCTAGTCTCACACAGGTGGTTACCCTCAGACATGCTCAAGGCTATTAAATAATTTTGATGCGTGACAAAATTCAAGTGTGGGGAGTCGGGTCACTTACCGTCTAAGATCGAAAGGTACGAATCCCCTCAGTTAGATAGACACGCGATGCACGAACATGTGGGGTCATCTCTACTCCTTTGGAAATGCATAGATCTGAGCCAAAACGCTATCATACTTTTGATCTCCGATCCGAGGCCTGTCACACAGTTCAAATTAGATCGGATTAGGGCACGGGTGTAACATTCCCCCCACCTTACAAGAATTTCGTCCTCGAAATTGAACATATCTGAAAAATCAAACAATCCCGGATACTGCTTCATCATTTCATCCTCTTGGTCCCAGGATGCTTTCGATTCAGGGTGGTTCATCCATTTGACTTTGACGAAGGAAACGGTGCGATTGCGAAGAACATGGTCCTTCTAGTCAATAATCTTCTCCAGATACTCCACGTAGGCAAAATCCTCATCAACTCACGGGGTATGTAAGTCAAGATGTGAGTAGAGTAGGGAATGTACTTCCTCAACATAGAAACATGGAAGACACCATGTGTACCTTCCAACTCTAGTAGTAAAGCTATCCGGTAAGCTACCAGTCCGATCCTCTCCAGTATAACATACGGTCCCATAAATCTCAGACTAAGCTTTCCCTTCTTGCCGAACCGCATCACCCCTTTAATTGGGGAGATCTGTAAGAACACCTTGTCTCTAACACAGAACTCTAGATGCTTCCTCCTAACATCCGCATAGCTTTTTTTCCTGGATTGAGTTTCCTTGATCCTTTCTCTGATCACATTCACCTTCTCACTAATAGCCTATATCAAGTCTAGACCCAAAATATATCGCTCACCAACCTCATCCCAATAGAGTGGAGTTTGACACTTCCTGTCATACTATGCTTCGAATGGGGACATTTCGATGGTGGCCTGATAACTATTGTTATAGGAGAAGTTAATAAGAAAAATGTGCTTATCCCAACTATAACTCATATCCAAGGCACATGCTCAGAGTAGGTCAAACATAGGTCCTCTAATGTTTGAATAGTCCTCTCCGATTGACCATCAGTCTAAGGGTGAAAGGCAGTGCTGAAAGCTAACTATTTGCCCATAGCCTTCTGCACACATGTCCAAAACTTGGAAGTGAACTTGAGATCTCGATTAGAGATGATACTAACTAGTACACCATGCAACCTGATGATATTATCGACATACAATTTGGCCAACTTGTCCAAAGAAAATATGATTTTGATTGGGATAAAATGAGCTGCCTTGGTCAGGTGATCCACAACTACCCAAATGGCATCCATGCCCTTCTGTGTACGGGGTAGGCCAGTGACGAAGTCCATGGTAATATTCTTCTATTTTTACTCCGGAATAGGTAGGGAGTGTAATAACCCATGGGGCCTTTGTCTCTCAGCCTTGACTTGTTGGTATGTGAGGCATATAGACACATACATGGCCACATCATTCTTCATTCCTTTCCACCAATAGGAGACTTTGAGGTCCTTGTACATTTTAGTGCTACTGGGGTGAATGGAATATGGAGAACTATGCGCCTCTCTCATAACTGTGTGACTCAACTCACCATCACTGGGCACACACAACCTCCCTTTGAACTTGAGAATTCCACTTTCAGTTACAGAGAAATCTGGGCCCTTTTAGGTTCCTTCCTAGCATTCTGCTATCAGGTTCTACAACTCTGCATCAGTAACCTGAGTTGCAGTGATTCTATCCACTAGACAGTGACAAAGTGACACACTCTACTAATAGTTCCAAGTCTAGTTTCCTGGCCTCCTCAATGAGATACTCATTGGTGGTCAGTGATGCAAGAGTCAATGACTAGAATTTTCGACTAAGTGCATCAGCTACCACATTGGCCTTTTTCGGGTGATAGTGGATAGTACAATCATAATCCTTCATTAGCTCTAACCAATGCCTCTGTCTCATATTGAGTTCTGTTTGGGTGAAAAAGTACTTGAGGCTCTTATGGTCACTGAAGATCTCACTCTTCTCACCATACAGGTAGTGTCTCCAGATTTTCAGTGCAAGAATCATAGCTGTCAACTTCAAATCATGGGTGGGACAGTTCTTCTCATAATCCTTCAACTGACGAGATGAAATAGCAATGACTTTCCCGTGCTGCATCAACACATAACCCAATCCTAGCTTGGAGGCATCACTATACACAACTAGTGCTGATACCAACCTTTGCCTTAGCTCCTTGAAGCTCTTCTCGTAAGCATCAGACCACTCAAATTTTACACCATTTCGTGTGAGTTGGGTCATTGGAGTAGCAATACGAGAGAAGTTCTCGATAAACCTCTTGTAATATCCAACCAATCCTAGAAAACTACGTATGTCTACTACACTCTTGGGAGTCTCCCATTCTAGAACTACCTTCACCTTGCCTGGGTCAACCTCTATACCCTTGGTTGAAACAATGTGGCCTAGGAATGCCACCTGTGACAGCCAAAACTCACACTTGCTGAATTTGGCATAGAGTTGCTTCTCCCTTAGTCATTGCAGTACTAACCTCAAGTGAATAGCATGTTCCTCTGCACTCTTGGAGTAGACCAAAATGTCATCAATGAATACTATCACAAACTAATCTAGGATATCCTAGAATACCCGGTTCATCAAATCCATAAATGCAGCCAGTGAATTGGTCAACCCAAATGACATTACCAAGAATTCTTACAGACATCACTATCCATGATCTTGAGCTGGTGGTAGCCCGATCTAAGGTCAATCTTGGAGAACACCTTTGCACACTGCAACTGATCAAATAAATCATCTATCCTTGGCAAAGGATACGGTTTTGATGGTTAGCTTATTAAGCTCCCGATAATTGATACACAATCTTATACTTCCATCTTTCTTCTTGACGAACAATACTAGTGCTCCCCATAGAGACGCACTAGGTCTAATGAATCCCTTCTTTAGAAGGTCTTGAAGTTGCACATGTAATTCCTTCAACTTTGTGGGGGCCATGCGGTGAGGGACCTTTGACACTGTTCCCGAGTAAGGGAGTAGGTCTATAGCAAATTCTGTCTCTCGGTCTAGGGACAAACCTGTCAAGTCATCAGGGAATACATCGAGAAATTCCCTCACCACATCTAGCTTGGTCAATAGCCTAATCTCTATCTCAGTATCCATCACAGATGCTAAGTAGCCTTGGCATCCCTTATCCAATAGCTTCTTCGTCTGGAGCGCGGATAATAACTTTCTTGGGTTTCTTGGGCTTATCCCCTTGGAACACAAACTCATCATCATCATGAGGTCTGAAAATGATAGTCTTCTCTGCATAAACCACACTGGCTCTGTATGCGAACAACCAATCTATTCCTAAAATCACATTGAATTCAATCATATCCAACTTGATCAAGTGAGAATTCAACTTATGATCACCTATGGTCACTGGATAAGGCTTATAAACATAGTTCAAACCTACTGCACTTCCTGGAGGGGTGCTCATAGCTTCTTATCCAATAGCTTCTTCGTCTGGAGCGCGGATAATAACTTTCTTGGGTTTCTTGGGCTTATCCCCTTGGAACACAAACTCATCATCATCACGAGGTCTGAAAATGATAGTCTTCTTTGCATAAACCACACTGGCTCTGTATGCGAACAACCAATCTATTCCTAAAATCACATCGAATTCGATCATATCCAACTTGATCAAGTGAGCATTCAACTTATGATCACCTATGGTCACTGGATAAGGCTTATAAACATAGTTCAAACCTACTGCACTTCCTGGAGGGGTGCTCATAGCCAAACATTGAGTCAGTCCCTTGGGTGAAATTCTCATCTTCTTCGCAAATGCCAGTGACACGAACGAATGCGAGGATCCTGAGTCAAATAACATATGTGTAGGCAATAATGATATCAATAATGTACCTATCACTACACTGGGTGCAGCCTCCGCATCTTCTGCAGTCATAGCAAACACTCTGCCCAGTGGTCTCTAGCCCTGTAGGGGTTGTGTTGGTCTAGGGGCCGAATATGTCTGCTGGGGGCCTAGGTGGCATAGTGTAGGGTGCATCACCTGGCCTTAGGTAGGGGTATGTTCTCGCCATATGGCCCATCTGATCACAATGAAAGCATCTCGGGTTTGATCCTGAAGACTGAGATACAACACTAGATTGGGAGGGTTGGGAAGTCTGACTAGCATTGGCCTCCTAAATTGCATTGGAGTTGGGTTGACATAAGGCACTCGAAAAGGTTTTCTACCTCCCCTAGAATCAGTAGATCCCATTGGCCTCTTTCCAGTTCCTTGCTGGGCCGTGAAGTTGTCTCTATGCCGATCTTTAATGGATTTGGCCACTTGGACCACCTCAGTATAGGTCTGCAGTTTCAACCCCACAATGGTTGACCTAATACCTGGCCTCAACCCTTTCTCAAACGTCTTCACTTTAGCCCTATCACCTTTGAGATGCTCAGGAGCAAAATGGAATAGCTCCTCAAAGCATTGTTAATACTCGAGCACAGATCGGGAACCTTGAACCAATTGAGAGAACTCACTCTCTCTCCTATACCGAAAGCTTTCCAGAAAATAGTTTTCAAAGAAGGCCCCTTTGAAGTCTGCCCAAGTGAGGTTCAGGTTACTAGCCCTCAAAATAGGCTCGGTGGCACTCCACCAATCATCCACTTCATTATGTAATTGATAGCCCGCATACAAAATTTTCTACTCATCAGTGCAGCCCATTAGTCTAAAAACCTTCTCCATTCCACCAATCCATCTCGATTGATACAAAAGGTCTTGGTTCACCTTTGAGAAGCATGGGGGCCTAAGCCGTTGAAACTTCTCCATCATTTTTGTCAAGTCTATCCAGTCCTTTACATGGGCTTAAGCTTGTTCCGACATCGGATCTTGCACATGCCCATGCACTTGTGCCCCACCAGATGTTTGAAAGGTAGCTGATCCAATGGGTATTGGAATGGGTGCCAGTGGAGTAAGAGGTACAGACGGTGCATTACGGGCTTCCATTGCTGCTTGAATCCTATTATAGATCTTGGCCATAAACTAGTTTTACCTTTCTTCCACTTCCCACATCATATTATTCATGATAGATGCCACATCCTGGGCTGTAAGTATAGGCAGACCCAGAGGTGCATTGCGAGGTCTACCCCGATTCCGTGTAGGGGAAGCGAGAGGCGATGGGCATGATTGGGATCGGGATCAGATGTTCCGACGTGATATGATTCCTGTGAAGGAATCCGATTAGTGCACATGCATAAACAAGGTTGCATGTAATTGGAACACATGTATGCATAGTGGGTCCCACATATATACGACAGTGAAAATTAGGTTTAGAGCATGCATAAGTGGGGTCCACACATATTAGGATCCGATTGCGCATGTATCCCAAAGAGCACACCATTGAAGTAACCAAATAAAATTTCAGATTTGAAAAGTAAAATGATTCACTTTCCAAAAGAGTCCATCAGAAACAGGGGGTCATATCACCAAAAATATGGTTTAGTCCACGAGAAATATCAGTGGTATTTCCGGTGGGCAAAACAAAGGCAAAAATCTAACATTCCACTTCATCGGAAACAGGCACCGGAAGCATGCCCAGTGATTCTGGTGGCACCAAAATGGCTATAAATAGGCTTAGGTCTTGGTTCCTTTGTACAAAACCCTATTTTCTCTTGTGGGAAAGGTGTGGAAATGGCCAAGGAGGATTTTACTACCCATTCCCTTCCTCCCTCTCGCTATTTTGTGATCAACTGGTGCCACATTCGCATCAAAGGTATGTTCCTCCTCTCTGTAACCTAGTTTTGTGATTTTTTTCTCTGTGAGCTTTATACTCGGCCGTTGAATTTGGTTTCTCATCCCAAATCCTTAGGAATCATATTGCAACAATGTCTGGACGTCGTGTATGTACCCAATGTGCCGTTGAACAAGAGGAGTAAGATGCCGCCACTCAGTTCAACCCCATCTCGTTCTGCTCTGTGGCTAAGCGAAACCGTTGGGAACTCTTTGAGCGCCGTAATGTGGACCCAGGAATCTATGTGAGGACCAATGACTTCCATGCATTTCATTTCCTTTAACGGTTTAATGAGGCTGGGTGGTATCGTATCTTAAAACCCAACAAATACTACTACCCCATACTGGTCAGGTTGTTCTACTCTAACTTGTAAAGCATAAACTGGGGTACTGAAGAGATGAGGATCACCTCCTCTATAAAGGGGGTGGAGATCTCCTTTGATATGGGGCAGTTGGCCAATATTCTAATGGTCAGCAATGCCAATGACCCAGTGTACTGCCCGCCTTGGAGTCTGGCATATGAATTTTAGAGTCCCCGATACCTTTCAAGAGATCAATGACATGCTGACTAAGGAAGCCAAGGGATGGAACCATTCAATCAACTATTTTGTTATTCCAAAGGTTGTCTACCGTGCGATTCAGTTGAATGTTCTCCCCACTTGCGGACACTATGATGAGATATCCGCACTGCAAGACTACGTGACCTACTACGTGTACATGGGGGTGCAGATACGTCTCCCTTACCTCCTTTTGTGGACCATGGTGCTTCAGTCCGAAAGAGTGGATTATCGAATGGGAAGCCTGTGTTATGGAAGAATAATCACTGATATTTTCCGTCGCATTGGGGTGAACTTGGAGGGAGAGGCATACTTGGGTGAAGAGGTCAAAGACTTCAACCAAGATTCTTTGAGGAAGATGACCATAGATCTACGAGAGGTGACTCCTATTCCAGGAGAGGGTCAGCAGCCTATGGAGGTAGAGGGTGGTGGTGCCAGTGATGTCAGTGGGGGTGTGGGTGGTACAAGAGGAGAAGCTATTGGGTTTGGTGGGGCTTCACCACCTGATCCCTAGGCAATGGGTTCTATGACTGCTTCTACTTCTTGGGGCATTAGGGGCGCAAGGCCTTACGGTCTCAATGATGTTATGGCCCGCCTAGACACCACCACATCTCTGATGAGGAGTATAGATGGCTGCCTCAATAGCATAGACATGACCTATTGTCTTATGGACAATAGAGTGGTCTCCCTAGAGGCACAGATATAGGTGATGGTCTTCCATCTCGGTATTTTGGTGCCTCCTAGAACATATGAGCCGAACCAAGCTCAGGGCTCAGGACAGAACCAGCAGCAACAGTGGCAAGAGCAGCAAGAGTAGTGGCATGCTTGCCACTGTAGATTTTAGGATTTTCCTTTTCATGTTTTTATTTGAGTTTGATGTTTTAGATTTAGTTGAACTATTACATTATGTCATTTGGTTCAGTTATTTAATTTCTTAAACTTAGGCTAGTTAAGATTTCCTACTTTCAGTACTTTCTTTTCTTATGAAAAGTGTAAGCTGTGTATTCAAGTTTTCCATTATAATGAAACGGCTTTAACACCTATACTCACTACAAGAAAACACATTTTCTACGACGGAAAAAAAGCGTCTCAAAAGATATAAAGCCGTCGCTAAAAATAGCGACAACGGTTAATTTTCAGTCATCAATTCCGTCGCCTATACTACTGTAGCTAAAAATAGGCGAAGGAAAAATATGGGTGTTTGGGAAAAATATTATTAGCGACAAATTATATTTTCCGTCGCCAAATATATTTTAAATTACAGCAAATGCCGTTGCCTATAACTATCTAAATAATAGATGAAATTTATTTATAGTAACAGTATAAAAAAATCCGTTGCAAAAAATGTATATTCCAATGGTTATTATCCATCGCCTAAGCCTAATAATAATTTATTTATAGCAACGGTATAATAAAACCCATCGCTAAATATAAAATAAATAAAATAAATTTTTTATATTAGTAAATTTTGCATATTATCTGTAAATTTTTCATGTAATTACATCAATATACATTGTCTAATTCAGGAAATGAGATCATCGTAGGCATCCGTATTATAATACATTACTTTCATTCAACTTCCAAAAAGTCTTACAATCATAATTAAAAATTAATTGTTTTCATTCCTTTTTCAAAAAATCTTATAATTATAAATAAGAAGTCATTGTTTTCATTTCACTTTAAAAAAATTCCTACAATCAATACGTCAAACTTCAGACTTTACATTTTTCATCGATTGTGTTTGTTTTGCATACTCCTCCAAAGGATAGCTCTACTATCTTTCATAGCCTTGCCTTGCCACATCAGATTTAACAATATCCTGTAATATAGAATAATTAACTTATATTCTGCTTGAATACTAAGAAAATAAAAATGACATACTTTTCTCATTGCTAAAAACCATGAAATAAAAAATATAAACAAGAAGATTTATTGTTTCATGAAATTTTATTGACATCTCATTATACTTTTTTGTTTAGACATTCAAACACATAATTAACTCCTAGTATTGAGTATTGTCCTTGACAAATGAAAATAATTCTCTATCATCATTTCAATGATTTACTTTTCAAACGCCACCTATCATACTAAAATATAATAAAAAACATAAAGAAATAAAATAAAATGAAAATGTTAAAGCTTTTTAGTTAACAAAATTTCACTAAAAAGCAAAGCAAAAAAAAAATATTAAAAGTTCTCAGACTATTTGTGTTCATTAAGATGGTTAATTTCATCTAATATTACAATGTTATTGTCGACTTAATTTCTCAATGTAATATCTATAAGATCACATATTTAAAATAGATTTTTTTTTGTTACTTTGCAATGGCAAAGAATGAATTTATTGGGAACTTATATTTTTTCTACTGGTGTTCTTCCTAATGTTTAAAGGTGAAGGTTCCTTTAAGAAATTAGGACACAGTCTTAGTGTAAGACTGTCCAAGAAGTTTGTCTCATTTCAACACCCTATACTCTTATGTTATACCTCACCCAACCACCATCATCTATATATACAGAGTCAAAAAATGAACTCTAGACTGTCACTACAATGGAGCATGACACATCAATCATTAACATACAGATTATAGATTGTTATACATGGAATCATTATGGTTATGAAGATACATCCACCAAAGATATAACATATAGATAACTCAATTATGAATGTATAGAAATTAAAGTATACATTATACCTATCCTTGAGAAGATTAAAATGATGTAATGAATTGCGTAAGCATAGCTATTTGAGACTTCATCTCATTTATCTCTACACCCTATTGAGAAATCTAATCTTTCAATTGGCTATTCTCTAACCTTAATTCTGAGATATGTTGTCCTTGCCTCTGATCGCATAGTCCTTCTAAGCCAAATACTTGTTTTGGGGTTACTTCCGGCCCAAACATGCGCACATATCCACATCTATCACGTTCCATTACTTTGGTGAAGGTTTCATCAATAACATCATTGTCCTGTTGCATTTCTTTAGGTTGCAAACTTAGTTCACGCTACATTTTTTTCTACAAATGTAATTAAACAAGAAAATATAAAATAGACCATGATTCATAAGCAATCACAAAACATAATGATAAATAATTAAATAAAAGATTAATCAAATAGTTAGAGAAACAAAAAATCAACATCAACACTTGTACTCTATTTAATAACATACCAACTTTTCCGCGGACTCATCATCCATGGAACATCTAGGACTTTTATGGGTGAAGTCAAACATTTTGATATGATTTGGAAACTTTTTCTCTGGGTCCTCGTTACGCTGAAATATAAAACAAAAATAATAAGTGTTAAAGACTTTGGGATAATAAAAGGCTAATAAACTCGATGTAATCAACATGATAATATAAAACAAAACATTAACCAATTTCTCACATATGATGGCATATGAAGTTCTACCCATTATATGACGTATTTTTTGTTTGGACTTATTTTTTTTAGTATAATAAGAAAGTTCCTACAATAAAATAATGTATCATTTATTAATTTCAATTTCTTAATGTACTTAATGCTAAAACCAAACTCGTATATATACTCATGTCATAAATATCAATCCATTCGTTTCAATACCTTACCCAATATAATTTATATGTCATTGTCACAACCATTCAATTAGTGAGAATATATCAACAATTTGAAGTAATATAACACATTTATATATTGACATTACCTTATGCTTTTTATCATCCCACAACTTCAGTAGCGTATCCCATTGCTCCAATGGTATAAGTTGAAGATCAATATTTTTCCTCCGATCAGAGGGTGAATCATACTTACTATAATACTCGGCCTTCAAGTCACATTTATGGTCCTTCAACCATTTAGCTAATCTATTTAAGCACCATGTCTTGAAAACTTCAGGGATGATAAATTTGGCCTAGAATAATTAAAAAAAAAAATAGTAAACATCACATAGTTAGTTTATCCAACTAAAAATTTTTCTTTAAAACAATAGATAAATATAATATGTGAGTAATATTACCGTTATTGCTTTCCAACAATTTTTTTTGTATAATTGTGGTATGTTTATCCACTTAGGGTATGCCAATGGACAATACAGATGATTCCTTGCTAATGTTTCAATCCATGTAGTTAATTTCGCTATTAACTTGCCTTCACATGGTTGTCCCCATTCATTTACTTCAATTTGTATTCTCTCACCATCTGGTATATTTATAATATCATGAGCCTTAGTTCTTTCCCTTTGGCCTCTCTCCCTTTTTTCTGCAAAATATTAAGATAAGAAAACTATAAGTATTGAGAATCATTATATTTTACATTAATTTTTAAAGAATAACTTTACTACATGTACTAACCTGAACCACTTGTATTGTCATTCCCACTTGTACTTCCACATACATTAGGATTACACATACCTATTTCCCAATAAACAATCACTATAAGAAATACGATAATGTGTCAAGTCAACCATATACTTCCACATGCTCTTAAATTAGCATTAGGAATGCCTAGTCAATCAACATTAAGTTTATTGGTTTTCTCTCACCAAATGCTCTTATACTTATGTACTTTTACGGTCTATAATTCAAAAGCATTATAAAACTCTAGATATAACTGTTAAAATATGGTTGACTTATATATTAGGTTTACTATTTTATGAGACAAGGGGCTAAAAAATTAAATATCAATTACACAGTAAAAATGCCTACAATTAAAGATGGAGTCGATTAAGAAAACTAAATCAAAAGAACAATGACTAATAAACAAACACAAACTTGTCAAAGAAATAAGAGAACCAATATTAATTAAACTTTACAGTTTCTTTATTCTTTTATTCCAATAAAAGAAATACATAATTTAGAAAGAAAAAATTCAATGGATGAAGAAATTAAGAGAAAGATCAATCAATTGTTACCTTGTTTAAAAGTCAATCAATTTGATATATTGTCATTTGAACTCTCCATTGCATTGATCAATTCGATTGGTGTGTCAATTATAGTACCTTCCACATCAGATCTGACCCAACTCACATCGACATCACCATCACCATATGAATGTTCTATATTTTATCTATCTTGTAATGTACTTTGTATATTTTTCTGATCTGATTCATCATGATCTTCCCCTTCCATGTCAAAAATATCTCTAATATTTGTATTTATGATAACTTCCCATTCAGGCCTTTGTGGATCAGCAACGTAGAACACTTGCTTTACTTTTGACGGTAATATAAATGGGTCGACAAATTGATCTTGGTCATTGTATTGTAAATGGTTAAAATTGACAAAGACAAATCTGAGGTCATCTTTCTCCACTCCCTTTCTAAGATTAGCCTAGTCACATTCAAATAACATTACTCTAAGATCATTTGCATATTTTAATTCAATTAATTTCTTCAAAAATCCATAATACATGATATATCCCTCAATAGGGTGTGTATATTTTGAACTTGAAAAGTCTTCTGTCAATGCCGTTAAAAGAACCCCACTATTTTGCGTTTTTCTATTATTCTCATGTACCTTACTATGAAACTTGATGCCATTAATAATGTATTCATCATAACTTCTTGCATCTAAGATAGGACCTCGAGCCAGCCATTTGATATAATTAGGCACCTCGACCCCATTCTCACGTAGATTCAATATCTAAATAAAAAAAATAAGATATGTATAATTAGAGATCTAAACATATAATCATGATATAGTATACAATCTAACTCTCTTCAATTAAATTTGGGTTGAACTTACATGCTCATTGAACCATTTTGAAAACTCTTTAGCATGCTTCGTTCTTACTAAATATGGGCGAGCTCTGTGACCCATCGACCTTTGAATTTGTGCACAATGAAACCTACACAGTAAGTGAAGAATCTCTTATATACCAATACTTTCTTATGAGAATATAAATTATAAATTTTTTGCTCCAACATAAACATTTTGTGCAAACATAATTTGTATGTAATACTTACTCACGATATTCTTCTAATCCTTTAGAGTTCTTTAGCATGTACCAATGTGCCTGGTCCCTTTCTATAATGTCGAGTCGTATCATTTCGCACTTCCCTATTGGCCTACCTGCTCTTGAGAATATAGAGGATGGATCGTATGTTTCTGTTGACCCACATTTCTTGGCAGTCTAGTTGACCTTGTTTCCACATCTTTAAGATATCTAGAGTAATAGGTCAAACACTCATCTGCAAGATATCCTTCTACTATAGATGCCACTGGCCGACTAGGGTTACGCATGTAGTCTTTCAGTCATTTGAGAAACCTAATTACAATCAAATTTATAGTTAATGTATTCAACATATTAAAAAGCCTACACAAGTTATCTTATTGTTTAAGAAAAAATAAAAATTTAACACTAACCTTTCTATTGGATACATCCAACGGTATTAAATTGGACCAGCCAAGCTAGCTTCATGGGCTAAATGAACAATCAGGTGTACCATAAAATCAAAGAATGTAGGCGAAAAAAACCTTTCCATCTTGCATAGTGTTAAGACAACACTTTCACCAAGCCTCTTGAAGTCTTCCTCCTTCCAAACTTTACTACACAACTCTCAAAAAAATACACTAACCTCTATCAATACAATGCTGACATTCTTAGGCAATATGTTACGTACTGCAATTGGAAGAATTTGTTGCATCATAATATGAGAATCATGACTCTTCATTCCAATAATCTTACGTTCTTGCACACACTGTGAAATATTACTACAAAGTCCATCTGGAACCTTTACACCCCTTAAAACTGTGTAAAATAAATCTCTGTTAGTAGTAGACATTGTGTAGCATGCTGGAGGTATGAACAACTTATTCTTGCCTTCAATGACCTTTGGTTGAAGATCTAATCATATTTTCATGTCTCTTAAATCTAAACGTGCATTCACGTTATCCTTTGACTTTTCTTTTTGATCCAACAAAGTGTTAACGATATTATCACAGACGTTCTTCTCAATATGGATCACATCTAAATTGTGACGAATTATATTATCTTTCCAGTATGGCAAGTGAAAAAATATACTCTTCTTTTTCCAGTTGTATGGAAGCTCTGGCTGTTTTAACCTCCTTTGCTTCTTCTTCCCACTTTGTTTATTATTTTCTTTACCAAAATGGGAAAAATCAACAAATTGTAAATGTTCCAATATGTCGTTCCCTGATAGTAAATTTGGGTTGAACTTACGTTCCTCATGGCCATCAAAACTCCTTTTGTCTCGTCGAAATCGATGATCTTGTGGAAGGAGTCGATGATGGCCCAAATAATAATGTTTTTTGCCATATTTTAGCCAATGAGAAGAAGTCTCACTGTTGCAACATGGACAAGCATAAAAACCTTTAGTACTCCATCCTAAAAGGACTGCATATGCTGGAAAATCATTAATGGTCTATAAAAAACATGCTTTTAGATTAAATTTCTCCTTCTTACATGCATCATAAGTCTCAACTCCATTGTACCATAAATCTTTTAACTCTTCTATCAATGGCTGTAAATATACATCTATATCATTCTCAGGCTGTTCTGGTCCAGGAATAAGCAAAGTAAGAATGAAGAAGTTTGGCTTCATGCAGATCTAATGGCGGTAAATTATAAGGTGTCACCACAACAGGCCATACACTATGAGTTGATCTCATATGCTTGTATGGGTTGAATCCATCACTTGCTAACCCGAGTCTGATATTACGAGGCTCCTCACTAAAAGGTTGATGCAATCTATCAAACTCTTTCCATGCTTGACTGTCAGATGGGTGTTGTAACCTTTGGTCTTTTCTACGTTCTTCATGATGCCATCTCATATTAAATGAAGTTTTGGATGAAATGTATAACCTCTACAACCTTGGGATTAAAGGAAAATGACGTAATGTCTTAGTCAAAAATTTCTTTTCTTTACTTGAATATCTTGATGCCCCACATTTATAATAAGATGTGGCTTTCTCTACTCCTTTCCAAAACAAAATGCAATCATTTGGGTAGGCATCAATCTTGTTGCAGTTGAGCCCCAAATCTTTGATAATTTTATTTGTTTCATACATATTCTTTGGCAATGTATTTGGCTCTGGAAGCACCTCTCGCAACAAATCTAACAGCATTGACAATGCTTTGTTGGTCATGTTGTAAAGGCACTTTATATGATAAAGACGAAGAATGAAGGATAATCTAGTAAATTTCATGCATCCTGGGTACAACTCCTTCTTTGAATCTTCAATTAATCGTTCAAATTTATCCACCTCTATACTTGCTCCCTTTGTACCATCACCTATGTCACCATCCTCAATATCTTCATTTGTATTTCTTCCCTGTAGCTCATCTAACATGGTGTGTGTACCATCATATGTTTCACCTTCATCTTGTATCACAGTATTAACATGTAGACTTTCATGTGAAGATGTACCTTCCCCATAAAAAATCCATCTCGTATAATTTTATAGAATTCCATCACAAACCAAATGTTCATATGCTATGTCTCTACTCATCCACAGTTGGTTTTTGCATTTTACACATGGGCATAGGATGCGATCCCCCATGGATGTGTTAGAAAATGCAAATTCTAAGAATTTTGTTACCTCTAGTCTGTATTGTGGAGATAACCTGTTTAATAGATCTCTTAAACTTTCAATCCATGACCTAGACATATTTTTCACATTAACTGCTAAAAAGCAAAAGCAGCAATGTTAGAAAGATATCTAGGGTATATGCTAAGAGTACTAGCGTTAACCATTTAACATGAGTAACCTTATACAATAAACACATGTAGCCAATCTTCTACAATTAAAAGCGCACCAGCTGGTATATGTCTGGTAAACTAAATCAAGTTAAAAATCTTACTTTGGAGGTTTATACAATAAAATGCACTATTATTAGTTATTGCATCTAGGGAAAAAAGAGAAAACAATAAACAAGTAAAAAAATAAAAGGCAAAAGCATCATCCACCACTTCTTCTTCCCCTGTTCTTCCTTACTGGATATTTGTTTTAGCAAGATGGGTATGGAAGCAGAGGCTCAATTTCATGTTTTAGCAGTTGATGATAGCCTTCTAGACAAGAAACTGATTGAAAGGCTACTGAAGAACTCATTTTATTATGGTTTGTTAATGAAACTTTTCTGAAGAAAAAAAGGAGGAAACAGAGGAGTTCATTTCAAAGTTCTTCCCAACTGAATTCATTGGATTTTGACTATTTCTTCTTATGGGTTTTGTTAATTTTGGTAGTTACTATAGTTAATTTTACTAACCCAAGATTTAGGAATACTTGTTATGATCTGCTTCACAGTAAAAAAAACAAAAAACCTAGAGAAGTTCTAGTGTCTTGTAACTAGTACCAATAGCATAATGGGATAGTGAGAAAATAAAGATTAATTAACAAGAGCTAGAAAAGAAAGAACTGTTATCCATGAGCATGTTTACTCAATTCAATTGATGAAGCAATCATGTCGACATAAATGTAGAAAGCTGAAGAGGATTACTTTAATAACTATACTGCCTATGGTTTAAAATTGATTAAATCTTATACTTGATGCCTAAACAGTCATTTCTGTAATTTATTGCATTTGCATGTTAGCATATCCATTATTCATTTATATTTTAAGTAACAAACATTAACTCAATAACATGTGAAATCAGGTTTTGGTTTCCACTAGACTTCATATGAGAGAGAGAGAGAGAGAGAGAGAGAGAGAGAGAGAGAGAGAGAGAGAGAGAGAGAGTTGTTGCTACAGGCCTCACATGCTTGGCCTTGTTAATAATCCGTGGGTCAAAGGCTTTAAAAGTTTGCGGAGACAGAGGTGGAATGTAGCAGATAGACAGGAAACACCCCACACACGTTAGCAATAGGTAGCTAATAATCTCAGAATTTATCTATGAATTAGGGTCGCGAGTCTCCAACCTCTCACAAGCCTCTTAGTGTCAGGTGACTCAAAGTTCAGTTCTCCAGTGCTAGCAGCTATGGTATTTCATGGTAAGGTATGCCTTCTTCACCGCTTCTCCTTTTATAGTTTCATTTACCACACCTAGCGACATAGCCTTCCTGTTTGAAATTTTGGAACTCATTTTCTTGGTTTGATTGAATAGTTCATACTTAATTTTACTTAATTACCTCTTCTTTGTTTTGTTGTTTTCCTTTCAGATGTTAGTTATCTACCTTGCTTTTTCATCCTATACTTCATAATCTATAAGCTAATTAAGAGAGAAAGATTTGTTGGAGAGTGATTTCCATGTTATCTCCTTCCCAAGTGTACAGTCTTCTACTGATATCCACCTCTATTCCATTTTCTGTTCGACCTTGAACTACCTTAACTAAATAAACCATAGCTAGTAATCCCAATCATCTAACATGTTTTCTATAGACGACGACAACGACAACGACGACGATGATCCGATCAAATTAAACCCTTCTGATTTCATGTGTGTCTGTTAGAAATTTATCCAGATATCCCTGTCTTTCATGGCCTCAATCTGTATATATATTCTTGTATGTTCACTAACTAACTAGTGGTGGAATGAAAAGGTAATATAAAGAATTGAGTGGAAAGGAAGAAAATATATAGTGAAAGCTTCAAAGGGTATTGCATTGTAATTGTAATGAGTTGTCCCTTTGAGCAGTAATGGTAGACGACAAAGGAGAAGCTAAGAGACCATTTACTAATCTTGGGAGTAGTTACTTGTTTAATTGATGAGGACAAAACATATCAATGGGAAGTAATTCATACTTGTTAAAGCCGTTAATGGTCCTACATAGATAAGTAATATATATGACCACAGACCAGGTCCAACCTCTCAATGCTCCCACCACATCCACGTAAAAGAAATAAACCAAAGTAAATGTACAAGGAAACCAAAGTAAATTTACCTCCTTTTCATCTATTAGGGAGCACAACAACAGCAAACAGAGCAATCAAAATTAACAAAACCGAAGTGTAAAACAAGGGGTAAGATAGAAACTGTACCTAGATTGCTTTCTTGCCCATAGCCGCTGTAACGTGATTGCTGGCAGAGGTGAGACCAGAGAGAGAGAGGGATTGAGGGGTTAGAGCATAATTGAGCCGTGAAGAGAAAGAGAGAGAGGTGGTTTTAGTTAGGGGAGAGACGTGAGAGAGAGGGGCTCAAGGTAGAGGAGAGACGTGAGAGAGGGAGACTTTGTGTTTGTGTTTTTTTTTTTTAAGAGAGACTTCGAATTTCACTAAAACTGGAATATTTTTTTAAAATATAAATAAATTAGATTCATGAGGTTTTGAGAGGGAGAAATACTATAGAAGCATGTTTGTGTGGGAAAAGGAAATCAAGAAAACGAAAAGCATAAGTAAATTAAGAAACCTTTCTCGCATCTAAAATTCCTAAATGATTTTGGTGTTAATTGGTGACGGGAATAAAATTGCAATTGCCTAAAATCAATGGCTGGCTACGGTAGTGTTTTTACCATCGCCAAATATAAATGATTATATTTTGTGACAGCATAATTTCTATTGTCGTTATAAATCAAATTATTGTCTAAGATATTATTTCACTACGGTATTAAAAAATTTCGTTGCCTTAAATAATTTTTTGTAACATTTAAATTTAACCCATCGTTATAAAATGATGTTGCTATTGTATTTTTAATTTTGTCATTGAAATTTTGTTTTGGTGACGAGTATTATTTTACAGTCGCCATAAATGTATTAAGCAACACTATCCATTTTACGGTCGTTATATATTATATTTGGTGATGGTAGTATTTTTTTACCATCGCTATAAATGTGTACCATCACCATAAATGTGTTTTCTTGTAGTGACTTGTCTCCTAATTGTGTAATTTCTATTATTGTTGTCTTGAGATTTTTATTAAATCATAATTTCTCCAAAATCATGGTTTGGCTGAGATTGTGAGTTAAGGTAGAACATCGAGCTCTAATACCATAGCTGTCACACCCCATTTTCAGTAGACCCAACTTACCATTAGGAATACCGACAGTGTGAGTAAGACACATACTTGTCTTACCAACCTACTAGGATCTCTGATAGCAGTACCTTAACATTTTCACAATCTCGTATCACAAACCAACATAAACATTGGAATCAAAGCATAGTAGCAGAATCATAAATAAAATGGAGAAAATGTCTAATGATAATATAATACGATAACCGAGTTATTCTATTACATTCATCCATAACGTATAGTATAATCTCAAAAATAATATAAAATCCACAGTTATACACAAAAGTATCAAAATATGATATACAATCTCATGGTGCGGTGTAAGCATAGTGGTCACAAGCATAGTCCTAATC
>NC_056560.1:29322020-29600491 GCF_013358625.1 Macadamia integrifolia | reverse complement strand
ATCGAGTCCTAAATGCTGTTTTGGGTATATCATTACTCTTTATCTTGAGCTGATAATAGCCGGACCGAAGGTCTATCTTCGAAAATACTCTGGCTCCCTGCAACTGATCAAATAAATCATCAATGCGTGGCAATGGATACCGGTTCTTAATGGTCAGCTTATTCAACTCCCGGTAATCTATGCACATACGCAAACTACCATCCTTCTTCTTGACAAACAACACCGGGGCACCCCAAGGTGAAACACTTGGGCGAATAAACCCCCTTTCTAATAGTTCTTGCAATTGCATCTGCAACTCCTTCAATTCAGCTGGTGCCATCCTATATGGAGCCTTAGATACTGGAGCTGCTCCAGGAGTCAGGTCAATGGCAAACTCCAACTCTCTATCAGGTGGTAAATGCATCAGATCATCTGGGAAAACATCGGGAAACTCCTTAACCACTTTTACTTCTTCTAGAGGTGTAACTCTTGCATCAACATCGAGTACCGAGGCTATGAAACCCTGACATCCACTTTCTAGCAACTTTACCGCTTGGAGAGCAGAGACAAGGACCTTCCTCACCCTTTTCATTGTATCTGCTCGGTATACCCACTCTTTCCCTTCGTCATCTGTTACCTTAATCAACCTTTCCGCACAGATCACATTAGCTCGATGAGCCGACAACCAATCCATACCCAATATAGCATCAAAATTCTGCATATTGAATTTAATAAGTTGTGCATCAAAGTTCTTCCCACTAATCTCCACTGGGCACGGCCCATACACTTCCTTCAACTGTGCAATTTTACCAGTAGGCATACTAACAATCATTCCATGGTCTAGGATCCTGGGTGACATCCCAAGCTTCCCCACAAATCTCTTAGATGCGAAGGAATGGGTAGCTCCTGAATCAAATAAAACATAGGCTGGTATGCCCGATATGGGTAGGATACCTAATATAACAATGTATATAATTTCAGCAGGTCATCAATATTAATCATAATAAACTTCTTAGTTTAAAATGTACCTGCTACAACTTCTGTACTAGCCTCAGCTTCCTCGGCTGATAGGGCATACATCCTTCCCTGCGGTTGATTGCCTCGAGGCAAGGGAGGTCGGTACGCAGAGGGCTGACTGGAGGGCAAGGCTGGTCGGGACCGATAGTCTTTCGCATAATGCCCATAGGAATGGCAGTTGAAGCAACGAATCTGAGACGTCGGAACTGGAGCGGGGCCCCTCTGCACTTGACCCGATGCAGATGAAGGTCGAGGTGGCCTTGGAGCTGTAGGAGCCACACTAGTGTTCGGGCGAACAGAGGTTGAACCCGAACCACCAACTGGCCTAGAAGGGTAGCCAGATGGCCTATAGGGCTGCCTATACATAGGCCCCGAACTATATGATCCACGGTATGCCTTGGAGGAATTTCCCACATCTGAGAATGGATTTGATCTCTTCCACAGTCCAGGAGTGAGGGACTGTTCACCTTTTTGCTTATCTTCCATTGTTTTGGCCTTCTGTACAATCTGGCCATATTCGGTCAAATCCAAGACTTCAAGCACCGACCCAATAGATGCTTTTAGGCCTTTTAGGAACCTTGCTGCCTTCTCTTCAGCTGTTCGCATATGCCTTGGGACGAAATGGAACAAACTTTCAAATTGTTGCTGATATTCAAGAACAGTTTTACCTCCTTGAGTTAAGGCCATGAACTCAGTCTCCTTCCGATCTCTGAAACTGCGCGGGTAATGGTTATCCAAGAACAACTCCTTAAACTGCTCCCAAGTAGGTTCTGGATGAGCAGCCATCAATATAGGCTTGGAAGCTTGCCACCACGAATTTGCCTCTTTCTTGAGTTGTAACCCAGCACAGATGAGCTTCTGGGCATCCGTGCATTCAAGCACCTCAAATATCTTCTCCAATTCTTGGATCCATTGATCCGGTTCTAGAGGATCACTCCCCACCTTAGAGAATACCGGCGGTAAGTTCCTCTTGAACGACTCTACCACCCTTGACGTATTACTCGTCGCCGGGAAGTTAGGAGCATAGGTAGGATAGTAGGCATAAGGATGAGGCATCCCATGCTGAGGAATACCGAATGGTGGGATTGGAGGTGTACCCCCTTGTGGTCCCGTTCCCGACCCGACAGGTGGGTCTTGCGGAGTGTGTACCCGGGAAGGTTGACCCGGTTGAGAAAGATCCAACTGTTGCTGGATGGCAGTCATAAATGCTTGCTGTTGCTGAAGCATTTGTTGTTGGAAAGCTTGTTGGGACTGCTGAATTATTGTAGCAACATCTCCCGGTGTAATGACCGGTGGAGGGTCCGGGAGTGCAGTCATAGGTGGGTCCCCATGTGCCCCACCCTGACCATGGGTCTCTGCAGGTAGTGGAGGCGAGGTATGCCCCACAGAACGGGCCCCTCTTGGATTTTGTGGTCGACCGACCCGACGAGGACCCCGCGAGGTACCTCGGGCATTACTACCGGATCTAGTACGTACCATCGTATCCTTGTACCTGGAACATATCACACACCATATTGGTTAAACACCATAGACTGATTTAGGCACATAATCATATGCCATTAGGTGAGGTGTTGTAGTGTATGATAGCCTGTAATTATTCATAGCTCAATTCCAAGATACAGGCAAAGTTCACAACATACATGCTAATGGTCCCACTTGACCGTAGCATATTGATCATAGGATTAATCTCCACCATAAAACCAATGCATTCATAATAGGAGAAAAGAAGGGAAAAGACAAAGAAGGGCAATTTTTAAAAATTTTAAAAAAATTCCCCCTCTGTCCAAACCGGTGGGATGAACCGGCGGGTCCTACCCGCCGGTCTGACCCGCCGGTCCCAGCACCCCAAACCGGCGGGTGTCACCGGCGGGTAGGGACCCGCCGGTCTGACCCGTCGGTCTTGCCCGAGGTTAAGACACGAACAGGGCCAGAAATGCCCTGTTTTGTCTGTCGCTCTCACCCTCTCCCCTCTCTTTCTTCCTTTCTCTCTTGGACGATTTTGGGGGTCTACTCGGCGCTCCTACTCGCGATTCCACTCATCCACACGGCGCCCAAGTGAAGAGTCAACTCGTCTTCATCCAAGTAAGTTCTTCTTCTTCTCCTTTTTCCAGAATTTCAAATTGGGTGATTTACTTGAATAGGATTTACTTTTTAGGCTTTCTTTCTCTATTTTTCACCATAGAATAGTCTTATCATGTGTTTGTGATGATTCCACTGTGCTCATTTGTAGTTTATAGGAATCATCTCACTCTATTTGGAGAAAAAGCCCCAAATTGATGCCCTAGGTTCCCAAATTTGGGGTCTCTTCAATCCTACTGTTTTTTCTCAAATTGACGTCTTCTATGTAATGCATTTCACTTGTTTTACGCTAGATATGAGTTAGATTGCATTGAATCATCCATTATGCTTGAAATCCTCATGTATTTCCATGAAAATCCCTATTTTGGCATTGGTTTCTTTGATTTTCATCCATAATTGTACTCATGGAGCTTCATAGTCCTTTTTGGGGTATATTCTTGAAATTTCATCATCCCATCACCATGGCATTTCATTCTAGACCTAGGGTTTCAAGCTTTCTCTCCATTCCATTCCAATTTGCGCAATGGACTTGAATTTCCCCATTTCATTCATGCCTATTGCTTTTGCTGTCCTTTGCTGTCATTTTGCTGTTTTGGCACGTTTCCATGCGTTGCCATCACCATGTTTCATGTCATAAGTTTTCTATCCTTCCTAGATCGTTGCCGTTCCCATTTTGCAGAAATTGGGTTTTGAATTTCCCCTTCTTTAATGCTGCTGTCTTTTCTTACTGTACTAACCCAACTTTCTTTACTTATTGTCAGGATGTCTTCACGCACCGGCAGAGGACCATCTTCCTCTGGTGTTCGACGCAAGACCACCGCTTCTAAGCGGAAAAGTGCGGAGACCAGCACTTCAGCTCACCGCACAGGGAGACCTGCACCTGTTCAGACTGACCCTTCAGACTACGATGAGGAGCACTTCACTAGTGCCGAGGCCGCAGCCAAATGGCCTATCTTCCTGAAGGGGCCAGTGTTGATGGAAAAGACCGTGGTAGTCGAGGACTTCCACAAGGCCCAGCTTCAGGAGAGGTTCTCAGCATTGGGCTGGGACACTATTCTTCAGGTGGACCGACCGTGCTACGAGCAGCTCGTCCGTCGGTTTTATTGCAACCTGGAGGTATCGTACCAGTACGGGGAATTCACCGTCAGCAGCTTGGTGAAGGGGGTGGATATCCAGCTGACGGTAGGCACCTTGGCCAGCATACTGGGTATTTCGGCGGCGGGACACAGATACTACAGTCCCCCCAGGAGTAGACCTCAGGGACCGTTCATGAGTATGGAGACACCGGACTTCATATACGAGACCATCTGCGGCAGCAGCAGTCGCCCGGAGTCCGAGACATCTTTCTTCCCTGAGGTCCGTCTCTTCGCCCGGTTGATCCAGTTCAACCTGCTCCCCAGAGGAGGTCATCGGAACCAGGTAGGTTTCATGACAGCTTTTATAGCATTCTGTATTTTTACGACCGCAGAGGGAGGCAGGGAGCACTTGTGCCTTCCCTATATCATCCTCAGAGCGATGGAGCACCATGCTTCCCACCCAGAGGACGGAGGATTCCCCTACGGCAGGATCCTCACTAGGATCTTCGAGTTCTTCGGGGTGGACCTGAGCGGAGAGGAGGGGAAGACTCCGGCTGATAGGTTCGATCGGAGCAACCTCTTGAAGATGGGTCTCCATACCCTCATGGATTCACCTCCCAGATCGGGAGCTCGGAGAGGTAGGGGTAGGAGGGCTGCCCCTGTAGAGGATGTCCTCATGGAGGAGGAGTCCAGTGAGGAGGACCAGGACTACGTTCCTCAGGACGAGGAGGCGGATCTGATGGGTGGTGGCATTCCTGAGGAGGCGCCTCAGGAGTCGAGAGGTCCGGGTCCTAGTTCTTCCGGAGCTGCAGCCCCACCATATGGAGCCCCACCACCTGGGAGTGGTGACTACGACTATGAGGATAGGACAGCCTCCATGCGGGCCTTGCAGGATGGCCAGGTCCAGATACTGAGGCGGTTGGACGAGATTGCCTCCCGGCAGATCACCTTGGAGGATTCCTTCCGTAGGCTGGGTCAGGACTTGGATACCAGGGCCACCGCCATCTCAGCAGATTATGGCCGGCTTCGGAGGGAGGTACGATTGGTGAACACAAGGTTTGATTACTACGATCATCACTTCAACGTCAACTCCAGGCCTCCGGCGAACGTGGTGATCATCGACGACGATGACGACGACCAGTGAGGGGTTGGCTTGCCCACACTAGCTGTTCATCCATTTTCTCTCTTTCTGTAGACATTGTGTATTTATTTATCTCATTCCTTGTAACTGCGATGTAACTTGAATTTCATTTATGGAATGAAATATCTTTGGATAGTGGACTGTTATGGTGTTTTCATATGTGGAGTACCTGTGTGGTTTTGTGGTGATGTGATTTTTCTATCTGTGCCCTTGGTTATATTATTATCTGTTGTTTATCAGGTTTTGCGTAAAATTTTTGGAAATCCCACTTTACGCCGTTATGCTGCCGAAATTTCGTCGAAATAGTACTTATAGGTTATAGTACCAACCTAATTAGCTTTTTATCTACACTCACGCATGCCATGAATGCAACTTATAACATAACCTCATTTTATACTTTCTTTCTTTGACTTTTACTCCTTAAGCTTTTATCTTTACCCAACCCCATTTTCCTATTATAGAATCTACGGGATTCTAATGGTATGCTGTGAGTGAAGCAGAGCATCACGCTCTGATACCACCGTTTGTCACACCCCGTTCACACTGAACCGGAGCGGTGACCGAGTTAACACCGGTTAACCCAAACCTGCCAGGATCATCAGACACTGTATTCCACCACAGCATACACACACTAACATCAACTCATCAAATCAGCGGAAGACTAATTTTTACCTGTAATAATTCCCATATACCTGATACCCAAATGATGATACCATAATTATATACATTTGGGCCCGAAGGCATGATATATACACAAAAAGAATAAAGTTCAAATATCAAGTATATACAGGAATTTATCAAAATCATCAGAGTACACAGCTCGGCTCGGTAGTGGAGCTCAACACGGCCTCAAAACTGCTGTCCCGCAGCACAGCTCTCACACGCGCAGTCTACGCCGTGCTCAAACTCATCAGGGGTCCACCAGTCCTCCTCAGGAAACTCGACTGTGGGACCCACCCCATGCTCCTCAGATGCATGACCTGCAAAATCATCTAAAAAAAGGGGTGTATACGTGGAATGAGCTCACTAGCTCAGTAAGTAGAGAGGTGGACCACACACAACAGTCCACACAATCACAACACATCATATGCTCTACATGCCATGCAAGTCATTTTAAATCACATACACCTAATCAACATTACTAAGTCTTTGGTTTTAGTGCTACTACAACCACAGTGCGCGTATACTCCGGGTACGAGCCGCGAACTCCCTCCCGCGATACGCCCATAGGGCTGTTGGAGAAGGCCCACCGTGAGTACTCGGAAAAATAAAGACAATGCCGTCCACCGGCTCTCAACAGAAATGTAAATAAATTAAATGACAGTGCTGACTCCAGCAATTTAAAAGCAGTACGATTGGCCCTCTTGAAATACCACCGGGGTTGCCGACTGTCCTACATGACTCGCCGGGCGTAATGCCTGACCGCCACAGTGTCCGACAACCGCGACCCCTGCTTCCCCCCAAATGGCAACCCAACACCTTAACCCCTGTTGGGAAGGGTCGTAGCACGGGATGGTGAGAATCCTAATACCGCATGCTCCTATATGTAGTACGACTACATAGTGCCACCGTGTCCCATACCACGGGCCACCAATGCATTCGTTTCCAAGCCGACCACGGCATCTAATCTATCAATGCATTATGCAACATGATGTCCACATTCAACATATAACATCTCATTTAATTTGCAATTGAAAGTAAACATAGCATATATGCACATCAAGGAGTGGAATGACTAATCTATACAGCATATTCATGATGACATGACTAAATTAGATATAGTTATATGAATGCCAAACAAATGCCTTGAAACAAGGCCAAACGTCCTCTCTCCACTTACCTGTAGCGTATAAGGAGTCCCGCTCGGTACGGGTGAGATCCGGAGCGAATCGGGAAGGCTTTGGTGAACCTAACAAAATTGAGCGGGGTTAGTACTTCACCATTTTAGAATCAAAATTGATGAATTCCGACGTTAAAATCGTGTTTAGAACGTCGAAAGAAGGTCCCACGTCCGCTTTGGGCTCGATCGGACCTAAAAATCACATTCTGGCCACTCGGGTGGGTGTCTCAGGTGGGTTGTCTACCCACCGGTCCAACCCGCCGGTTTGGGACCGGCGGGTAGGGACCCGCCGGTAGGACCTGCCGGTCCTACCCACCGGTTTGGCCAGGGACCCCCTGGTCCTCTCGGGTGGGTGCCTCAGGTGGGTAGGGACCCACCGGTTGTACCCGCCGGTTTTGGCGGAAAAACCCCAGTTTCTTCTCATCTTCCTCCATTCCTTGGGGACCCAAATGGGGCTTTTCTCAACCCATTCCTCACACCTTTAAAGTCCTATAGGATGGTTCTACCTTAGATCTAACTTAGATTTAAGTGAGGGGAACCATCTTACCTTCTTTGCTCAAGAATGACTTCAAACCCTCCAAATCACTTCCAACTCACAATGCTCCTTCTACCTTGTCAATATCTCTTCAAATCCTTCAAGATCAACACATAAATCATCTATTAAGCCTTAGAATCATCATTTCAAAGTGTGTTTACAAGATCTTAAGAAATCATACTCGAATCAAGGGTTTAAAGCGTGGGTATGGTTAATGTTCATAAAACCCAGCTTTTCTTACCTCCAACTGTAGATCTCACGTTGAAGATTACTCTTCCGGCACCGGAATGGCAAGATCGAGCTTCGGCGCCGCTGAATCCTTCCTTTCTTCCTCTTCCTTTCTTCTTCCCTTTCTTTTTCTCTCTCCTCTTTACTTTTCTCCCAAACGTACGGGGGTAATAAATGGAAAGAAGGAAATCATAAAGTCTTATATATACTATTCCTACTTAAGTGAATAGTGTCAGATGGGTCACACAGGTGGGTGGGGTACCCACCGGTCATACCCATCCGAGAGTCAAAACTTGGGATTTTGACCGGGCTCGGACCTCGGCTCAAACCCCACCCCAAGCATACATTGTAGCCTACGTATATATCTTAAAATACAGATATAATACCTGTTTTACCCGTACATAGCCTTATGGTAGGTGCACGTACACGGTTTGGGCACTCCCGTCTCTTCTGGCACTGGCTCGGACTTGTCGGGCCAGCCGGTGTTTAAGGTCACCCGTGCCATCATAGCCCATAAGGAACCCACTCTAATATCCTCTGGCTCGGTTCCTGCATGGTTAAACCGGTTCAACCACGAAATCAGACCGGGTTTAAGAAGCGGGATATTACACAGTAAGTGTGATAAGCATGAAATGGAGAGACTTCTTCCTGGTGACCTCCCTTAGGCAATATATTGTATTGAATTATGAGGTGCACTATTCTACGCAAATCAGTGAGTTCTTTGGCCTTGATCCTATGGGTGTTCTCATACTTTTTCATAATACTTGAGTACATGGTGTCCACATCCATTAACTCTTTGATGTAGGTCTTTGGGTGGTAGAACTTTAGGTCTCCGTCCACAGAGATATCAAGAATGTCTCCCATGGTTTAGATATCTAACTTAATGTGGATTGCTTTCACATAGGAGTGAAGCTTTAGAGTTTCTTCCACACCGGTCATAGTGAGTGTCACGCCCCGTTCACATAGAACTAGACCGGTGACTGGGTTACCTCTGGGTAACCCAAAAATCACCAGGATCATCTGATGCAGTAAACCACATCACAACATGAAACGTATGACATGTAAATATAATTAAATAATTCAACGGAAGACTCATCATAAATACGTGTAAATTCTCCACTTATTCTTGATACCCAAATTGTTATACAAAGTATATATACATGTGGGCCTGCAGACATGATAATTGCACAAGAAATAAAAATTTAAATATCTAGAGCATGAAAAGAGGAATGCATCAAAAGAATAAAAAGGCAATGATCGGAATCGCTACTGTTGCCCTGCAACACAACCCTCGCACATGTACTTGGCACCGCGCCCAAAACCCTCTGAAACCCACCAATCACCTACTAAAAAATCGTTAGTGGGCCCTGGCTCTTGTTCCGCTACAGAGAAACTTACAAAATTATCTAAAAAGGTGTGTACACAAGGGGTGAGCTCACTGGCTCAGTAAATGGAAAGAATGACACAAACAAGTAGTCACATTTCAAATGCTCCTATATGCATGTAATTCATTTTAGGCCTATTCATCTAGGCAACAATGCTAAGTCATGGGTTACGTGCTACTCACAACCACAATGTGTGTATGCCTCGGGTACGAGTCACCTTCTTTATCCAGCGATACACCTATAGGGTTGTCGAAGAGGGTCGATTGTGAGTATTTAGAAAAGTAAATCATGGCCGAACCACAGCAAAAAAGTAAATTGTGGCCGAACCACATCATAAAAGTAAATAGTGGCCGAACCACAATAGAAAATAAATGCAGTATGCTCAGCCTTCTGATTATATCACCAAGGTTTCTAACTGTTATAATGATCAGCCAGGCGTACTTCTAACTACCATGGCGATTCGCGATTGACGTTTCCTCCTAGTGATAACTTAACATCTAAACCCTTGTTGGGAAGGGTCATAGCATGAGGGAATGTTAACCTAAACCCAATGCATCTATATGATATAGTACCACTACATAGTGCTTACGTGTCCCATTCCACAGTGCACCAATGCATTCGTTTCCAAGCCGACTACGACATCTAATCTAGCAATTCATCATTTATCCAACAATTATCATCATCCAATAATTAAAATAATCCATGCTCATAATTTAAGGCAAGTAATCAAGTGTTTGTAAATTTTAAAGATACAATATAGCGATTTATCAATGCATCATGCAGTAGACAAGACATATGCATGAAGGTGGCATTCATAGATGGCAAGATGATGTGTAAAATGAAGATGATACAATAAACATTCCAAAATAAAATAAACGTCCTCTCCCCACTTACTTGTTCACGTACAAGAATATGCACACACGGTACGAGTGAGATCCGATGTGTGAAGATGAGAGTCACAAAACCTGACATAGAAACAAATTTAGAATACGTCAATTTTAGGACAATAAAACAATGAAAGACGTGGTCACAATGTGTTTGATAATACAAAGGAGGCTGTCAATGAGTTTGAGCTCGAATGGAGCTCATTGGACCGCAAGTGGGTCATACAGGTGGGTAACCTATGCAAGCTGCCCATGCAAACAACACCTAAACCCACACCGACGGGTGCCACCAAACGGGTCTGGGTACTCACTGGTCCTACCCACCGGTAGGACCCCAGGGCTTAACCAAGAGCAATGGATGCTACCGAAAGGTATAGGTACCTGTCGGTCCTACCCGTCGGTAGGACCCTAGAGCCTAGCCAAGTCCGGTGGGTTATATCGGCAGGTCTAGGTACCCGTCGGTCCTACTAGCCTATAGGCTCTAAAGCTTAGGTAAGACTGGGGGGTCACACTGGTGGGTCTGGTTACCCGCTGGTGCTACCCACTAGTGTCCAGTGGGTTATGCTGTCCTACTTTTCCTATTCACCCCACCTTTTGGGAACCTAAGGTGGTTGTTTCCATCACATTTTCCACACATTTAAGACCTCATCCATATGAACACAATGTAGATCTAAGTTCAATTCATGATTTTGGGAAAAATCATACCTTTAGCTCAAGAAACCCTAAAAACCTAAGATCCTTCCTCCAACTCAAAATATCACAAAATGCTTTCAGATCTAGGTTTGTTCCTTTTAAAACCTTCAAAGAAATCACATAGAGTCCCTCTTAACTCTTTGATTTGACCATACAAGAGGGTTTCACCAAATTTAAGGGGTTATATCACTTACCTATCTCAAATTGTAGATCTCAAGATACCAATCACTTTTTTGGCATTAGAATGGCAAGGTACGACTTCGACAACAAGGGGAAAACACTTTCCCTCACACTTCCTTCCCTTCTCTTCCTTCTTTTCTCCCTCTTCTTTGCTCCTCTCCACCAACCTTGCTGAAATAATAAATGGGAGAGGAGTAAATGCTATTTATAGTTTGGGTCATAAATATCTACTAAGGTGCGTTTGGTTTTGACATCCTATGGCCCAAATCACATTAAACCACGATACCGAGTGAAGTAGCTAGTAATACTAGACACACATGACTTCACTACGATGGGGAACCCAAAAAATGCGTGCTCACCCAAGTAGGGCTTACTGGGGCCCACATTTCCCTTACAAGTGGGTCGCATTGGGGGTCGCACCCACCAATGGTTGGCCAATACATGGCCAACCATGTTAGATTTCAGTGGGAATCGGTTCTCAACACATATTTCACTCCCGCCACCTATCGCCAACCAAGTTCTCATCATCTAATACGACAACATACCTTCCCTACTCGTACATAGCCTTATGATACGTACAAGGGCATGGCTTAGGCGTGCGAACCACATCGGGCGTCGGCTCAAATTTGTCCAACCACTTCACATTCAAAATCACCCTTGCCATCATATACCAAAGGGCACCCACATCAACCTTTGCTGGTTCTAACCCTGTATGACCAAACTAAACCAATTGGTCAATGAACCGGGTTTAGAGAGTAGAGCACTACAGTGAGATTGCATTAGAACATTCTCATAAGGTGGGGGTAGCATTGGATATATAATTTCAAGATTTTCCCCCAACCTAGGGCATCAAAATGTTCTTTTATAGCATATCTAGTGAGGGAGATGGAGTTGATGTTCCTACCTTGTTCGATTTGGCGAGAATTGAACATTTCCCAACATTCTCTAGCCATGGGGGAGGAAAATCACTTGTGTTCATTAGAGGAGCTAGATGCCTTTCTCTTCCCTATGTTGGCCATGGATTTCTTCCCTTTGGTGGGCCATTGAGAAGCCATTGAGAGAGAGTGAAGAGAGAATGAAGAGAGTGAAGGATTTTGGGGAAGAAGGTGGAAGATTTGAGAGATCTAGGCTTAGAGGGGGTTTTTGGCTAGGGTTTTGAGTGGGGAAAAATCACAATGGGGTTTAGAGAGACTTAGGTTTCTCAAAAGTAGAAAAAGAGGCCAAAAAAATTGAGTTTTAAAACCCAATATGCGTAGCTCTCGATGGCGATGATCTATCGGATGAGTAGGCAGTTGATCGGTCAATAATTTGGCCAGGGGTGATCGATCGGATGCTTAGGGGTAGTCAACCGACCAGGGGCACTATGACGGTTGGTCAACTGGAGGTTCAGGGGCGGTTGCCTGGCTCATCTAGAAAATCCCAAAAAAAAATGATTTTAGAAGGGGTTTTGGTATGGTTTTGGTATGGGATTTTGAAATGGATTTGGGTTGATGAATATCCTTCCACCTCATCCCAATGGGTTGCAAATCGCAAGCTCTTTTATCAAAGAGAAAAACCTTTCTTCACTTAGGGGTTTAGTGAAGATATCTGCAAGTTACATTTTAGTTTCAATGTACTCAAGGGAGACATTGTCGTTTTGAATAGTATCTCCTAGAAAGTGATGTTGAATGTCAATGCGTTTAGCCCTTGAGTGTAAACAGGATTTTTACTCAATTTAATGGCACTTGTGTTATCACACATTATTAGGCATGATTCGAAGTTCACTCTAAGGTTTGAAGTGTTTGCTTCATCCAAAGAATTTGGTCACAAAACCAACTAGCCGCAACATATTCGGCTTCGGTGGTGGATAAAGCCATAAAATTTTGTTTCTTGCTCAACCAAGAGGCAAGGCAAGAGCCTAGAAAATGATAGGTACTGCTGGTACTTTTTCTGTCAATATGGCAGCCCACAAATTCAGTGTCTGAAAAACTGGTTGGTTTTTAGGATACCATAATCCTACATCACACGTGCTTTTCAAATATTTAAAAATTCTTTTAACAGCAATGAGGTGTGATTTCTTAGGATTGGCTTGAAAATGAGCACATACACATACGCTGTACAAGATGTCCAATCTATTTGGCATTAGATATAGAAGGCTTCCAATCATGCCTCTATATCTAGTAATGTCCTCTAAAATACAGTCTTCATCCTTGATGAGTTTCAAGGATGTGCTCATAGGAGTGTCTGAAGTGTTAATATCAAATTTCTTTTGAAGCTCCCTAGTGTATTTACTTTGGTTTATAAAAATACCATTTTCAGCTTGTTTTATCTGAAGTACAAGGAAAAAATTCAATTCTCCCATCATACTTATCTCAAATTCATTACTCATCTTCTTAATGAAATCAGTACACATGTTTTCATTAGTGGATCCAAATATGATATCTTCCATATAAATCTGAACAATGAGCATGTCATTCTTCTTATTTTTCACAATTAGTGTAGTATCAATTTTCCCCCTTGAGAAGCCACTTTCTATTAAGAAAGTACTCAATCTCTCATACCAAGCTCTAGGAGCTTGTTTGAGTCCATAGAGGGCTTTCTCAAGTTTGAAAACATGGTTTGGAAACTTTAGATTTTCAAAACCAGGGGGTTGAGCTACATACACCTCTTATTGAATGTAACCATTCAAGAAGATGCTCTTTACATCTATTTGATACAATTTGAAGTTCTTATGTTATGCAAAGGCAAGTAGCATTCTGATGGATTCTAATCTTGATACAAGGTGAAACATAATCTATTCCCTCCTGTTGGTTATATCCTTTAGCTACTAATTTGACTTTGTTTTGTGCTATGTTTCCATCTTCATCCAATTTATTTCGAAAGACCCACTTGGCACCAATAATGGTGTAGGGGTCAGGTTTTGGGACAGCCTCCCAAATCTTGTTTCTTTCAAACTCATGAAGTTCTTCTTGCATGGCAACAATCCAGTCAGTATTATTTAAGGCTTCTTCTATGCTCTTAAGTTCAATCTTTGAGATAAATGTAGTATGGTTGTATATTTCAAGAGATTTAGATCTGATCTGAATTCCTTCATTTGGATCTCCCATTATGTTCTCTCAGGGATGATTCCTATGGGGAATGATTTTCTTAGGTAATATTTCTACTTCTTCAACAGCCTTTTCTATCTCCCTTTCTTGAGGCTTTCCAAGTGATATGTTATTCACTTTTTCCTTTAACCCATCAAGAAAAACAACAGCAACATCATCATTTGTAGACACCCAATTTTGTCACCCTCCTCTAGCTATGATGAAATGCGAATCTTGGATGTGACTTCTGACTTCTGATCAACAGAGATGATGATTGACCCAAAAAACCCGAAAAAATTCTCCACCTATCTGAAAACCTAGAAAACTCCCACGTGGGAGAGAAGAGAATCCGAATTTGACTTTTTATATATGAAGGAATCTGATCAAGATGACCATACATATGGATAGTTCTCAAAAATACGATTCTGACGATATATGGAACGTTAAAATCATACCGTCGAATCTCCCATAATCGTCCCCGGAAAATTACATTTTTTCATACATATGCCGTGCACACTGGCAAGCCTGCTGGAAACTTGGAAAAATTCCCTACCTACCCAAATACCCTAAATTCATCCCTTACATGAAAACCTTGGAAACCCTCGCACGGGAGAGAAGAGGGCCCTAATTTAACTTTTTATATACAAAGGAATCCAGTCAAGATGATCATACAGATGGATAGTGCTTAGAAATACGATTCCGAAATATGACATGTCAAAATTGGACCATCGGATCTCCTACAATCATCACCAAAAAATTTAAAAACTCATGCACGCACTACACACAGGCCAGCCCGCACACATGCTGCATGCTAGCCAGTTGGTTAGCCCTCAAGCCCGCTGGCTACTGCTAGTGCCCTCGTTGGCTATAGCTCGTACCCCCATTGGCTGCAGCCAATGCGCAAGCTGGCTGCTGCCAATGCCTCCTCTAGCTGTTGCCAACACCCTTGCCTACTGCAGCCCGTGCCTGCTGCTGCCCAGCCCATGCATTATATTTTCCCATCCTTGCCCCATGCATGCCTAGCCCATGCACTATGCCTACCCAGCCTGTGCACATTACTTGCCCATCCTTCCACTATGCCTGCCCGCCCGTGCATCCATGATGGTTGTCTCATGCATTTCAACCCAACCTTGTGTGCCATCATCGACGGCCAGGATTTGCATTCCACTGGCCCAACTGGTGAGGAAATTTCCTCTTCACCCATTTTCATGTATGCACTACTCCGCTGGCGTACCCTACATCATAACCTCTTATTAGTCCAAAATCCTACTTTTTGCCCCCATTGTCTAAAATTTCTCTCTCCTCCAGTTAGTCAAAAAACTCCCTTTTACCTTTTGGTTAAAAAACCCTTTTTACCCACTTTAGTCCAAAAACCCCCTTTTGTCTATTGGTCAAAAAGACCTATTCACCCACTTTAGTCCAAAAACCCCTTTTATCCAGTGGTTAAAAGAATTCTCTCTCCTCCCTTAGGGCCTGAAAATACTACCCTCCTTTGGATTAAAACATACTAAAAATCACAACCCCACTTAGGAAGTGAAGCTTTGCCCTCTCTCCTCCTCCCCTCCCCCTTTGAGTTTCTTCGGGTCTTCAGAGCAATCTTCATTGAGATCTGAAATTTCGTTCAGATCTTCAAAGTGTTCTTTGGGATCTTAAAGATCTTCAATCCAAGTTTGTAGTTCAATCCATTTTTTCCAAAAATAGCATGTTTTTGAGTGTTCTTGATCTTTACTAAAAGTAGAAATCCCTTCCCCCCTTTTAAGGTTCTTCGGGTCTACGAAGAGATCTTTGTCAAGATCCAGAGTTTTGCTCGGATCTTCAAAGTGTTCTTTGAGGCTTTGAGGATTTTCAATCTATTTTTAGGTCAATCCATTTTTCAGAAATAGCCATTCCCAGCCGAAGCTCTGTCTGAGTGCCCTTGGAATCTTTCCAGAAATAGCCATTTCCAGCAGAAGCTCTGTCGGAGTGCCACCTCAGCATAGCCCTCATATAGCTTATCCCCAGTGGAAGCTCTGTCAGAGTGCCACCTCATTCGAAGCCCAAAAATAGCCTTTCCTACCCGAAGCTCTGTCTGAATCCAAATCTGAAAATAACCTTCCCTAGCCAAAGCTCTGTCCAAATCCAAATCCAGAAGTAGCCTTCCCTAGTTGAAGCTCTATCCTAATCCAAATCCGAAAGTAACCGTTCCTAGCCGAAACTCTACTTGAATATTATCACAATCAAAATCTTTCGAGAATGGAAGTTGGAGGTCAAGACCATCTTACCCTGATCCAGGAGAATCCGAAAGACAATCTGAGATGGTACTAATTAGGGGCCCACCTCTCTTGACATGAAACAGGGGTTAAGTTCAGGTACAACTTCTCTACCGAATTGTCATCATGTAGACATTATATAGACCTTGTTTTAGTGTACATAATCATTTAAATTCAGTCAATGTATTTATGTGTTATAACTTAGCCATGCATGTGGAATAGGAATAATTGTAGAAAATGTTTGTTCTTAAGCATCTAGTAGGAAGACCGGTTGAACCGGGAAGATTGGGTGCCTAACACCTTCTCAATTCTGTAACTTGACATTTACCCTACATCTCTGGACCAGACCAACTTTTAGGCCATTTTCTCAGGAATTGGGCCCACCCCCAGGTCCTAGGCCCATAATGCCCTGTGGTGACTCCAAACCCTTTTGCATGATCCCGATCCCCATATTGGACCATCATCAAACCCCTGTCTAGAATGATGAACTTTGCATTTGTACAAAATAGGCCTCCACGTATCTCCGATCGGCGATACAGGGGTGCAGGGCCCATAAGTGAAGCACTCATGACATACCCCTCCCTTATGAAAGGAGAAGAGAGAGGAGAGAGGACGGAATGGTGACTCGTGAAGTCATTGATCTTTGGCCGCCACCCTCACAATGGTGACTCCATTGGGGACAAATGTCAAGCTTTCGACACTAGATACTACCATTAAATGCAAGAACATTTTCCACCACCACATTTGTTTAAAAACATGTTTGGTTAACCCCATGTTTATAATTATATTCACTAACCGCATTATGCATCGTGTTTGAAGTGCAATCATTTGGTGAGGAACTCCCTGTCATGCCCACACCCTCGGGGAGGTCAGCATATGTCGTGGAGAGTACTCTGAGAGCAAATGATACCCACTTCCTGTACAAAGGTGTGGGGTATTATTAAATGGTGAGGATGTTCATAACTGTGTCAGTACCCTCAGGGAGGTCCATGAACTTTATGACATTCTGAGATCAGATAATGGTATTCCCGCATTACACTTTTGCACACAATCACTCACGGTTCCACCACCCCATGGCCAATTGCTTAACCTCATGTGTAGTTACGAGTAATGGGAAGGAAGTCACCCCCTTGATCTCGTATCTATGGGTATATCAAAAGGATCACGTACCTTGCGTATATAGATCCTGTCAAGGAAGCCTTATCGGTCCTATTGCATCCACTGCATACTCAACATCATGTAGAAAATAGATGGAGAAGCTAGAAGCACCACAAGATAACTGTAGAACTTGTTTGCGGTCTTGAAAAGGAATTTTGATACATTATATTCCGGTCATAAAGAATTCATTTTCTAAGTGGGTTTCGGATAAAAGGTGTCCCTCCAAAAAAAATGTCTAACTATGTGAATCAAGGGCAATCCCGTCAAAGTTATGTAAAGTCCCGAGAAGTTCTGAGAAAATCAGGAGGGAGGACACCTAGTGGGAAAAAGAGTAAGGAAAGCATGACTTTATTACATGGAATATCTTATGAGAATATTCTCAACAAGGCATTTATATGAATCTCCCACTTATGACATTGAGTGGACTGGGGGCGTCAAACCCTATCCACTCCCTATCATTAAGCGGAATAACTTTGGATGGATCATTGGTTGTTAATCTAGTGAATGTGTGAACAAGAGGCTGGGAATTTAAGAATCCTAAAATAAGCCACTTTTGGTTCAGGCACAGTTCCACACCTCAAGTATTCTCCGCTGTTCCTCTGGACACGTCAGGGTAATCGGTTGACTCGCCTAAGTCCAGTATCATCTCCATCGTCTCCTTGAGACTATGTACCACTAAGTGATTGCAGCCTAGTTAGTATGGATCCACTCGACTCTGAATCACCCGAATAGGCATGGGTTTGTCCCATGGAGACTTTGCAAACAAAAATGGTTGAAGTCAAGAGAGGGATAACTCAGATATTGCATGCACTCCAGAACCCTCCCAGACCTGATCCTAGGACTGAGCCGACACCAGATATAGGAGATTTGGAACAGAATGGAGCTATAAGTCATCGTAAAAATTCTTTCTGAGTTGACTCAGGAGAACCAGAACAAGTTAGGCCAACCGGTCAGAGAGGAGCTTCACCTACCCATCCAAATGGTCAACGGGGGGCCTATTCTAGGGTCCCTCCTCCTAGGATAGTGATTGAAGATGAGGAAGAGGAGTTTGCCACACATGTCTGAATGGAGCCTCCAGAGACAAAGAAAGAAAGGAATCTTAGAGAGCAATTAGAGAACTTGAAGAATATGATTCGAGGAGGAAAAGGTTTGGAAAGTCAAATAGTGGATTTTGATAAAATGAGTTTCTTTTTTGGGGTAAGGATTCCCAAGAAATTCAACTGACAGACTGATAAGTTTACGGGTTAGGGGACCCTAAGGCTCATCTAAAGGTATTTCTTAGCGTTGCCAAGTCATGGCAACTTGCAGACAACAGATGGGGCAAGCCTCCATGTTAACCCTATTAGGACGAGTACCAAGGTGGCTCACACAGTTGGAGTCTTCTCAAACTCAAAATTGGGCAATAGTGGTGAAAGACTTCACTAAGCAGTACTCTTACAATACTAAAGTAGATGTGAAGTGATAAGAGCTTGAGACATTAAGGCAGAAACCTAAAGAAGGATTCACCGCCTTCTTGATGAGGTTTAGGGATAAGGCCGCCAAGATGGAAGATCGGCCTTCGGAAGCAAAGAAAGTAAAGATGTTGATTGAGAACTTATCAAAGCCTTATTATGATGTCCTCTACTACCAACTTATATAGACATTTGATGCCCTAATAGCCACTAGCACACGTGTGGAAAATATAATCCTAAGGGAAGCTCAGTATCAGGGATCCTCCCAAGATGCAGGGAAGAACACCTGAGTTGGACGTGGGAAGGGTCCGAAAACTAATGGGTGAGTGCAATACAGTAGTAAGTCTCACCAACCACTTCTTTATAGCCATTTGTAATAAATGCAGATGCACCCTCTCAAAAGGCCCCTCATCTAAGAAGGCATTTTTATGATTTGGGAATGCCCGTGACAACAGTATATGAGAAGTAGATGAAACAAGGATTGCTAGGGACAATGGCTCCAAGAGTAATTGGCAACCCTCCTCCAGCTTGGTATATGGATTATGAATGTTGTGCTTACCACACTCAGAAGGGGTACAACATTGAAAGAAGCTTGGGTTTGTAACATACAATTCAGGACTTGGTAGACAACGGAACCATTGAGGTCAAGGTAAAGCAACCTCCCAATGTCAATACCAATCCACTCCCCAATCATGTGAACAATCTAGATGACGAATCCATAGAGAGTGATCCCACTCAACTCATTATACCCAGAGCTCAGAAGAATCACATGAATGCCCACACTTATAGGAAAATCATGAATCAAAGGGCCAGAGCCATGAGGACCCCTAAAACAAGAGAATCATCAGAAGAAGAATCAGAAGATCAGACTCCCGCCGTTCATCCTTCCTCATCAACAAAAGAATCCATACCATATTACCTACCTCCACCATACCTCCCACCTTTACCATATTATCAGCCTCCGCCATATCATCAACCTTCCCCCCACCATTAAGGAGAAGGAATTTCATCATCCTATCACCCCTAATCTTCATATCCTACTTCTCACATTACATCTTCTTCATACCATCCCGCTTTGTATCCCTCATCACCCTCATACCAATCCCATTATCAAGGTTCGGTATATAACCTAAAAGAAGGATGGACAGACGGGTACGATTGGAAGAATATGCTTGCACTACCAGACTCCCCAAAAATGACTTCATCAACAGGGTCAGTGAATGCATAGGGGAAGACTAGGAGAGTGATCCTACTTCTCTAACTCAGTCCGCTATATCTTCAAAGGACAATCCAAAGGTAATCGAAGAGATTACAGATGATATTCTCAGAGCAGTAACTGCATTGGCCATAGAGGAACAGATTAAAGAGCACACCTCCCTAACCCACATAGGGAGTGACACAGAGAATGATGAATTAGGTTTGATTCAACTTTGAACCAGTGATGTCAAGTCTAACCCTGTAGAAATATTCTGGTCTATACATTTTGAATACTACGAGCATTTGAATACAGGAGAATTTGATGGTCAAGAGGAATCCAATGGAGAACTAAGTGAGGGGGAAATCAGTGAAGAAGAGGATGATGACGACGATGATGAGGACTAGAATGAGGATGAGAATGATGGAGATGACTCGATTCTCAACATGATGATGAGTATCCCGATTGGGATGACTACCAAGGGCCTTGGTACAATGATAATGATGATGAGTCAGAATATTACTCACTAGATCACCAAACATGTTTCTCAGTTTATGTTATCGATGGTGATGACCTAATAGTTGATCCGACAGGTGGTATTTACCCTTCCCTCTGTAGGGGGGAGATGATTCTACATCAGATTCAGAAAATGATGAGGAATCTAGAGAGCCGACACATGTTTATATGGACGAACAATACTCCATATTTGAGTCAGAAGAAAAACTGTGTGAAGTGTACTCTAACATATTGAGGATGCAAGAGAGAGTAGAAGAAATTGACAACTGTTGGGTGAAGTAACAATCAGTGATCATAACTACCGTGAGAAGCTGAATGATCTGGAGGAAATTGGGCTAGATGACATATTCGCAAAGGCAGTAGACTCCAACAGCTATCTAATGTAGTCAAAAATTTTCCAGCCAGGGCTCTCGACATTTGTGGAGGACCTCGACTTCCCACCCCAAGTAGGGAGGGAGAATTAGAAGAAGAGGATGATCCTATGGTAGGGATAGTCACCATAACAAATAGTGATGATGAAGATTATTATCCTAAGAGATTATTATGTAGAAACTAGTCAGTGTGATGGAGACCCAAAGTGGAAGAGACGATAAGGGCAAGGCTCAAGTAGTGGAACAATCAGGGACCATTGAGGTCGAAACCAACAGCTTGAAGAAGGAGCCTGAGAATCCAGTCCTAGCTCAACTCAAGAAGTCTCAGGCTAATATCTCAATTTGGGGACTATTGATGGCCTCCCCCACACACCGTGAAGCAGTTTTAAAGTCTCACCAAATATACAGGTGCCGATCAAGAAAAATCTGGCACATCTTGCACATATAGTAGGGGCAACCTATGCAATACAATCCTTGATGTTCTCATATTCAAAGCTCCCCAAAGGGGTCCAGCACAATCGAGCTCTCCATATCACAGTAGAATGCCTTAACAAGGTGGTTCCCCAGGTTCTTGTTAACAATGGTCTGCTTTGAGATCGATGAAGAGTATTGGCATCAACTTAGAAGAAATGAAGCCAACTACCCAAACCATACGGGTGTATGACAATACCAAGAGGAAGATCCTTGGCATCCTGACCCTTGCCGTAAAGATTGGCCTGGTGAAGTTTGATATTGATTTCCAAGTCATTGATATACCAACAGTTTTTAATATGCTCTTAGGAAGGCCTTGGTTGCATCATGCAAAGGCAGTGTCCTTTAGTCCCCATTAAAAAATGAAGTTCATTTATGAAAGAAAGGTGATCACGGTAGCCGGAGATCCCAAGGTGGTTAACACCTTAGCTAATATTGAAAATGAAGAAGAATAAGACCATGAAGTTCAACTAAGTGGTTTTGAATTAGATACAACTTGTGCAACCATTGCCAAAGAAGTTCCAAAGGAGGAAATCTTCGCTAACTATAAAGCCATCTGAAGTCCGCCAGTAAATTAGATGATGAAGAATATGTAATATTTTCCTGGCATGGGACTAGGAAAATATCATCAAGGAGTTCCAAAGCAGCCTAGTTTGGTAGTAAACAAAGGAAATAATGGTCTCGAATACACTCCTCCGACCACCAAGGGGTAGAAAGTACTGAGGATGACTAGGAAGATCTCCGTCTCTTATTACCCTACTCTCAATGGGTACTTTGTAAAAGAAGCAGAGGATTTTCCTTTCTGCGGTAATGTGGAGCCATGGTTTGATGAAACTACCGCAAAGATGCAACCAAGATTTGAAGTATTTTTCCAAGATGAGTTTGACTGGGCAACTCATGAAGTGTTACAATAGAAAATGCTAGTCAAAGCAAGTGATCAAAATAGTTGCATCACCAGGATAGCGAAAATTGCACTGATTGAAGATGGGTTCTCCTCTGGCAACCCCATGACACTGATCTAGTTAAGGGAATTGCCAAATCCTTGAGTACTCCTAAAGAGGGAATGGGAAAAGAAGATAGGGATCATTTGGAGTCTACTGCTTCCCATTGATTTAAAAAGCTACATTTGATCTCTCCTATAAGAACCAAGAGCCCGAGAGCTACATGAGCTCAAGCCTCATCCTTTCAAAGGAGGAACTGTGTTTGTAAAGCAAAGGATAGCACAAAGAATGATGGTTTACATGTATTGTACCCGAATTAATTGCAATGGGAAGGTCCATGATGGTCAAAGATGTGACCAAGGCACTAGGATGGCAACCCTCAACAGGCTAGAAAATATGGACTTTATAGAAAGAGGATTGAGCAGTCTCCACCAATTCTCACCTCTCAGAAAGTTTGGCTTTCGAGAACACGAGATTGATCATCTTGTATTTGTGAAGATGCAGGCACCTATCTGGAAGAACCATTGCACTGTTGAAGAAGTAGCAACAACTTTCTCAAAAGAAGAAGAAGGCCCTTTGCCTCACCTCCTCATCTATCATGCTATCGAACCCCTTCTGAAATGGACAAGCATTGGAGAAAACTTCAAGTTTACTCATGCTATTCAGTGAACCAGCCTGAATACCCCTGGCAAAAGCATCAAGTCAGTTATCAAGTCTGTAGTCGAGTCTGTTGTTTATGATTTTGTGTCGGCCTCCCCTCTCGAGGAGAGTCCAGAGTCCTTGTCTGTCGAGTCTGTTACTCCTTTCATGAATGAAATTTTTGATTCTGAGTATGACTTGCCTCCTTTTTCTAATGATGATCTTAATAAATATCAAGAATCAATAAAATAATACAAACAAAAGAAATCCGAACCCATTTGTGAGGATACTCAGGTTTAATCTAGGAACCGACCAATACCTTCAAGAGGTAAAAATTGGCCTAAAGGAACAGATGATTATTCTCCTGAAGGAATTTGCCAAGGTCTTTGCTTGGTCTTACAAGGATATACTTGGTATCGACCCCAACATCGTGCAACATCGATTGCCAACTTACCTTGGGGCAAAGTCGATAAAACAGAAGCTCCGAAGAATGTGGCCAGAATGGAGTGAAAAGATCAGAGAAGAGGTTATGAAGCAGTGGAATGCAGGGTTTCTACAAGTGGTGAAATACCCCCAATGGTTGGCCAACATAGTACCAGTACCAAAGAAAGATAGCAAGGTATGAATGTGCGTGGACTTCCGAGATCTTAACAAAGTAAGCCCTAAAGATGACTTCCCATTACCTCACATTGATGTATTAGTGGATAACACGACAGGGCATGCTTTGTTATCATTTATGGATGGATTCTTGGGATACAACCAAATAAGCCTGCACCCAGTAGATCGTGAGAAGATAGCCTTCACCACTCCATAGGGAACCTATTGTTACAAGGTGATGCCTTTTGGACTAAAGAATGCCGGGGCAACTTATCAGAGAGTAGCTATAGCCATATTGCATGACATGATGAACAAAGACGTGGAAGTCTATGTGAACGACATGATAGTAACGTCAAAAAATCTATAGGGGCATATTCCCGTGCTAAGGTGATTCTTTGAAAGAATCAAGAAGTATCAGCTAAAGTTGAATTCTCAGAAGTGTGTATTCGGGGAAACAACAGGAAAGCTGTTAGGTTTTTTGGTGAGTGAAAGAGGCATTGAAGTCGACCCTATCAAGATTAAGGAAATTTAGGAAATGCCCACACCTTGGACTAAGAAGTAAATACGAGGATTTTTGGTTCATATCCAATATATTAGCAGATTCATAGCTTAGTTGACTGCCATCTGTGAACCAATTTTCAAGTTACAGAAGAAGGATCAGCCCACAGAATGATGTTTTTGTTAGGTACTTCTACTACCCCATTGGTCTGTGGCCTGTAAGTGGTAGAGCGATGCCTTTTGATACCAAAACTTTATGCAGATTTTGTCGATCTTTCCCAAGAATGGGATCCCTGATCTGATATCAATTCTTTAGGTACTCCATATCAGGAAATAATATTTTCTTGGATGAATTTGGCTACCTTAATAGATGTGAGGACCGCATATGATTGAGCTTCTACTCATTTAGTGAAATAAACAATGGCTACCAAGATGAACTGGTGACTATTGGATGCTTTGGGGTTGATCTTCCCAATGATGTCGATGCCCAAGTGGAGAATGACCAAGGTGAATTGAGTGAATACAAATTTGTTAGGGGGATATGTATGATGTTGGTAAATATCTGACACTTGTGGCACTTCTTGACAAAGTCCACACAATCCGCTTCCATTATGTTCCAGTAATATCCCAGCCTGAGGATCATCTTAGATAACATATTGACATTTATGTGGGTCCACAGAGACCTTGATGAATTTCCTCTATGATGGTTGCGGCTTGCTCTTCATTCACACAACAACTGTATTCCGTTATAGGATCTCTTGTATAACAAATCCTCTTGAAGAATAAATTGGGTGACCTATCTCCTTAAAAATTTCTTTTTTCTATCAGTTACTTCAATTGGGTACTTCCTTTCCCTGATAAAATCCACTATGAGAGAGAACCAAGACCAACCATCCATAGTGAGAGAGTTCACCAAATTCTGATAAATGGGTCTGCTTCTTTGTTCTACCAAGAATGGTCGAACCCTAGCCATAGGGTTGCATTCTACCATGGAAGCCAAGGTTTCAAGGGCATCAGCAAACCTGTTGTTATCTCTCAGGAAGTATTCAAATGAAATCTTCTTAAAATGTTCAACCACCTCTTCCAGATGATCTTGATATGGCTTCAACTTTTCATCCCTAGTTTTCCACTTTCCCTGTGTTTGGCAGATGATGATGGATGAATCGTCGCAAATCTTGATCCTTTTCACTCCAATAGTAAAAGCAGTTTCGAGTCCCAAAGCACAAGCTTCATATTCAGCAATATTACAAATCAAGGTGGAATGATGAAGGCAAATAAAGACCATCAGGAGTGACAAGCAACATTCCTGCACCACACCCCTTTTGATTGGCTGCTTCATCAAAGAATAATTGCCATTCATTAGCTATGTCTTTTACCTCTATTGCTGTGATTCCTTCATCAGGAAAGGCATCATCCAAGGATCTTCCATCTTCTATGTGGTGAGCAGCCAAATGATCGACTATGGCCCACCCCTTGATAGATTTTTGAGTAACATAGGGGATGTCAAACTCTAATAGCAAAAGCAATCGACGGACCATCCTTCCTATTAGGGCTGGTTTCTCGAAGAAGTATTTGATGGGATCCATCCTTGAGATCAAGTGCACTGGATCGGAAACCATGTAGTGTCATAACCTTTTTATTGTCCAAATCAACATAGTACAAGTTCTTTCCAAAGATGTGTATCATGTCTCATATTCTAGGAACTTTTTACTAAGGTAGTATATGGCATGCTCTGCCCCTCCTTTCGTCTCTTTCTATACTAGCAAAGAGCTCATGGAATATTCTCCCATGGATAGGTACAAGAGAAGTGGTTCACCTCCCACCGGTGGTGTCAAAACTGGTGGGTTCATCAGGTATTCCTTAATCTTGTTAAAAGCTTGTTGGATCCTGCAAAAAATGGCAAAAACACATAAGCATTGGGCTGATAAGTTACCCCTTGCCTTATGGGCATACAGAACTTCTGTACAATCCTCGACGGGGGCAACCCCTTTCTCTTTGGTATATGAGGTTGAAGTAGTTCTACCCGTAGAAATCCTAGTACCATCCCTAAGGGTGCTTCTTGATAGTTAGCTACCTGAAGGAGAGTGGGTGTAGGCAAAACATGACGAGCTCAGCTCTCTCGATGAAAGGCATATGAAAGCCATGGATAATCTGAAGAAATATCAACTGGGAATGGCCAGGACCTTTAACAAGAATGTGAAGCCTTGCCACATAGAAGAGAGTGAACTTGTTCTTCGAGAACAAAGAGCCCCAATTCATGACCCAAGAGGGAAATTCAGGCCCAACTGGAGTGGCCCTTTTGCTATCAAAGAGATTTTCTTAAGCAAAGCTATGAAACTTATAGATCACAACAGCAAAGAAATACCTATACTAGTCAACATGGATTGACTCAAGAAATATTATGTCTGAAAGGGTGAATGTCCTGAACTACGTCTGACCTGATTCCTTTTGAGAGATACGTAGGTAACTTGACATGTGCAAGTGCGGTCTTAACCATCTAAAGGCAATAAATTAGTTCATCGATTAATAATCAAAGTATCTTAAAAGATTATCATAGTTTGTATCCCCCAAGAATTGTCATTTGCCATGAAAGGCCATTAGTTATCTGTCATTCCCCTATGGTCCGTCAATTCTTATCTAGGATTCCATCCCTTGAAAGAAAATCGCCACCTGGCACCAATTTATCAAGGCCAGTTTATTCCCGATCTTTGATCCATTAAAAAAAAAAAGAAGAGCTTGATGCAACAATGGTAAAGGCTTGTTTGAGTCATTAGCTAATGAGTAATGCTTTGATAAATCATCATTTTTCTTTTGTTTGTGATGGTTTCAGGAAAAGTCATGAGCTTGTTAGATGAGACGTTGAGGAAATGGATCTTAGACATGAACAAGAGGGCACCAGGATTGTTGGAATCCATGAATGTGTCATTTCTCGGTTGGATCGGGTGTGTGAAATTACATCACCAATTACTCCAACAGGTGCCTCAACATTGGGATGCCAATCTGCATATATTTTAATTTGGATTAGTAGAGATCTGCTCGACTCTCGAAGAATTTCAAGTTTGTATGTTATCTCCACCCAAAGGTAGGTTATTCCAACCACCTTTGAAGAAAGATTATTCAGAAGAAATTCAGGACTTTTTTCGGATGGAAAGAAGAGGAAATGAAGCAATTCGTCAGGTATGGGAGGATTGACATTCTGAAGGTGGCCCAAATCTTTGTCCAATATCTACCAATAGGAGGAATCCATTAACAGAGATCACATGATGCTTATTTACTTTGCATGATAGCTTACTATGTTCTCCGAACTCCTAGGCGTGGTACACCGCCCGTTTTGGTTGAGGTGGTAAAACAATTGAAGAAAGGTTGTGACATCATCCCTACGGTTCTTGCAGAAACATTCAAGGGATTTGATGACATGAGCTATGGCCATAGATTTAGACTAGATCATTATCAAGGGAGTCCTGCTATTTTTCAGATTTGGCTCCTTGAAAAGATTAAGTTATCTAAGCCATTAAAAGGAGGCCCATTTGGAGCTCTTTGCTATCAGGATAAGAGGGAAGTTCCAAAATTCAACCTCATCACTGATTGGGAAAGGTACCTACAAGAAAGGATTGTGCAAGATATCACGTGGTGGTGCCCAAGGAGGCCACAAGAAGATTTTCTGATGAAGACCCCTAGCTACAATTACGTCAGGTTGATGGGATTGACTCACACATCCTTTTACTTGCCTATGTACATCGACGAACAATATAGGCTCGAGGTGATGGACCCAGAAGAGTTAGTAAGCTTTCACCTACCTCAAGAGTTGTCTCCCCACCTTCTTACCTACCTATCCTGTCTATGGTAGGAAAATTGTTCTCCTTTCTATGTAATTCACTTGGTAATAGAATGAGGAAGTATTTGGATTTTTGTGTTATTCGGATTATTCTAATTACGACTTGAGTTGTGGAATTGATTATGCCTAAACATTGCAAACCACAAACAAAAACAAAAAAAAAGTTTCTCTTTGTGTCAAAGATAGATTTCCACTCATAAGATGCCAAAATAAAAGGGGGAGGGAAAAAGAAAAAGAAAATATATACATGTGTTTACACTTGCAGGAACTATAGGAACAGGTCCCTAAGGAGTAAAGTCATCATCTAAACCATACTCTGAGTCATCCCCATGGAGTACTGAGGAATCCACGGATGCTAGTCCAGTCTGCTCCAGCCTTTGTGTCATATCCTGAATCAGTGCATCCTGTTGTGTAATTTTCTGCTCGTAGGAACTGACTTAGCTTTCTAAGGCGATGATCCTTCGATCCTAAGGAAGACAAAAAAGGATCAAGAAGAAGAATAATAAAAGAAGAAGGGAAAAAGAAAGAGGAAAGTGGGAATACTTTGGCAACAATCGTCTCACAGAAGCTATAATGCATCCTCCTGATCTCAGAATAGACCTCTGGAGACACCTGAGAAAGAGCATATTTACCGAAGAAAGTCAATAGTCAATTGAAGGATGATCAGATATTAACATAGACATAAAGAATGGGTAGCCCAAGGGAAGCATCTACATCTGTGCTCCACTCCAAAAGATGAGGGAGGCTAGGGTTGGCCGCGTTGGGATAGCGCCAAGCAGAAAAGCCATAGAAGGGGATGTTGGCTACTCTGAGAGACCCACTAGCACTAGTAGAGGGTCCAGCTTGCGAAGGATCAACAACACTGAAATGCAAATGAACAGTAGAAGGGTCTATATATTATGTTCTCGCCTGAAAGAACATCAGTCAAGACCAAAACAAAAAGAAGTTGAAGCATGAAGGAAATACTCAAGAAAGGACAACATACCACTGGACCATCAGGAACAAGAGGGGTGCATACTGTCTCCTCCTCTAGAAAGGCTTTGTAGTCCCTATCCAGATCAAGAAATAATTCATCCCATATTCCATTAGCCAAATTCTCAATCTCGTTCATAGAGATGATCTCTGGGCAATGCATGGTAGGTGGAGGAAGGTAGGGAAAGAGACGTGACTCGATATTAGACAATTGGGGTGTGACTCTCTCTTCTAGGTACCAGACATGGCCTCATATGCCTCAGAAAAGGACCCGGTTCTCACATAAGCATCAGGTTATGACAACTTCATCAGAATCTGGAAATACAAGAGACTGGAACAGCTTCCAAGTGACCTGCAAATCCAAGAAAAAGTGAGTACAGCACAGGATAAAAGGAAGTGTAGTGTCCAATTTGTCGTACCTCAGTAAGATTGTTCAGAAGAGAATGAGCAGTGGTCCCCGAAGGATGGCATCAGGCCCTAAGCACCTAATTCTCTCCCCACCTTGTAGCTATGGGGAAGAAAAATGCCTGAGGATCCCTCAGTTTAGGAGCTATAATCTCCAAGTGCTCAAAGCACTAAGGCTGTTTTAAAATATCAAAGTAAGGAAATGTAATCCAAATGAATGAAAGGGAATAGGTACAAGGATGAAAATTACCTGGAGGATGTAACCTGCTCCCTTGAGACCTCGGTCTCCATATGACAATAGGTCTAGGGTCCGCAAGAGGTATGCATAGGCGGCCCCAGCCCAGTCCCAGGAATCCACCTCTTGAAGAGCCCGAAAGAAGAACACCAGGTGAATGTCTACTCCCCCTCAAAGGTCACTAAAAAGACACTGACCCATAGCAAACAACAAGAAAGAATGGGTCACATGGGCTATGCTGCCAGGGTTTACTGTTACATCCGTGCCCCAATCCGATCTAATTTAACTATTGTGACAGGCCTTGGATCGGAGATCAAAAGTACGATCAGGTTTTGGCTTGAGGCTATGCATTGACAAAGGGGTAGAGATGACCCCACATGTTGGTGCATTATGTGCCTATCTAACTAGAGGGAATTCATACCTTCCGATTCCAGATGATAAGTGACCCAACTCCCAACACTTAAATTCTGGCATGCATAAAAAATTATCGAAAGGCTGTAGGCATGTCCGAGGGGAACCACCCATGCGAGACTAGCCATGGGACAACAAGTTGTCAAGATAGCAAGTTGTCTTAAACATAGGAAATATACCACCAGAAGCAGCCTGGGCCTGGATTCGGTCCCTGTTTCTGATGGGTTGACAGGCTACTATCGGGGTTTTGATGCTTGTGGTTCCCGCCAATCGCGTCATAAATGGTTCTAGATGATCCCAAATCATTCTCCACACCTTCCTTGTGATGTGAGCACTTTATGGACCTAAATGGTAGGGTCCTCGTGCCCCAAAACTCATTTTAACCCGATTGGTCCAAAAGGGATCCAACCCAAATAGACCCTAAGTCCACTTAAGTTATAAGTTAGGAAATGAGGATTCATTTCATCATTTCCCTTGTGCTTAAAGTAGGAAAGGAGAGAAAGAGGAGAGGAAGGAAGAAGAAGGTTGGAGGATTACGTTGGTGCCTGCTACCGCCAAGTTGCCGAAATCACTGTTGGAGGTAAGTACACTCACTTCCACCACTCTCTCTCTTCATTTCAACCTAGATAAAGCTAGGTATGGATGGAATCTTAGTGTACAAACTATGTTAAGGTTATAGAATGCATGCTCTATCCTCCTGGTGTTGTTGTCGAGCTCGAACTAAGCCCAGTGAGCTCCGACAACATTTATTGCCAAAACACCAACTAGGGTTTCGATTGTTCGATAGACATATCTCCCAAGCATCTCAGTGGAATTGGGATTTTCTTAGCTCTGAATGACACTAGGAACATCCCCTACAAACTCCATGGAACAAATCCTGACGATTGGGCCCGAGCCAGAAAGCCCCAATTCTAGTTGGACCTTTCTGTATTACCACCAGAAATATGGCACAGGAAACACTATAGCTATTTCTGGTGGCATGTTTTTGGTGGAAAAATGAGCCTTAAGTGCTCCTAGTCTTCTCCACCAGAAATAGATTGATATTTCTGGTGGGTGTTTCTGGTAACAATACTGTCACTCGGGGATAGTGTCTGTACCCTTTAGGGGTGACCTGTGTGGATCTCTCCCGATGTTCCCAACATGTATTGATGTATGATTCCCTTTGTGTCTAGGACAGTGACATGCATGTGCCTCAAAGCCAGAATTGATTTGATCGATCAGTGGTCGTACTTGAACCCGAACACACCCGATCGTAAAGTAGACAAGGGATGGACTATGTTTATTTTTTTGGAATGTTTATTATTATTAAATTGATCACATGCTTAGAATTATATGTTTAATTTTAATTTCTTGAATGCGATGATTATATATTACATTTGTCATTTACGATTATGATACGAATTGTATGGAGATGTATGACGGGATCTTATATAGTTGAGGTGGTACTAGTACCATGATCGTCGTGTGTTTGGTTATGTGTGTGAGATGAAATTTGACATGGCCGAGGTGGTACCGGTGCCGTGATTGCCATATGTATATGCATTGATGATATGTATTAAAGTTATTTATAGTCACGGGTTACACTTTGTGGCCAAGGTCTAGTTGGTATCGTGTACTCCAGGACTACATTTGGAAATGGATTGGTATCGGTGTCACGTAGTCCATATTCAACTGTGATATGTATGCTAGATTAGGTAAACCGTCTTGGGTTTCACTTTGTGGCCAAGGTCTCACCGGTATCATGTAATTCATACTAACTGTATCATTGTGAATGCATGTAGCATATATGTGGTTAGGTATCACTTCATATGCTACGAAACCTTACCAACAGAGGTTGAGGTGTTGGATAGCCCATTGTGGTATGTTTGATGTACCTTTCTGGAATGCCACACCTGTAGTACGATGCGATTGTTACTGGAGGTGGGAACCTGTACGGCATGGCCAATGATGTACCAGTGCCGTGACTGCCAGGAGGGGGTTATCAGGGGTTTGTTGGGTGACCTTTGGATGCATATGGGGACCAGCAGGGCTTCTATTCATGGCTAGGATTTGTATCCTTGCGTAGTCGATGGCGGTTCTGAGACGAAGGATACAGCCTAATGCGTTGTAGTAGCATTTACCAGACTTAATTTGTATTGTTAGGTGAATAATAAATAAATGAACTACATCACAAGCATCATGGACTATGTGTTTAATTTTTGTAATCATGCATCATAAATTATTACTGCTATTGTCTTGCTTGGATGTGCTTGACCCCACCCCTCACTGAGCAAGTTAGAAAGCTCATCCCATGTATGCACCCCTTTTTAGATGATGATGCATGTACCATGGTGCCAATGATGGGTGATCCAGTATCTTTTGGGTCAGAGTATAGTGTGAGCAACTGGTGGATGCCAAAAGTGGAAGAGCATGATTAGGACTGTGCTTGTGACCACTGTGCTTACGCCGCACTGTGAGATTGTACATCATACTTTGATACTTTTGGGTATAATTGTGGATTGTATATTTTTGAGATTATATTATATGTCATGGATGAATGTAACAGAATAACTCGGGTATTGCTATTATATTATCATTGGACGTTTCCCCATTTTATTTATGATTCTGCTACTATACTCTAATTTTGTTGCATATGTTGGTTTGTGAAAATGTTAAGGTACTGCTATCAGAGATCTTGGTAGGTTTGTAAGACAGGTACGTGTCTTACTCACACCGTCGGTATTCCTAATGATAAGTTCGATCTAATGGAATTGGGGTGTGACAGCTATGGTATTAGAGCGCGATGCTCTGCCTTAACTCATAATCTCAGCCAAACCATGATTTTGGAAAAATTAGGATTAAATAAAAATCTCAAGACAACGATAATAGAAATTGCACAATTAGGAGACAAGTATAGGTGTTAAAGCCGTTTCATTATAAAGGAGAACTTGATTACATAGCTTACACTTTTATAAAATTAAAGTACGAAAAATAGAACATCCTAATTAGCCTAGGTCTAAGAAATTAAACAACTGAAGCAAATGCTAGAATGTAAAAAGTTCAACTAAACCTAAAACATCAAACTCAAATAAAACATGGAAAGGAAAATCCTAAAAGCTAGAGTGGCAAACATGCCACTACTCTTGCTACTGTTGGTTCTGTCCTTTGCCCTGAGCCTGGTTAAGACAATACATTCCTGGAGGAGGCAGCATAATACCAAGATTGAAGACCATCTACTGCATCTATGCCTCTAGGGGGCACCACTCTATTGTCCATAAGACAATAGGTCCTGTCTATACTGTTGAGGTGGCCATCTATACTCCTCATCAGAGATGTGGTGGTGTCTAGGCGGGTCATAACATCATTAAGACCATAAGGCCTCACAGCCCTAGTGCCTTGAGAAGTAGAAGCAGCCATAGAACCCATAGTCTAGGGATAAGGTGGTGGAGTCCCACCAACCCCAGCAGCTTCTTCTCTTGCACCACCAACATCACCAGCACCGCCACCCTCTACTTCCATAGGTTGCTTACCCTCTCTTAGAATAGGTGTCACCTCCTATAGATCTATGGTCATCTTCCTTAGAGAATCTTTGTTGAAGTCTGTGACCTCTTCACCCAAGCATGCCTCTCCCTCCAAGTCCACCCCAAAGCGGCGAAAGATGTCAGTAAGTATTCTTCCATATCACAGGCTTCTCTCTTGGTGATACACTCCTTCGGACCGAAGTACCATGGTCCACATAAGGAGGTAAGGAAGACGTATCTGTGCCCCTATGTACACACAGTAGGTCATATAGGCTTGCAGCGTGGATACCTCATCATAATGTCCGCAAGTGGGAAGGAAATTCAACTGAATCACACGGCAGACAACCTTTGGAGTAGTAAAGTAGTTGACTGAGAGGTTCCATCCCTTGGCCTCCTTAGTCAATATGTCATTTATCTCCTGAAAAGTATCGGGACTCTGGAATTCATAGGCTGGAGTTTGAGGTGGGCAGTACACTAGGTCACCGATATTGCTGACCATCAGCATATTGGCCAACTACCCCATGTCATCAGAGATCTCCACCCCCTTCACATAGGAGGTGATCTGCATCTCTTCAATACCCTAGTTCACGCATTACAGGTTGGAGTAGAAAAACTTGACCAATGTAGGGTAGTAGTACTTGTTTGGTTTTAAGATGCGGTACCACCCAACCTCGTCTAACCATTGACGGAGATGGAATGCACGAAAGTCATTAGTCCTCACATAGACTCCTGGGTCCACATTGTGGTGCTTGAAGAGTTTCAAATGGTCTCTCTTAGCCATAGAGCAGAATAAGATTGGGTTGAACTGAGTGGCGGCGTCTTGCTCCTCTTGTTCAATGGCACGTCGGGAATGTACACGGCATCTAGACATCATTGTAATATGATTCCTAAGGATTTAGGATGAAAAACTATGTTTAATGGTTGAATGTAAAGCTCACAGAGAAGAAAATCACAAAACTAGGTTATAGAAAGGAGGAATTTACCTTTGGTGCGAATGTGGTACCAATTGATCGTGAAATAGAGAGAGGAAGGTAGGGAATGGGTTACAAAGTCCTCCTTGGTCATTTCCACACCTTTTCCACAAGTTAAAATAGGGTTTTGTACAATGAAACCCAAACCCAAGCCTATTTATAGTCGTTTTGGTGCCACCAGAAACAGCTCATCGGAAACACTGGGCATGCTTCCAATGCTTGTTTCTGGTGAAGTGAAAATTCACATTTTGCTCTCTGTTTTGCCCATCGAAAATAACACTGATATTTTTGGTGATAAGTCTCCCTATTTTTGTGGACTAATTTGGAAAATAAATTATTTTATTTTTTAAATCTAAATTTTTATTTTGTTACTTTAGTGGTGTGCCCTTTAGGATATGTGCGTGATCAGATCTAATATGTGTGGACCCCACTTATGCATGCCCTAACCCTAATTTTTTCCTATTGTATATGTGTGGGACCCTCTATATATGCATTTTTTCCAATTATATGCAACCTTGCATCTGCATGTGCACTAATCAGATTCCTCCACAAGAGTCATGTCATGCCAGAACACCCGATCCCAATCCCAATCACGCCCGTCACCTCTTGCTTCCCCTACACAGAATCAGGGTAGATATCGCAATGTACCCTCAGTTCCACTGGTACTTACAGCCTAGGATGTGGCATCCATCATGAATAACATGATGTGGGGAGTTGAAGAAAGGCAAAACCAATTTATGACTGGGATCGATAATAGGATCCAAGCAGCAATGGAAGCCCGTAATGCATTACCTGCACCTCCTACTCCATCGGCACCCATTCCAATACCCGTTGGATTGGCTACCCTTCAAACGGGGCACACGTGCATGGGCAGGTTCAAGACCCGATGTCGGAACAAGCCCAGGCCCATGTAGAGGGCTGGACAGACTTGAGAAAAATGATGGAGAAGTTTCAATGGCTTAGGCCCCCATGCTTCTCAAAGGTGGGCTGAGACCCGTTGTATCCATCAAGATGGATTAGTGGAATGGAGAAGGTTTTTAGACTAATAGGCTACACTGATAAGCAAAAAATTTTGTGTGTGGGCTATCAGCTATAGAATGAAGCCGATGATTGGTGGAGTGCCATTGAGCCTATTCTGAGGGCTTGTAACCCGAACCCCAATTAGGTAGACTTCAAAGGGGCCTTCATTGAGAACTATTTTCTGGAAAGCTTCTAGGATAGGAGAGAGAGTGAGTTCTCTCAGTTGGTTCAAAGTTCCTGGTCTATGCTAAAGTATCAGCAATGCTTCGAGGAGCTATTCTATTTTTCTCCTGAGCATCTTAGAGCTCTTAGAGGTGATAGAGCTAAAGCAAAGAAGTTTGAGAAAGAGTTGAGGCGAGGTATTGGGTCAACCATTATGGGGTTGAAACTGCAGACCTATATTGTGGTGGTCCAAGTGGCCAAATCTATTGTAGATCGACATAGAGACAACTTCACAGCCCAGCAAGGGACTGGAAAGAGGCCAATGGGATCTACTGATTCTAGGGGAGGCAGAAAAACTTTTCGAGTGCCCTATGTCAACCCAACTTTAGTGCAATTTAGGAAGCCTGATGCTAGTCAGACTTCCTAGTCCTCTTGATCTAGTGCTATATTTTAGTCTTTGGGATTGAGCCTAAGGTGCTTTCATTGTGATCAGTCAGGTCGCATGACGAGGACATGCCCCCACCGAAGGCCAAATGATGCACCCTACACTATGCCACCTAGGCCCCAGCAGACATAGTCAACCCCTAGACCAGTGCAGCCCTACAGGGCCAGAGACCACAAGGTAGAGTGTTTGCTGTGACTGCAAAAGATGCTGAGGCTGCACCTAGTGTAGTGACAGGTACATTATTGATATCATTATTGCCTGCACATGTGTTATTTGACTCAGGAGCTTCGCATTCGTTCTTGTCACTGGATTTGCAAAGAACATGAGCATTCCACCTAAGGGACTGACTTAATGTTTGGTTGTGAGCACCCCTACAGGAAGTGTAGTGGGTTTGAACTATGTTTATGAGCCTTGTTTAGTGACCCTAAGTGATCATGAGTTGAATGCTCATTTGATCGAGTTGGATATGACCGACATCGATGTGATTGTAGGAATGGACAGGTTGTTCGCATACAGAGCCAATGTACTATGTGTAGAGAAGACTATCATTTTTAGACCTGATGATGATGATGAGTTTGTGTTCCAAGGGGATAAGCTCAAGAAACCCAAAAAGGTTGTGATATCTGCACTCCAGATGAAGAAGCTACTGTTTAAGGGATGTCAAGGCTACTTAGCATCTGTGATGGATATTAAGAGAGAGATTAGGCCATTGACTGAGCTTGATGTGGTGAAGGAATTTCTTGATGTATTCTTAGATGACTTGATAGGTTTACCCCCAGACCGAGAGATAGAGTTTGCTATAGACCTACTCCCCGGTTCGGCACCAGTGTCAAAGGCCTCTTACCGCATGGCCCCCATAGAGTTGAAGGAATTGCAAGTGTAACTTCAAGACCTTCTGAAGAAGGGATTCATTAGACCTAGTGTGTCTCCATAGGGAGCACCGGTATTGTTCGTTGAGAAGAAATACAGAAGTATGAGATTGTGCATTGATTACCAAGAGCTTAATAAACTAACCATCAAGAGCCGGTATCCTTTGCCAAGGATAGATGATTTATTTGATCAGTTGCTAGGTGCCAAGGTATTCTCTAAGATCATCCTTAGATCGGGCTACCACCAGCTCAAGATCAATGATAGTGATGTTAGTAAGATAGCCTTCAGATCAAGGTATGGACATTATGAATTCTTGGTAATGTCATTTGGGTTGACCATTGCACCAGCTGCATTTATGGATTTGATGAATTGGGTATTCTAGGATGTCCTGGATAAGTTTGTAATAGTATTCATTGATGAGATTTTGGTCTACTCCAAAAGTGCAGAGGAACACGTCGTTCACCTGAGGTTAGTATTGCAATAGCTGAGGGAGAAACAATTGTATGCCAAATTCAACAAGTGCAAGTTTTGGCTATCAGAGGTGGCATTCCTAGGCCACATTGTTTCAGACAAGAGTATAGAGGTTGACCCAGGAAAGGTGAAGGCAGTTCTAGAATGGGAGACTCCCAAGAGTATAGTAGACATACGTAGATTTTTGGGATTGGCCAGATACTACAGGAGGTTTATCGAGAACTTCTCTTGCATTGCTACTCCAATGACTTGACTCACATGAAAGGGTGTAAAATTTGAGTGGTCTGATGCTTGTGAGAGAAGCTTTAAGGAGCTAAGGAATAGGTTGGTATTAGATCTAGTTTTGACTATTCCGATCGGTACAGGTGGTATGGTTGTGTATAGCGATGCCTCCAAGGTGGGATTGGGTTGTGTATTAATGCAGCACGGGAAAGTTATTGCTTATGCATCCTGTTAGTTGAAGGATTATGAGAAGAACTACCCCACCCATGATTTAGAGTTGGCAGCTATGGTTTTTGCACTGAAAATATTGAGACACTACTTGTATGGTGAGAAGAGTGAGATCTTCAGTGACCATAAGAGCCTCAAGTACATCTTCACCCAGAAGGAGCTCAACATGAGATAGAGTTGTTGGTTGGAGCTGATGAAGGATTATGATTGTACTATCCACTATCACCCAGGAAAGGCTAATGTGGTAGCTGATGCACTTGGTCGAAAATTCCACTCACTGACTCTTGCATCACTAACCACCAATGAGTATCTCCTAGAGGAGGCCAGGAAACTAGACTTGGAGCTATTAGTAGAGGGGGTCACTTTGTCACTATTAGCATTGGTGGTACAACCTAGTTTGGTGGATAGGATCACTGCAGCTCAGGTTACTGATGCAGAGTTGCAGAAGTTGATAGCAAAATGCATGGAAGGAACCCAAAAGGACCTGGATTTCTTTGTAACTGAAGGCAGAATTCTTAAGTTCAAAGGGAGGTTGTGTGTGCCCAGTGATGGTGATTTGAGAGACACAGTTTTGGGAGAGGCATTAAGTTTCCATATTCCATTCATTATGGCAGCACTAAAATGTACAAGGACCTCAAAGGCTCCTAGTGGTGGAAAGGAATGAAGAATGATGTGGCCACACATGTGTCTAGATGCCTCACATGCCAGCAAGTCAAGGCTGAGAGACAGAGGCCCCATGGGTTATTACAATCCCTACCTATTCCAGAGTGGAAATGGAAGAATATTACCATGGACTTCGTCACAGGCCTACCCCGTACACAGAAGGGTATGGATGCCATTTGGGTAATTGTGGATCGCTTGACCAAGGCAGCTCACTTTATCCCAATCAAGATCATATTTTCTATAGACAAGTTGGCCAAGTTGTATGCCGATGACATCATCAAATTGCATGGTGTGCTAGTTAGTATCATCTCTAATAGAGATTCCAGATTCACTTCCAAGTTCTGGACATGTGTGCAAAAGGCTATGGCACACAGTTGTATTTCAACACTACCTTTCACCCTCAGACTGATGGTCAATCAGAGAGGACTATTCAGACATTGGAGGACCTACTCCGAGTATGTGCCTTGGATATGAGTTATAGTTAGGATGAGCACATTTCCCTTTTCGAGTTCTCCTACAGCAACAATTATCAGGCCACCATCAGAATGTCCCCATTCGAGGCATAGTACGGCAGGAAGTGCCAAACTCCACTCTATTGAGATGAGGTTGGTGAGCAGCATATTTTGGGTCTAAACATGATATAGGATACTAGTAAGAAGGTGAATGTGATCAGAGAAAGGATCAAGGCAGCTCAGTCCAGGCAAAAAAGCTACGTGGATGTTAGGAGGAAACATCTGGAGTTTGGTTTTGGAGATAAGGTGTTCTGGTGGATCTCCCTAGTTAAAGGGGTGATGCAGTTTGGCATGAAGGGAAAGCTTAGTCCAATGTTTATGGGACCGAATGATGTACTAGAGAGGATCAGACTAGTAGCTTACCAGATAGCTTTACCGCCAGAGTTGGAAAGCACACATGATGTCTTTCATGTTTCTATGTTGAGGAGGTACATTCCCGACCCCACTTACGTTGACTTACACACCTCGTGAGTTGGATGAGGATTTTACATACGTGAAGTTTTCAGAGAAGATTGTTGACCAAAAAAAGCATGTTCTCCATAACCATACTATTTCCTTTGTCAAGGTGAAATGGATGAACCACCCTGAACAGGAAGCATCCTGGGAGTGGGAAGATGAGATATTGAAGCAGTATCCTGGATTGTTTGATTTTTCAGGTATGTTCAATTTTGAGGATGAAATTCTTGTAAGGTGGGGGGAATGTTACACCCGTGCCCTAATCCGATCTAATTTGAACTGTTGTGACAGGCCTCGGATCGAAAATCCAAAGTACGATCAGGTTTTGGCTCATGATTGCACATTGCCAAAGGGGTAGAGATGATCCCACTTGTTCGTGCATTGTGTGCCTATCTAACTGGAGGGGATTCATACCTTCCGACTCTAGATGGTAAGTGACCCAATTCCCCACACTTTAATTTCGACACGCATAAAAAATTATAGAAATGCCTTGGGCATGTCCATAGGTAACCACCCGTGTGAGAACAACCATGGGATAGCAAGCTATCAAGATAGTAAATTATCTTAACCACCAGAAATATGCCACCGGAAGCAGCCTGAGCCTAGATTCGATGCTTGTTTTTGGTGGGTTGACAGGCTACTATCAGGGTTTTGATGCTCGTGGTTCCCGCCACTCGTATTGTAAATAGTTTGGGATGATCCCAAATCATCCTCCACACCTTCCACCTGACATGAGAAATTTATGGACCTAAATGGTCGGGTCCTCATGCCTCGAAATTCATTTTAACCTGATTGGTCCAAAAGGGGTCCAATCCAAATAGACCCTAAGGTCCACTTAAGTTATAAGTTGGGAAATGAGGATTTATTTCCCTTGTGCTCAATGTAGGAGAGGAGAGAAAGAGGAGAGGAAGGAACAAGAAGGTTGGAGGCTTACCTTGGTGCCAGCTGCCGCCAAGTTTCTGGAGGTAAGTACACTCACTTTGACCACTCTCTCTCTTCATTTCGACCTAAACAAAACTAGGTATGGATGGAATCTTAGTGTACAAACCATGTTAAGGTCGTAGCATCCGTGTTCTACCCTCTCGGTGTTGTTGTCGAGCCCAAACCAAGCCCAATGAGCTCCGACAACATGTATTTCCAAAAGATCAACTAGGATTTTGATCATTCGATCAACATATCTCCCAAATAGTTCAGTGGAATTGGGATTTTCTTGGCTTCAAATGATGCTAGAAATATCCCCTACACACTATGGAACAAATAACTCTAATACACATCATCAATGCATGAATGCAACATACATACGAAAATCATGGCACCGATACCACCTTGGCCACTTCGGATTCCGTCTCACACATACAACTAAACACAGGGCGATCACGGTATAGGTACCACCTCGGTCACACCAGATCCCGTCATATATATCCATACAATTCATATCATAATCGTAAATGAAAAATGTAACATATCATCGCATTCAAGCAATTAAAATTAGACATACATTTCTAAGCATGTGAGCAATTTAATAATAATAAACATTCTAAAAAAATAAACACAGTCCGTCCCTCACCTGGTTTACGATCGGGTGTGTTTTGGTTCAAGTACGGCCATCGTTTGATAAATCAATTTCGACTTCTGGGCACGTGTGCGTCACTGTCCTAAACACACAGGTCACCCCCAAAGGGTACAGACACTGTCCCTAAGTGACAATATTGTCACCAGAAACACCCACAGGAAACAGGGCATTTCTACCAAAAATATCAGTCCTGTTTCCGGTAGAGAAGATAGAGAGCACTTAAGGCTCATTTTTCCACTGGAAACAACTCACCAGAAATAGCTACAGTGTTTCCTGTGCCATATTTTTTATGGTAATACAGAAAGGTCTAACTCGAATTAGGGATTCTCGACTCAGTATTGATCTAGTCACGGGTTACACTTTATGGCCAAGGTCTCGCTAGTATCGTGTACCTCGGGACTGTATTTGGAAATGGATGTGCTTCGTGGTCGATGATTGGTATGGATGTCACATAGTCTATACTCAACTGTGATATATATGCTAGATTAGGTAAACAGTCTCGATTTTCACTTTGTGGCCAAGGTCTCGCTGGTATCATGTACCTAGGACTGTATTTGAAGATGTATTATACTTTGTGGCCGAGGTCTTGCTAGTATCATCTAATTCATACTAACTGTATCACTATGAAGGCTTGTAGCATATATGTGATTAGGTATCACTCCCTATACTATGAACCCTTGCCAACAGGGATTGAGGTGTAACCTGTTGTGGTATGTTCGATGTGCCTTTTTGGAATGCCACACCCGTGGTATGATGTAATTGTTGTTAGAGGTGGGAACCTGTCCGACTTGGTCGATGATGTACCAATGCCATGACTGCCAGGTGGGGGTTATTAGGTTTTGCTAGGTGACCCATGGACACATACGGGGATCAGCAGGCTTCTATTCACAGCTAGGGTTTGTATCCTTATGTAGTCGATAGTAGTTACGAGATGAAGGATATAGCCTCATGCGCCGTAGTAGCATTTACCATACTTAGTTTTTATTATTTGGTGGATAATAAATAAATGAACTGCATCACGAGCATCATAGACTATATGTTTGATTTCCGTAGTCATGCATTATATATTTTTAGTGCTATTGTCTTGCTTAGATGTGCTTGGCCCCACCCCTCACTGAGCGAGTTGGAAAGCTCACTCCATATACGCACCCCTTTTAGATGATGATGCAGGTACCATAGTGCCAATGGCGGGTGACCCAGTATCTTCTGGGTTAGAGTATGGTGTGAGTGCCTGGTGGATGCCAGAAGCAAAGGAGCATGATCAGGATTGTGCTTGCAACCGCTGTGCTTACGCTGCACCATGAGATTGTATATCATACTTTGATACTTTTGGGTATAACTATGGATTGTATATTTTTGAGATTATATTATATGTCATAGATGTATGTAATAGAGTAACTTGGGTATTGCTATTATATTATCATTAGACGTTTCCCTATTTTATTTATGATTCCGCTGCTTATGTTGGTTTATGATATGAGATTGTGAAAATGTTAAGGTATTGCTATCAGAGATCCTATTAGGTTTGTAAGATAGGTATGTGTCTTACCCACACTGTCGGTATTCCTAATGGTAAGTCGGGTCTACTGGAATTGGGGTGTGACATTTACCCATGTCTGGTTCTCCACCATCGTGCTTTGATATCCCTAAGACGGATATGTGTCTGATCATCCGCAATGGTAATACCTGTCAGGTCCTCAAACTCCCTGGTTGTCGGAGTTTCGGGAAGGGTCATCGGTCTACCCCCAAATGGAATGCCCATCAAGGCGTAGAAGCACAGAGGTGTGATGCTAATCTTGTCAATAGGAAGATGAAATGAGTGAGTACTTTGCCACCAGCGCTCCATCAAGGCCCCTACCAGTGTCTGACTGAATTTTTGGGTCTCTATAAAAGCTAATCGTCTCAAGCAGCAGCAGTCAACCATCTCCTTCACTCTACGAGGAGGTATCCTATACTATGACCGAACCATGTTTGGGTGGCCATACAGGGCCAAGGTAGGTGGTTCCCTCCCTTTATGCTAATGGAAATAAAGAATATAAATATAAAAAAAAAACAACAAAAAAATAAAAACAACATAAAAATAAAAAAAAGAAAAATTAAAATAAAAGATGAATGAAATGCAAAGACTTACCCAAGAACCCCATGCCAAGTTGCAGATATGATTCTGAGTGTTGGGGAGAGTTTGTTCGAAGTACCAATGGGCCCAGCCCTCGTCCCTTTGAGAAGAATTACTACAACCCTCCAACTGGATTTCTCCACAATTCTTTCTCTTTCTTTTTTCAGCAATATTTTCCAAAATCACAAAAAACCCCAAGAAGTTTTCCAATTTGCACAAAAGCCCACAAAATGTCAAATTCTCCAAATGATTCCTTCCTCAAGAACTTTGAAGATCTTCATGAGAAAAATGAAGAACTCCAAGGAAAACCTGAAGATCTTTGAAAAAAATTTGAAGAAACTCGGAAAGATGCAAAATGGTTTAGATCTTCAAGAAGATTTCAAAAACCCGAACTCACTCACTCACAAATCGTTCCCCACTTAGAAAAGTTAGAATGAGCAATAAACAAGGGGGGGGGGGACCATTTTATGGGTAAAAAAATTCATTTTCCCAATTTTTTTTTTTAAGATTTCAAATCAAGGCTCAAATTCAAAGTCCAAATTCAAGATTCTATTTTAAAGGTCAAAATTCAAGATTCCAATTCAAAAGTCCAAAAGATTAAAAATCCAAAGTAGAATCAAAGAATCAAAGATCAAAAAAATCAAGAATCAATTATTAATGTCTTTTACAGGGTTGAAAGAGCAGCAAATTTCTTTCCTATAATTGATAGCACCAGATAGCCTAATCCGGCTCGAAAGAACCTGCCTGAAAGACCAGATAGCCCAGCCCTGTTCGAAAGAACCCACCTGGAGACCAAATTCCGTGAACTGGCACATACAAAGCCTAGCTAAGGAAAAATCAAAGATCAAAGTACTAAGATCTTTTGCAGGATTGGAAGAGCAGTGAAATCCTTTCTTACAATCGGCAGCCCATGTAAGTCCTAAAACTCTAAAGTAGTTGAGAGATATTATCTGTTGCATTTTTCAACTCCATCCTTAAATGAGAAAAATGAAGACAGTACATGCTCCGCATGAAAAAATGTGGCCGTTCTTTTCTTTGCTTTTCGGCTATTGGCATAGGCCTCGGCCAAAGAAGGGCATTCTGTAGACACCTAATTTCGTCACCCTCATCCGGCTATGATGAAATGCTGATCTTGGGCGTGACTTCTGACTTTCGATTAACAAAGATGATGATTGACCCAAAAAACCTGGAAACATTCCCTACCCATCTGAAAAACCTGGAAACTCTTGTGCGGGAGAGAAGAGGGTCCAAATTTGACTTTTTATATACGAAAGAATCTTGTTAAGATGACCATACAGATGGATAGTGCTCAAAAATATGATTCTGATGATATATAACTTGTCAAAATCAGACTATCGGATCTCCCGTATTTGTCCCTTGAAAATTATATGTTTCCGTAGGTAAGCCGTGCACACTAAAAAGCCTGTTAGAAACCTAAAAAAATTCGCTACCTACCCAAATACCCCAAATTCATCCCCTACTTGAAAATCGTAGAAACCCCTATGCAGGGGAGAAGAGGGTCCAAATTTGACTTTTGATATACGAAGGAATCTAGTCAAGATGCCATATAGATGGATAATGCTCAGAAATACGATTCCGACGATATATGGCATGTCAAAATCAGACCATTGGATCTCCTATAATTTTTGTCAAAAAATTCCATAATTCGCACACGAACTGCGCACACCCCCATAACCCTGCACTAGCCCTCGCTAGCTATAGGTCGCACGCCCGTTGGCTGCTACCAGTACCCCTACCTGCTGTAGCTTGCACTTGCTGCTACCCAGCCCATGCACAATTGTAGGCCAACCTATGCATTATGATGGCCCATCCTTGCCCTATACATACCCGACTCATGCACTGTGCCTACCGAGCCTGTGCACATTGCCTGCCCATCCTTGCACCATGCCTGCCCTCCCGTACATTTGTGTCGGTTATGCCCTGTGCAATTCAACCCAACCTTGTGTGCAACCGTCGATGGCCGGGATTTGCGTTCCACTGGCCCGGTAGCTGAAGAAATTTCCTCTTCATCCATTTTTGCGTATGCACTACTCCGTTGGCATACCCTACACTGCAACCTCCTATTAGTTTAAAAACCCACTTTTTACCCCCATTGGCTAAAATTTCTCTCTCCTCCCTTTAGTCCAAAAACCCCCTTTTGTCCATTGGTTAAAAAGCCTTTTTGACCCACTTTAGTCCAAAAACCCCCTTTTGTCTATTGGTTAAAAAGACCTCTTCACCCACTTTAGTCCAAAACCCCCTTTTGTCCAGTGGTTAAAAGAATTCTCTCTCCTCCCCTTAGGCCTGAAAATACTATAAATACCCCCTCCTTTGGATTAAAACACACCAAAAATCACAACCCCATTTATGAAGTGAAGCCCTACCCTCTCTCCTCCTCCCTTCCCCCTTTGAGTTTCTTCGGGTCTCCGGAGCGATCTTCGTTAAGATCTAAAATTTTGTTTAGATCTTTAAAGTGTTATTTGGGATCTTGAAGATATTCAATCCACGTTTGTAGTTCAATCCATTTTTTCTAAAAATAACATGTTTTTAAGTGTTCTTGATCTTTACCGAAAGTAGAAATCCCTCCCCCCTTTGAGGTTCTTCAGGTCTACGAAGAGATCTTTGTCAAGATTTGGAGTTCTTATCGGATCTTCAAAGTGTTCTTTGGGGCTTTGAGGATCTTCAATCCATTTTTAGGTCAATCCATTTTTTAGAAATAGCCATTCCCAACCGAAGCTCTATCTGAGTGCCCTTGGAATCTATCTAGAAATAGCCATTCCCAGAGGAAGCTCTGCTGGAGTGCCACCTCATCCTAGCCCTCCCATAGCCTTTCCCTAGTAGAAGTTCTGTCAGAATGCCACCTCATTTGAAGCCCAAAAATAGCCTTCCCTAGCTGAAGCTCTGTTCAAATCCAAATCCAGAAACAGCTTTCCCTAGCCGAAGCTCTATCTGAATCCAAATCCGAAAGTAACCGTTCCTAGCCAGAACTCTGCCCGAATATCATCACAATCACAATCAAAATCTCTTAAAAAAGGAAGTTGGAGATCAAGAGCATCTTCCCCTAAGCCAGGAGAATGTAAAAGACAGTCCAAGATGGTACTAATCAGGGGCCCACCCCTCTTAACCCAAAATAGGGGTTAAGTTCAGGTATATTTTCTCAACCGAATTGTCATTATATAGACTTTATATAGACCTTGTTTTAGTATATATAGTCATTTAAATTTAGTCAATGTATATATGTGTGATAACTTAGCCATGCATGTGAAATAGGAATAATTATAGAAAATATTCGTTCTTAAGCATCTAGTAGGAAGAATGGTTGAACTGGGTAGATTGGATGCCTAACACCATCCCAATTCTGTAATCTGACACTTACCCTAAATCTCTAGACCAGACCAACTTTCGGGCACTTTTCTTAGGAATTGGGCCCACCCCAAAGTCCTAGGCCCATAATCCTAGGTGGCGACTCTAAACCCTTTTGCATGATCCCAATTCCCGTATTGGACCATCATCAAACCCCCGTCTAGAATGATGAACTTTACACTCTTGCAAATATAGGCATCCATGTATCTCCAAGCGGTGTTACAGCGGTGTGGGGCCTGCAAGCGAAGCACTCATGACACACCCCTACCTCATGAAGGGAGAAGAGAGAGGAGGGAGGACGGAATGGCAAATCTTGAAGCCATCGACCTCCAGCTGCTCCCTCACATCATCATCATCAACTAAAGGTTTATATATGTCCTTAGGTAAAGACTCATCCAATCCAACATTCATTGATTTTTCAACAACCAAAGATCTTTTATTGAAGACCCTATATCCTGTACTGTTGAGGGAATATCCTAAGAATATTCCTACATTAGATTTGGCATCAAGCTTTTCATGACGATCTTTAGTGTTTAGGATGAAACATTTACATCCAAACACCCTAAAATAATCTACCTTAGGTAGTTTACCAAAGTACAACTCATAGGGAGTTTTGAAAAGCATAGGTCTAAGAATGAATATGTTAAGCACATAACAAGCTATGTTTACAGCTTCAACCCAAAAATATTTTGGCAATGAATACTCATTGAGCATTGTCCTTATAGTTTCCTATAGTGATCTGTTTTTCCTTTCAACAACCCCATTAGACTGAGGTGTCCTAGGAGTGGAGAAGTTATGGTCAATGCCATACTTCAAACTGATCTATGTTGTCAATTTCTCCTCCATGATCATTCCTTATGGAGGTTACTATATAGTCTTTTGCACAAAGTTTCAAATTCATCAAAGGCGTCATTTTTATGTTTAAGAAAAATAGTCCAATGTATCTAGAGTAATCATCCACAATCACAAATGTATATTTTTTACCATTTAAACTAGATAAGTTGATAGGGCCAAAAAAATCCAAGTGAAGGAGTTCCAAAGGTCTAGATGAAGAAATAATGTTCTTTGACTTATGAGACACTTTGGTTTGTTTACCCTTCTGACAAGCATCACAAAAATTATGTTTATCATATTTGAACTTAGGAAGGTTTCTAACAAGATCCTTGGATGCTATGGTTTGGATTAGGTTGACATTTACAAGGTCCAAGCCTTCTATGCCGTAATGATGACTCACTATGGTTAGATACCAAACAAGCATTAAAAGGGCTTGATTCCTCTAGCATACAAACATAGATATTATTTTTCCTAGAGCCTTTTAAAATCAAGTCATTATTTGCCTCTTTAATATAATAATATTAAAGATCAAAATTCAATTTATAGCCTATACAACATAATTGACTAACACTAAGCAGGTTATAGTTCAGATTTTTAACATAATAAACATTGGATATAGAAACACCTCCCAGTTTTATCTTTCCAATACCAGTAATTTTTTCTCTCCTATCACCTCCAAAGGAAACCCATCCTCCATCATAGTCTTGTAGGCTTGAGAACAACTTCTTGTTGGATGTCATGTGTTTAGAGAATCCACTATCAATAACCCATTCAGCTTCTATCTTGTTCTTTAAGCATACCTATAACAGAAATTTAGTTGTACATTGGTCCCCATAATCTCATGGGCCCATCACTGTTAGTGTCAAATGTCCCTATTGGGACCCAAGTGGTCTTGTAGTTTTTAGGTCACTGATTTTACCTTTGGGATGACCTTAGGTTTCTTTGAGTCCTTTGAGATTCATATGACTCATATGATCTTTGAGGTGCATAAGACTTTCGAGATCTATATGGTCTTTGGAATTGGTATTTCCCTTGAGATTTGTAGGACTCCTTGTCACACCCTGCCTCAAATTGGCCAAGGTATGCAGCACTAGATTCTCAATCCAGTTAGCTTAACCCTCCAGGATCATAGATGCAGTATCTTAATTTCACAAATGCCGCCAAGATCATAACTAAAATTAGAGTATGTAAATAAAACCATATAATTACCACTGGTGATGTACTAAAACGATAATTACATTATACAATTCTCATGTCTAAAAATAACATCAAATTACGATATTACTTACTACACATTTCATAAATGTTTACATCAAAAGGAATAATCTGAAATAACAAAAGTGATGTCCATTAGCATCCTGGCATCTCGTAGACACAACCTCACAACCACTACCGAAGCCCAACCCTGCCTCATCACCGGTTCCATCATCTAAAAAGAGTAATCAATGAGGGGTGAGCTTCACAAACCCAGTGAGGGGTGTATATGCAAGCACACAAAAACAAATGATGCAATGCACGCTCAAACAAATTAGATGATGCTCATGATCCGATTTTAGCACACAATACCTAGCAAACAATTACTAAGTCCAAGATAGGGTATCAATGCTACTGCAACATAGGTCATATCCTTGGTCCTGAAAAATCCATCAGTCACCCAGTGATACAAGCTAGTTGCGAGTTAGGAGCCTACAGGTCCCAGAAAATCCATCGGTCACCCTAGAAGCCCGTAATAGGAAATCCCACCCTATAACCTCAGTCCCGAAAAGCCTATTGGTCACCCGAGCTATAGAACAATCATGGTCTCAAAAATCCCCTTGGTCACACGTGCTGTGGGGCATGCAGCCACAGTCCCAGAAAACCCATCGATCTCTCATGCTACATCACTATCCCCTGAGATCAATCAGTACCTAATCCCCAACTGGAAAGGGGTGTAGCACTAGGGTCTATGAATCCTAATCATATGCATTCTACATGCATCAATCACATCCATAACATCCAATCATACATCAATGGCCATCACTGTAATACGACCTTTGAGCCCATGGTACTGGATCCTCCCCCCTCGACCACACCTGTTGAAAATATGTCCATCAAATCTATAAATAAATTATACATTTGTAATTATGATTGCATGACATTAACGGGTTATGGTTATCCATAGGTTTTAACCTTAAATGTTTTCATGACTAGGGGCAGAACTGGGCATTCTGTTCATATGGTCATCATATTGTGTGTGCTCATGAATGTTGATTCAGGGAAACAAATATGAGTGTACATTGAATTTGATCAAATAGTAATCTTGAATGGAATACTGTCAGTTGTTGAAGGACAAGATTCCTTTTGGTAGTCTTTGATTGGTCTCTAGACCTGAGAGGTCATTATCGTTGCTGGTATGTATTATGGGTTTTGGTGTATCACTGGTTGATGTCCTTTGGACTATATATCAATACACTAGATTCATAATGTTTTGGCTGTGGGTGAAAGAGACGTTCAACACGGGATCCACTCCCATTTATTTGGGCAATATCAAGAGCGAGTATCTGGACATGATTGGATGAAATTCCGGATCCAATTCACATTTTGTAAAATGTTTACAAAGTTTTCTCAAAATTATTAATACAATTAATATTTAATTTAAAAATATTTTGAAACATTTTAAGATACCCAATCGGAAGTTCAAATTCTTTATGCAGCATTTCGACAAAATTGGGCCATGACAATTTTATTTCCATGCCTAGAGGTTTGTTATGTGATATTATTGAGTGGAGAGATTAGATCGATACTTGACTACCATAACTCTGGGAGGAATAAAAATTATATCCACTCATATTGTACCTGTTGGTATATGTCTTTGACTGATAGTTATTGACATTATATGATAGGTAATTGTAGTGGATTTTCCCATTTGGATCATACCTCTTCTTAGTACTGGTAGCCGAAGAATTACTTATAGTGATTATATATATAATTAATATCAGATAAATATGAGTTGATCCAATGGCCGAAGCCATGAGACGGTGAGAGAGTGAATGTATTTTGTCACCCCATATCATGGACACCTCAATCATGAGGCATGATCATTACCTTTTTATTAATAAAAAAAAAAAGGCAATGATGAGATGGATTAAGTGAATGCATTTTGTCACCCTATATTATGGACGCCTCAATCATGAGGTCTCATTATTATCTTTTGTTAAAAAAAAAAGAAAAAAAAGAAAAAAAGGGGGGGCAATCATGATATTAAAGATGTTTTAGATTTTAGCTCTCTAGTTTTCAAAATTTTGAGATCAGAGAGCACTGAAACGGATTACGGCACCGGCTTCCGGCTATTTGTTTTCTTTTTATTGGAAAACAATAAATCAGCTTGAGGTCAAAAGCGCTGAACCTATTAGAAATTACTACGTGTCTTGGCCACAATACTAAAGAAGGACTACCATTCCAAGGAGGTGTTGCATTTGTGACACTTGAAGTAATGATTCTCTCACCCCATTAGATGAAATTTAATTAATTCAAATCCCTATCCTAGCCAATGGTTGATCCTATTTTCGAATATGATTGGAAAAAAAAAATTCTTATTTATTGCTAGACCCTATTATGCTTACAACACCGTGCCTCAGACCATCGATGTTACAACAATTACCACTCATCACACATCATACAACACACATCCTCTAACCTCTAGGCCCACAGTACTAGAACGCACCTCGGCCACACCATGCCCTAGACCGTTAGAGCCATAGTTATAACTATACTACTGACCTCTGGGCCCATGGTATCAGAAAGAACCTTGGCCAAACCGTGCCCTAGACCATCAATACTATAGTTACAACTATAGATCTCATTTATAGAACCACAATTACTTACCTCACTTACCTCTGGAGTCCAAAACCATTCCTCAGCCTCATCCTTCTATATTTCACGGTTTAGTAATAATAATAGAAGATCACAATCACAAATGACAACATGCATAACATAAATGTCACCACTCACACATATGTATGATTCACACAAAATAGAAACGAATGTAGAAAAACTTTATAAAATAAAGTCAAACACCCACTCACCTCAAAACCCAAATCACAAGTGCGATAGGATTTCCGCAATCAACTTCTTATCCTTGCCCAATTATTTTAGGTTCTTAATCAATGGTGTATCATATTATTAAACATGTATAACACCTAATATGACTAAGCATAGGTTTACTGCTGAACCCAAAAGACTCCCAACAACCCATGTATTAACCCAATTAAAGTCTTGGAATTGCCCCCAAACTCCCCTTACCCATAGGGCTAATTAAGGTAGGGAACATAACTCATAAGGGCAAGGTACTGTCTAGAAAAATTGGGGCTGATTTGGGCTAAAAACACCCCAACTGGTGGGAGACAACCGGCTGGCCGCTTGCCCAACCGGTGGGAGAGAATCTGCAAAAAATTCTGCACTCCCAAAGGTTGTTCTGCGGATTGTCTTTGTTGGGCTGCTCATGGCCGATAGGTATTGACCGTGGACACATGGGGAAGGCTCCCTAATGCCCCTGGGGTCCTTTTACAGCCTCTAAAACTATCGATTTCATTAATTAAAATTATGACCTGTTAAATTTCTAAATTTTTCTTCTCTAAGATGGAAATTTCAGCCCTGGAAGCATGTTCCCTAACTTTCTGAGCTCAAACCCAACTTATGGGTGGTGGTAGGAATGTGCTACAGGTCTGTACATCATTGATATTACATGTACAACAAGAGTTGCATATTAATTTAGTCTCTATAATAGTAAGCAGCTGAATTACTTAGCTTCCAGTCCAAATTTTCCACTTCGGATGGCTGCAAGCTTGGGATAAACCTGTCTAACTGTACCTCTATGCTACTGGTCATTAAATTAACCTACTGAACTGAAGAAATTAAAGAAGATATACTTACTTCAGTTAGCACATACAACAGGAGCAGCATATGTAGGTTGGACAGCAGCACTTGCACCAAGTCTTGAACTTCAACTCTCACACAAGCCTTGGACAATAGCTACCACAAGATTAGTAGCTTCTATAGCCCATGCAATAGCAGCAGGATAGTAGAAGGAGGACGACAGTCATGTATAGCAGCTCCTTTTCCTCTTCTTCCACTCCTCTTCTCTTTGCTGTTGTTCACTGAATTGGGTAGTAAGCAAATAAGGTGAACAGAAACCGCCTCTCACCCATATATCCAGCCAAAACATGCCTAAAGGTCTATTTGGCTGAAAAACTAATTCCTAAAATTAATTTTCTAAAACTGATTTCTAAATATATAAATATTTAAAATTTATTTCCCATAAATATGTCCTACCAAATACTGACCCATTAGGTTAGGTCTGGTCAGCATTAGGTCCTTTACAAGTTGGGTAAGTATGAGACTTAGGGGTATAGGGATGTGGGCCCCACATAGGAAAATCAATTTTTCTTGCATTCACCTGACAGGTTGGCAGTAGGGTATCCTGTCGGTTTGCCCACTTTTGCACCATCAGTTGTCTCCTCTCTTGGGCTTATGAGTCACTATGTAGGGCTGGTCTCACTCATATGTGGCTATTTTATGCTCCTTCCTTAGCCAATAAATTAGCCAAATTCCCTCTCTCCTTCTATTGTACATATGGATCCATAGTAGAGCAGCCTACTCTCTTATGTCAATTGAGCTATAAGACTAAGATCAGCTACTTCTAGTTTAGGGTGTTACACTCTTGGGGGTATATTCTACATGTTTGGAATTGTCTTGGTGTCCTTTCCACTGAATATGCCTTTGAGATTGAAATCTTCTTTATTTAGGCATAGGTCTTAAGTCCTCTTGAGGTCTACATTGCCTTCTCTGGGGAGTGTAGTAGTAAACATGGTTGACCTTAGTTCTTTGTCTCTCATTTTGAGAGTTGGCGGTCTTTTTCTTAGCATTACACTGGTTAGTGGAGTGACCAGTTTTCTTGCACCATCTACAATTAATGTAAGAGGTGGATGGTTGATTTTATTGGTCAATCCTTCTTGGGTTCACAACTTGTTTCTCCTTTCTTCTAGATGGATTTTGTCCAACATATCCAAGTCTTATTTCATGAGGATCTTTTTGTTGAGATCTAAGAAGGTTATTAAGGTTTCATTGTCCTTTGGTAAAGGTACAAAGAGTGGTGGTCAACTTTGAGTTTTCCTCCTCAAGTTCACTCACCCCACAAGTGAGAGCATCCACTCTCTAATTTAGAGTGACCACTTCCTTTCCCAATTTATTTTTATCTAATTCTAACTTTAGACTCTCTTCATATAAAGCCTCGAATGCTTCTTGAAGTTCTTATTGGAGTCATTTAAAGAAGAATTAATTTGGGTTTGTTGGCTTACCTCTTGTTCTTCATCTTTAAGAGCCATCAAAGCTAGGCTGGTGACTTCTTCCTCAGAGTCGCTCTTCTCATCTTTATCACTCAAATCTCATGTGGCTACATAGGCCTTCTTCTTTGATTTGTGTGGGCAATCGATTCTGAAGTGTTTAGGTTTCCCATATTCAAAGCGTACAATATCTTTCTTGTCAGTAGAGACTTCCTTATTTTTAGATTTAGTTTTACATTTCTCCCCATAGGATTTGTCTCCATAGGACTTGCTCTTGTATGGTACTCTTTCTTTCTTCTTGAGGAACTTGTTGAACTTTCTCATGACGAGGGAGACCTCCTTCTCTATGTTGAAGTCCTCATCATCATCGTCATCGCTTACCTCTTTAACTATTTGGGAAGATTTCAGTGCTATTGTCCTTTTCTTGTTTTCTAGAACTTGTTTATCAGTCATCAACTCTACCTCATGTGTCTGAAGAGATCCCAATAGGTAGTCTAGGGATATCTTGGTTAAGTCCCTAGCTTCCTTAATAGCTGTTTTCTTAGGTCTCCATGCTGTTTGACGATGACCTTAATATCTTCCTGACTTTTTCAGCATTAAAGTAAGTTTTACCTAAGCTTTTAAGATTATTTTTAATATCCGTAAAACGTGTAAACATTTTACAAATAGTTTCATTATCTTTCATTACAAAAGATTCATAATCTGAAACTAGTTGGATCTACCTTTCTCTCCTGTACCTCTTCTATACCTTCATATGCAACCAGAAGCATGTCCCAAATCTCTTTGGCTATGTCACACACTATTATCTGATTGAATTTATTTTCGTTCAAGGCACACTGAAGAAAGGTGAGGGCTCTGAAGTTGTACTGGATGAAGACTAAATCATTGGTTGTCCATTCCGTCTCGTCCTTTGGTACTTTCTTTTCTTCAACCTCTTTGGTGATGACAAGGTCCATTCTCTATAGCTCTCCAAACAAGTATGTTATGTTCATAGACAAAGTTCTTAAATCTACATTTCCAAAACGAGAAGTTTTCTCCATTAAAGTAAGGGGGTCTTGATGCATTCATGCCTTTTGGTGGTCCTTGGGATGTGGCCATGGTCTTTGACTCACTTTAAGATAAGAAATCATCTTAAAAGATTGAGCTCCCACTCTAATACCAATTGAAATAACCTCGAGGGGGTGAATAGGTTATGGTAGTGAAAATTTAAATCTTTTCGATTACTATGAATCCCAAGTGTGATTGCGAAATATAAAATGCAGAATAAAAAGAATCACAACCACACGAGACCAAGATTTATAGTGGTTCGACTCAACCTAAGTCTAGTCGACTCCCTACAAGATCCTCTTGCAAGGTATTCCACTAGCTCTTCCCTTTCAGTACAGTAGGTAGGGAGAAAAACCTTTATATAATCTTTTAAGGATAAAAGAATCCGTACAATCCCCTTTACAGGTAGAGAGACACCTTTATAATCCCCTTTAAGGTAGACAGACACCTTACTCTTCTAAGGATAAGAGAATCCTTTACACAAGCCTAAGTACAGTCTAGACTTAATGTAAAAAACAAAGAAATAGAAGGAGTCGAATAAGAGAGGGTTACCTCTAGTGTGGTGCAAATGAGATATGCAATAATAGAATGAATGCACCTTTTATAAGTCTTCAATAAGCCTTGACTTGCACAGTAAAGGAGTGAAAGACTTTGATAGAGACTTGAGCTTTTTATTGTGATGGAATGATGACCAAGTGCTCAAGTAATGGAGACTTATTAGTCATAAGGAAATTTTTTCCTAAGAGGGTTCAGAAAAAGGGTTTCCTTCCTCCTTAGGAAGAAGATTCGGATGGTTCGATATGAATAACTTACGGGTGATTCCCATTAAGAGTCATGTGGGTCCCAGATCATTCAAAGACACAAGGAAACTAGGACGAGGATCACCTAGTGGGGCACGAGTAAGGAAAACATAACCTTATTAACATGGAATGTTTTATAAGAATATTGTGTTCAAGCCAATTGTGTGTGTTTCCCACTTTATGACACCGATTGGATTAGGGGTATCGACTCCAATCCAGTCCTTATCATTAGGTGGACTAACTTTGAGTCCATCATTGATTGACAAATGAATGCATAAATAAAGGGGTGGGAATACAAGAATCCTAAAATAAATCACTAATGGTTCAGGCGCGATTCCACGTCTCAAGGATTTCTCGCAGTCCGTCTGGACAAGTCAAGGTAACCGATTAACTCGCTTAAGTCCAGTATCACCCCCATCATCTCTCTAGGGTTATCTTTCTCTGGGTACCTAGAATTCTGCCTGTATGGATCCACCCAACATCAAAACACCTAAGCTAGTATGGGCTCATCTAGTAGAGACATTACAAACTAAGATGGCTGAAGTCAAGCATGTATTGGCACAAGTATTTCATTTATTGTGGAACCCACCAATGGTCGACACGGCTCCTCCCTCAGAAAAGCAAAAACCAACTAGGCCAATTGATCATCGAGGATCTTTGCTAACTCGACCAACCGGTCAATGAGGGACGTACACTCGAGTTCCCCCACAAGACCTTTTCTGTCAAAATTTATCTCCCCATTTCAGGTAGGTTTCATTCTAGGCTGCCAAATTTCTGATAATATTATCATTGCTCATGAGATATTCCATTTCCTCAAGCAGAAAAAGGGCAAGACATGATTTGTTGCTATGGTTGAATGGAGTATTATCTGAGCAATCTTTGAGTTCCTTAAATTTGGGGAACATTAGTGTGACCTAATCGATTACCTCGTCTCATCAGTTTCTTATTCCATAAAAATGGAAGGCTCTTCCTTTGATTTTTTTGAGCCATCTCGAGGTATCCGACAAGGTTGCCCATTGAGCCCCTTCCTTTTCAACTCTATGATAGAGGTTCTCTCTAAGCTGTTATCAACGTATGGAGACCTCAATCAATTCAAAGGGATAAAGATTGCTCGGCATGCTCCAGAAGTATCCCACTTACTTTTCGTAGATGACATTTTTATCTTCTGCAAAGCATCCACAGAGGACCTGTTAACTATTAAGGCTGTGCTAGATCTCTTTTCTTACCTAAGTGGACAGAATATCAGTTTTAATAAAAGTGGGCTATTTTTTAGCAAGAATGTGCCTAATTTTGATCGCATCCGATTAAACTCCATTATTGAAAAAAAAGAAATTTCTAATCATACGGTCTACCTTGGCATAAACCTACTACATCCCAAGACCTAGGGTAGCCAGCCTATGTAAAGTTGACTGGAGTGCAAGACTGCCTTCACACTTGGAAGGCTCATATGCTATCTTATGCTGGTCGAAAAATCCTCACCCAATCAACTTTGTCCTTAATACCCTCTTACTTAATGTCTTATTTTGCATTCCTGTCCAAAACTTGGAAGAGCAATGGTTCTATATGTGCTCGCTTTTGGAATGGTGGAACACCCAATGGGTCTAAAAAGATACATCTTATTGCATGGAAAAATATTTGTCAACCCAAACATCTTGGGGGCCTAGGTATTAGGATGCCACAACACAAAACCAAGCTCTTCTATTGAAAATGGGATGGAGATTATTATCTCAGCCCACTTCTATATGGGCACAAATCCTACGTTCAAAATAATTTTGTGACAAATTGTTGTTTAACCCAAGGTTCCTTAAACGACGTGGTTCTTGGGTTTGGAATAGTGTGGTATCTATTACACCTAGGTTAAAACAATGTGTCAAATCCAATATTGGCAATGGAAGGAATACTTTCCTCTGGTACTATCCTTGGATTCTCCAAGGTTCATTGGCATCTTCACAAACTGAAACACATGAGATCAATCCATTAGACAAGGTGAGAAAAATAATACAAGGTGCATCCTAGAACCTGGCTCCAGTCAACCATTCTTTACATTCTATTTTTTTCCAAACCATTGGTAGATTCTCTCTTTCAGACCAAGATGATAAATGGACATGGTCCCCAACATCCAATGGATGTTTTTCTACCCGCTTTAGAGGCCTGTTTTCTCCAAAAAAAATTCTGAACAACCCATCAATCCACTTTTGCGACCCATGCCTGGAAGATGGTGGAAATTTTTATGGAAATTAAAGATCCACCCCAAATTGGCTATGTTTCTTTGGCATACCATACATAATGGACTCCCAATAAAAAATCGGTTAGGGAAATGGCTTAATATCAATCCTGATTGCCCATTCTGCAACCATCACCCTAAATCTATGGAACATCTTTCTTATATTGTGATTTCACTTCATATATTTGGATGGCCCCCCCATTGGGTCTCCAATTACAAAATTTGAACAATTTCTCACTTAAATAGGTGGTAAAATATTTTTTCTTTCATAAAAATATATCGTCTTCTAATCATTCATGGGTGTTTTCCATCTTTGCACCCACCATATATTTCATTTGGAAGCACAGGAATGATGTCTTTCTTTCTCATGTACCACCTAACCCAAACAGTATTTTAAAAAATATTCCACATTGGGTTCTTGATCTTCATTTAAATAATGAATCACTAAAGGGGTCTGCTCTCATGCATACAGATGGTCCAATAAGCATGAATCAAAGCTCTACTCTTCCTTTTTTGACATGTATAGTTTTAGTTTGTACTGGTACATCTAATCTTTTGTAGTCAGATCTAGGATGGGCTTTTGGAATCCTATCACAAGGTAGGTTTAGGTTCATGGAGTCAGGTGTTATCAAAACAGATCACCAAGAAGCATTGGAAGTAGAAGGCATTCTTCAAGGGCTGCTGAAGGCAAAGGCTGAAAAGTGGGATATCAAAGAAGTATGGTTCTCAAACAAGCACCTTCATCATCTAATCCCATACCCAACCATGCATGGCCACTCCTTCGTTATGCTACTTTTTATAAAATATAAGAACTGTCTTAGTCCATCACTTTTGTGTACAAAGGGCTCACCAACTCCACCATGGAAAATGGTATGGGGGGTCCTAATACTATAAATCATAGCACAGCTAACCACTCTTTTGATAATGTAGACAATGTATCCTATAATACTTAATCTAAGTTTTTTTTTTTCTTTCAATAAAAAAAAAGAAAGGGTGTAGCCATTGTAGGATGGAGGAATATATGTGAGCCTTATATCTTTGGCATGTTTAGGTTGTGTTTGGTTGGCAAGAAAAGAAAAAAAATTGAAAAATTTTGAAAAAATAAGAGAGAAACACGCAACTCATTAAGGGACTATCGGTTGAATGAATTCAATCTAGAAACAATACCCATTTTGGTCCTTGATACTGTCTTGTTCCAGCAAGATCAATGGCCAGCTGACACATTTTCCCTCCTCCCATTACAGCCAAGATCAGCTTTTTTTTTTTTTTTTTTGATGAAAGGAAAAACATTACTATTAGAAGACATAGTTTGGTAGATTAATTAGCAGACAGTTTATCCTACATGTATGCATTGATAATACTATAGCTAGTTTGTAGTTTATAGTTAGGAAATTTCTTACTTCTTTGTGGTGGAATGTTATAATCTTGATAGCTTCTGAATTTGAGAAAAAGTAGAAAATTATAGGAGCGGCCATACCTTTTTGGTGGTTGTTGTAGACATCCAATTTTGTCCCCCTCTTCGACTATGATGAATTACGGATCTTGGACGTGACTTCTTGCTTCTAGTCAACGGAGATGATAATTGATTAAGAAACCCAGAAACATCCCCCACATACCCAAAAACCCCAGAAATCCCATGCAAGAGAAAGAGGGTCCAATTATGACTTTTTATATACTAAGGAATCCAGTCAGGATGATCATACGGATGGATAGTACATGATTCCAACGATATATGGTACGTCAAAATCGGACCGTCGGATCTCCTGCAATCACTCCTATAAATTTACACCTAGTTGCGCGCATCATGGCCAGTCAGTCCTGCACTCATATCGTGCATGTTGGCTAGCCAGCCAGCTCCGCATGCATGCCGCATGCACTGGCCAGCTAGCTAGCCCCTACACGCACTCCCAGTGCCCCCACATGCCAGCCTCACGCGTTGTGCACCATCGCAAGCTTTCTCTGTGTGCCCCCGCACGTGTGCTGTGCACCCTTGCTAGCCTACTCTGAGTGCCCCCACGTGCCAGCCTCGCACCTCCGTACGTTCGCTGTGCGCCCTTCCTACCAGCTCCGTGCCCCCAACCTATCCTATGCATCCATGCATGCCTCATACACCCCTGCCCAGCCACGTGTGCCACCGTCAATGGCCAGAATATATGTTCCGCTGACCTGATAGGTGAAGATATTTTCTCTTCACCCACTTGTGCACTTTACACTATCCCACTAACATACCCTACTCTGTGATTCCCATTGGCCCAAAAAGAAATCTTTTTACCTTATTGGCCAAAAAAACTTACTTTTTCCCTATTAGTCTAAGAAAATCATCTTCCACCCCATTGGTCCAAATTTTCATATTTTCATTCCAATAGTTTAGAAAAACCACTTTTTCCCCATGGCTAAGGGAATTCCCGTTCCCTCCCCATTGGTTCAAGAATCCTATAAATACCCCCTCCCTTTGGTTTGTCACACCACAACATCCAAGTCTCCAAGAAAGCATCTTTGGTAGAGAAGCTCTGCCCTCTCTCTTTCCCTTTCCACCCTTGAGATTTTTCAAGTCTTCAGAGAGATCTTCATAAGATCCGAAGTATTCTTTGGATCTTCATAAGATCTGAAGTGTTCTTCGGATCTTCGAAGTGCTCTTTAGGCCTACGAAACTCTTCAATCCTTTAGCTTCTTTGAGTGAGATTTTGTGTAGAAGAAATTTCCCCTTAGTCTCCCATCCCCTCTTGAGGTTCTTTTAGTCTTTGAAGAGATCTTCAAAAGATCCGAAGTGGACTTTGGATCTTCGAACTGTTCTTTGGGCCTTCAAAGTTCCTCAATCCCTAGGATTAGCCTATCCCCAGCGGAAGTTCTACCAGAGTGCCACCTCAGCCTAGCCCTCCCATAGCCTATCCCTACCTGAAGCTCTGTCAGAGTGCCACCTCATCCAAAACCCATAAGTAGCCTATCCCTAGTGGAACCTCTGTCGAATCAACACCACAGTCAAAATCTGAAAGTAACCATTCCTAGTTGGAACTCTATCCAATCAATATCTCTTGAGAAAAGGAAGTTGGAGGTCAAAACTATCTTCCCTTGAGCCAAGAGAATCCAAATGACAGTCCATGCTAATGCTAATCAGAGGTCCACCCCTCTTGACCCAAAACAGGAGTCAAGCTTAGGTATAATTTCTCAACAGAATTGGCACAATGTAAACTTTATATTAACCTTGTTTTAGTGTATATAGTTATTTAAATTCAATCAATATATATGTGTGTGATAACTTAGCCATGCATGCGAAATAGGAATAATTATGGAAAATGTTCGTTCTTAAGCATCTAGTAGGAAGACCAGTTGAACCGGGTAGATTGGGTGCCTAACACTTTCCCAACGCTACAACCTGACACTTACCTTAAATCTCTAGACCAAACCAATTTTCTCAAAAATTAGGCCCATCCTTGGGTCCTAGGCCCATAATCCTAGGTGGTGACTCTGAACCCTTTTGCATGATCCTGATCCCCTTATTGGACAATCATCAAATCCCCGTCTCGAATGACAAATTTTACACTCCTGAGAAATAGGCCTCCACGTATCTCCAAGTGGCGATATGGCTATGCGGGGCCCATGGGTAAGCACACACGACACAACCCACCCTCATGAAAGAGAAAGAGAGGAGAGAGGACAGAATGTATGCAAGTCCTTTCCCCCCACCAAAGGGGGAAGAGAGATCTCGTCTCCGCCCGCTACCCTCACAGTGGCATCTCCATTGGGGAAAAATGTCAAGCTTCCGACACTAGATGCTACCATTAAATGCAAGAACATTTTTCACCACATCTGTTTGAAAATATGTTTGGCTAACCCCATGTTTGCATTTGTGCTTGGTAACCACATCATGCATCGTGCTCGAAGTGAAATAATTTGGCAAGGGACTCCCTGTCATGCTCGCACCCTCGGGGAGATCAGTGATGTCATGGAGAGTACTCTGAGAGAAAATGGTAGTTGCTTCCTATACAAGGGTGTGGGGTATTGTTAAATGGTGAGGATGTTCATAATTGTGCCAGTACCCCCGGGAAGGTTCGTGCACTTTATGACTTTTTGAGATCAAATAATAATATTCCCGCATTACACTTTTGCACACAAACACTCATAGTTCCACCACCCCGTGGCCACTTGCTTAACCTCGTGTGTAGTCCCGAGTAATGGGCAAGAAAGTCACCCCCTTGATCTTGTACCTATGGGTATATCAAAAGGATCACGTACCTTGTGTATATAGATCCTGTCAAGGAAGTCTTGTCGGTCCTATTGCATCCACCGCATGCTCATATCATGTTGGAAATAGATGAAGAACGCTAGGAACACCACAAGCTGATCTGTAGAATTTGTATGTTGTCTTGAAAAGGAATTCTCATATAATAAAGAAATTCTCTCCTAAGTTGGTTTTGGATAAAAGGTGTCCTTCCTCATTAGAAATGAAATATGGATGATTTGGCATACGCGATCTGGGATGATTTCTGTCAAAGTCCCACAAAATGCCAAATTATCTAAAAGACCCGAGGAAACTAGGAGGAAGGTCACCTAATGGATAAGATTAAGGAAAGCATAACTTTATTGGTAAAGAATATATTAATTGGAGTATTCTGGTCAAGACATTTATGTGTACCTCCTACTTGTGACATTGAGTGGACTAGGGGCATCAACCCATACCCACTCCTTATCATTAAGCCAGCTAACTTTGGATGGATGATTGGTTGACAATTAAGTGAAGGAATGAATAAAGGGTTGGGAATATAAGAATCCTAAAATAAGCCACTTTTGGTTCAGGCACAATTCCACACCTCAAGTATTCTCCACGGTCTATTTGAACACGTCAGGATAACTGGTTGACTCAATTAAGTCTAGTATCACTTCCATCATCTCTTCAAGATTGTCGACCGCCAAGTGATTACGACCCAGTTCGCATGGATCCACATGACCTTGAATCACCCGAGCAAGTATGGGTCCACCCCATAAAGACCTTACAGATAGAAATGGCTGAGGCCAAGAGAGGAATAGCCTAGATACTGTATGTACTCCAAAACCCTCCCAGGGTTGATCCAGCACAAGCTACAGGAGAGTTGGATCAGAACGGACCCATGGGTCATCATGGGAATTCTTCCCAAGTTGACTCAGGAGAACCAGAGCTAGTCAGGCCAACCAGTAAGAGAGGAGTTTCACTTACCCATCCAAATGGTCAATAGGGGGCTATTCTAGGGTCCCTCCTCCTAGGGTAGTAATTAAGACAAAGAAGAAGAGTTGCAGTGCACGTCCGAATGGAACCCCCAGAGATAGAGAAAGAAAGAAAAGTTAAAGAGCAATTAGAGAAATTAGGAAATATGTTGAATGGGAAAGAGTTCAAAAAGATGAAATAAATTTCTTTTATGGGGTAAGGATTCCTGAGAAGTTCAAATGGCAGACCAACAGATTCGATGGGTCTGAGGACCCCAAGGCTCATCCCAAAGTCTTTCTCAACATCGCCAAATCATGGTAACTTACGGACAACCAGATGGGGCAAACCTTCATGTTAAACCTATCAGGACCAACACTAAGTTGGCTCACCCAATTGGAGTCTTCCCAAACCCAGAATTGGACAACAGTGGTGAAAGCCTTCACCAAAAAGTACTCATACAACACCGAAGTAGATGTGAAGCATCAGGAGCTTGAGACGTTGAGACAATAGCCTAGAGAAGGATTCACCACCTTCTTGATGAGGTTTAGGGATAAGGCCGCCAAGATGGTAGATCGGCCTTCAGAAGCAGAGCAAGAAATGTTGATTGAAAACTTGTCAAAGCCTTATTATGACGTCCTTTACTATCAACATCTGCAAACTTTTCATAACTTGATAGCCACCGTTACACGTGTGAAAAATAGAATCCCAAGGGAAGCTCAGTATCAAGAATCCTCCCCAGATACAGGGAAGAACACCAGAGTTGGACGGGGAAAGGGTCCTGAGACCAATAAGGTAGGTGCAGTTCAACAGTCAGTCTCACCAGTCACCTCTCCACAACCATTCGTGATACAAGCAGATGCCCTTGCTTAGAAGGATTCTCGTCCAAGGAGATAGTTCACTAATTTAGGAATGCCTATGACAGTAGTGTGTGAAAAGCTAAAGAAATAAGGATTGCTAGGGATAGTGGCTCTAAGAGTAATCAGCAACCCTCCCCCAGCTTGGTATAGAGATCATAAATATTGTGCTTATCACACTCAGAAGGGGCACAACACTGAAAGATGCACAGGTCTCCAGCATGCAACCAGGACCTGGTGGACAATAGGACTATTGAAGTCAAGGTCAAGCAATCTCCTAATGTTAATACCAATCCACTCCCAGACAATGGAACCATCAACATGTTTGCAACAATGAGTGACTGGCAAAATTAGGATCCTAAGTTCTATGATCCAACTCATTTTATTAGGGATGCCAAGAAATATCAAGAGGAGAGGCATATTGAATGGAAAGAGAAGTTCCAGCTTGTGCAAAGATTATCCCTTCCTCTAGAATTAGTAGGGCACATCCGTGGTTTCAAAAAAAATTCTTGCCAAAAGGAGTGCGACCCCTTGCGAAGGGCCATTCACATGTATCAGTTGGATAAGTACTTTCGTCACCCCATGTTCTATAATCATGTGGACAACCTAGACGAAGAAGCAACAGAGAGTGATCCTACTCAAATCATTGTATCCCTAGCTCGAAAGAATCCCATAAACGCCCATGCTTACAAGAAAGTCATGAGTCAAAGGGCCAAAGTCATGAGGACTCTCAAAAGGAAAGAGTCATCAGAAGAAGAATCAGAAGATCAGTCACCCGCCATCCATCCTTCCTTATAAACAGAAAAATCCACCATACCATACCTCCAACTTCCACCATATTACCAACCTCCACTATGTCATCAACCTTCACCACATCATCAAGGAGAAGGAGTTTCCTCGTCTTATCACACCCAATATTCATACCCTACCTCTCACATCATATCACCCTGCCTCATATCCCTCATCACCCTCATACCAATCCCATTCTCAAGGTTCGGTGTATAACCCAAAAGAAAGATGGATGGATGGGTACAGTTGGAAGGATATGCTTGCACTACTAAACTCCTCAAAGATGACCTCATCAACAAGATCAGTGAATGCTTTAGGAGAAGGCCAGAATGGTGATCCCACTTCTCTAATTCAGCCCACCGTGCCTCAGGATGACAATCCGAATAACATTAAAGAAGTCACAGATGATCTCCTCAGATCAGTAACGACATTGGTAGTGGGAGAACAAATCAAAGAGCACACCTCCCTAATCTACATCGGGAGTGACACAGAAGATGATGAGTCTAGCCTAATCCGTTTTTGGGCCAATGAGACAAAGTCTGGCCCTATAGAATTTTTTTGATCCATACGTTCTGAATACTATGAACATTTGGATGCAGGGGAATTTGACGGTCAAGAGGAATCTGATGAAGAACCAAGTGAGGGGAAAATCAACGAATAAGAGGATGATGACGATGATGATGAGGATGAAAGTGAATATAAGAATGATGGAGATGACTCTGATTCTCAAAGTGATGATGAGTACCCAGATTGGGATGACTACCAGGGACCCTGGGACAATAATAAAGATGATGAGTCTTGATATTATTCACCCAGAGATCCGGGAGGATATTCAGTATATGCAATTGGTGTGGATGACCCGATGGTTGATCCCACAGATGCTATTTAGTGGCGCTCACAATCCACATGGAAGGGGAAGATAACACATGGCTTATGTTTATAATCGTTTGGTTGATGTCAAACTCAAGGCTGATGAGATTGATCAAATGTTAGGTGAAGTATCCATCAGTGAACAATGCTACACCGAGTAGTTGATAATCCTTGAAAAAATAGGGGGACATTCCACACTTGCATAAATGATTGATACAACACTTGCATGCTTTCCAATGCAATCAAGAAGGTGCGAGCCAGGGCCCTTGACATTCATGGAGGACCTCGACCTCCCACCCCAAGTAGGGAAGAAGAATCGAAAGAAGAGGATGATCCTATGGTAGGAATCATTACCATAACAAATATTGATGATGAAGAGTGTTATCCTACGAAGATCATCGTGAAGAAACCTGTCAATATGATGGAAACTTGAAGTGGAAGAGACTACAAGGGTAAGGCTTTAGCCATAGAATAGTCAAGGACTAATGTCGCAGGAACCAGTGGCTTGAAGAAAGAACCGAGAGGATCTAGTCTTGGCTAAGCTCAAGAAGTCCTAAACTAATATCTCGATTTGGGGATTGTTGATGGCCTCCCCCACACACCATGAAGCAATCTTAAAGTCTCTCACCAATGTGCAAGTGTCAATAGAGATAGATCCGGTGCACCTCTTGCACATCGTAGGGGGCAACATATGCGGTACAGTCATTGATGTTCCCAGACTTTGAACTCCCCAAGGAGCTCAGCACAATAAAAGCTCTACATATTATGGTAGAATGTCTTGATAAGGTGGTTCCCTAGGTTCTCATTGACAACCGGTCCGCTTTGAATGTTCTACCCTTGAGATCGGCAAAGAGTATTGGCATCAACCTGGAAGAGATGAGGCCATCAAACCAAACCATACGGGCATATGACAAGACCAAGAAGAAAATCCTTGGCATCCTCATCATCACCGTAATGATTAGCCTAGTGGAGTTTGATATTGATTTCCAGATCATTGATATACTAGCATCTTTCAATATGCTCTTGGGAAGGCCTTGGTCACATCATGCGTAGGCAGTGTCCTCTAGTCTCTATTAGAAAATGAAACTCATTCATGAAGGGAAGGTGATTATAGTAGCTGGGGATCCCGAAGTGGTGAACACCTTAGCTAATATTGAAAATGGAGAAGAACAAGACTAGGATGTTCAACTTAGTGGTTTTGAGATAGAGGAAACTTGTGCAACACTCGCTAAGGAATTGCCAGATGAAAAGATTTCGGCTAACTATGAAGCTATATGGAGCCCTCCGGTGAATCAGATGATGAGAAACATGCAATACTTTCCAGGGATGAGATTGGGAAAGTATCATCAGGGTGTTTCAAAATCACCTACTCCTGTGATTAGAAAAGGAGCGAGTGGTCTTGGGTACATTCCTCAAAACCCCGGACCAAGGAACAAGAATGGCAGCAAAGGGTAGAAGGTATTAATGACGACTAGGAAAATCTCTGCCTCTTACTACCCCACTCTCAATGGGTACATCGTAAGGGAAGGAGAGGATTTTCCCTTTGGTGGAAATGTTAATCCATGGTTTGATGAAACCATCGCAAAGATGCAACCAAGGTTTAAAGTATTTTTTCAAGTTGAATTTGACTGGATAAGCCATGAGGTAGAACAATAGCAAGTGCTAGCTAAAGAAAATGATCAAGACAGTTGCATCACCGGAATAGCGAAAGTAGCACTGATTGAAGATGGGTTCTCCTCTAACAACCCCACAACATTGATCTAGTCAGAGGAATTGCCAAGTCCTCGAGTACTCTTGAAGAGGAATAGAAAAAGAAGATAAGACTCGTCTGGAGTCTACAATTTCCCATGGATCTAAAAGGTCACATCTATTCCTTTCTATAAAATCCACGAGCTCAGGAGTTACATGAGCTCAAACCCAGGCCTTTTAGAGGAAGAAGCACTTATGCAAAGCAGAGGAGAGCACAAAGAATGATGGTCTGCATGCATTGTGCCTGAATCAACTGCAATGGGAAGACCTGTGATGGTGATCAGAAATGTGACCGAGGAGTGGGGATGGCTTCAATTAGTAGGGTCAAAAATTAGACTTTATAGAAAGAGGATTGAGCAGTCTCCAGCAATCCTCACCCCTCAAGAAGTTCGGCTTTAGAGAATATGAATTGGATCAACTCATCTTTTTGAAGAAACAAGTATTTGATGTCAGCACCTGTGAAGAGATAGAGGTGACTTTTCTAAAAGAACAAGAAGAAGGTCCCTTACCGCATTTGCTCATCCACCGAGCCATTGACCCACTCCTAAACTAGACAAGCATTGGAGAAGACTTCAAGTTTACTATGCTATAGAGTCAATCACCCTGAATACCATTGATAAAAGCATCAAACCAGTTATCGAGTCTATAGTCTAGTCAGTTGTCGAGTTTTTTGTTTATGATTATGAATCGGCCTTCCCTCTCAAGGAAAGTCCAGAGTCCATGTATGATGAGTCTATTACTCCTTTCATGAATGAAATTTCTGATTCTGGGTATGACTTACCTCCTTTTTCTGATGATGATCTTAATAAACATCAAGAGTTATTAAAACAATGCAAACTAAGGAAAGCCCAACCCATCCGTGAGGGTACTTGGGTTTTTAATCTAGGAACCGACCAATGCCTTCGAGAGGTAAACATTAGCACTACCCTTGATGACAAAGAAGCAGAACAGATGATTAGTCTTTTGAAGGAATTCACCGAGGACTTTGCTTGGTCCTATGAGGATATGCCTGATATTGTGCAACATCGATTGCCGACCTATCTTGAGGCAAAGCCGATCAACCAGAAGCTCAGAAGGATGCATCTAGAATGGAGTGAAAAGATCAAGGAAGAAGTAGTAAAGCAATGGAATGTGGGGTTCCTGCAAGTGGTAAAATACCCCCCAATGGTTGGCCAATATTGTACCGATACCAAAGAAAGATGGTAAGGTACGGATGTGCGTAGACTTCCAGGATCTTAACAAGGTAAGCCCTAAGGATGACTTTCCATTACCTTACATTGATGTATTGGTGGACAACACAGTGGGGCATGCCATGTTATCATTTATGGATGGATTCTCGGGATACAACCAAGTGAGCACGCACCCCGAAGATCAGGAGAAGATAGCCTTCACCTCTCCATGGGGAACCTATTGTTACAAGGTGTTGCCTTTTGGACTGAAGAACGCCAGGGCAACTTACCAAAGATCAGCTACTGCCATATTGCATGACATGATGAACAATGATGTGGAAGTCTATGTAGATGATATAATAGTAAAGTCAAAGATCGACAGGGGGCACATTCCTGCACTAAGGCGATTCTTTGAAAGAATAAAGAAGTGTCAGTTGAAGTTGAATCCTCAAAAGTGTATTCGGGGTGACGGAAGGAAAGTTATTGGGATTCTTGGTAAGTGAAAGGGGCATCAAAGTCGACCCTATCAAGATCAAGGCAATTTAGGAAATGCCCACACCTCAGACTGAGAAGTAGATATGAAGATTTTGGGTCACATCTAGTATATCAGCAGGTTCATAGCTTAGTTGACTATGATCTACGAAACAATCTTCAAGTTTCTAAAGAAGGATTAGCCTACAGAATGGAATGACCAATGCCAATAAGCCTTTGACAAGATTAAAGTGTATCTTTTGCATCTGCCACTATTAATGCCACCAGTGGACAGAGAACCAATTCTATTGTACTTATCAGTGGGAGAATATTCCATGGGCTCATTGCTAGCACAAAAGGAGACAGAGAAGGGGGTAGAGCATGCCATATATTATCTCAACAAGAAATTCTTAGAATGTGAGACACGTCATACATCTTTGGAAAGAAATTGTGCCACACTGATTTCGGCAACAAAAAGGCTGCAACACTACATGGTAGCTTATTCGGTACGTTTGATCTCAAGGATGGACCGAATTAAGTACCTCTTTGAGAAACCAACTCTAACAGGAAGGATGGCTCGATGGTTGCTATTGTTATCAGAGTTTAACATCACCTATGTTGCTCAATAATCTATCAAAGGGTAAGCTATAGCTGACCATTTGGCTGCCCACCCCACAGAAGATGGAAGAGCCCTAGATGATGCCTTTCCCGATGAAGAAATTATAGCAATAGAAGAAGAAAACACAACTAATGAATAGCATTTGTTCTTTGATAGAGAAGCTAATCAAAAGGGGTGTGGTGCAGGAATATTGCTTATCACCCCCGATGGTCTTTATTTACACTCATCATTCTACTTTGATTTCCCCTGTACCAATAACATTGCTAAATATGAAGCTTTTGCTTTGGGACTCAAAATTTCCTTGACCATTGGGTAAAAAGGATCAAGGTATACGGTGATTCATCCATCGTCATCTGTCAGACGCAAGGAAAGTGGAAGACCAGAGATGAGAAACTGAAACCGTATCAAGAACATCTGGAGGAAGTGATTGGACACTTTGAGAAGATCTTGTTTGAATACTTCCAAAGGGACAACAACTAGTTTGCTGACACCCTTGCAACCTTCGCTTTCATGGTAGAATGCAACCCAATGGCTAGAGTCTGACCATTCTTAGTGGAACAAAGAAGCAGACCCATTTATCAAAACTTGGTGAACTCTCTCACCATAGATGGCTGGTCTTGGTTCGCTCATATTGTGGATTTTATCAGGGAAAAGAAATAGCCGGTTGAAGCCATAGAAAGAGAAAAGAAATTTATGAGAAGATATACCACCCAGTTTATCCTTCAAGAAGACTTATTGTGCAAGAGGTCCTATGATGGAATACAGTTGTTGTGGATGGATGAAGAACAAGCTACAACCATCATGGAGGTAATTCATCAAGGCCTCTATGGACCCTATATGAATGCCAAGATGCTACCTAAGAAGATTCTTACGCTGGGATACTATTAGAACGTAATGGAAGCAGACTGCGTGAGTTTTGTTAAGAAATGTCACAAATGTCAGATATTTGCCAATATCATACATATCCCACCAATGGAATTGCACTCAATCAGTTCTCCTTGGCCATTCTCTGCTTGGGGCATTGACATCATTAGGAAGATCAACCCCAAAGCATCCAATGCCCATGAGTTCATCTTGGTAGCTATTGATTACTTTACTAAGTGGGTGGAAGCTCAGTCATATGCAGTCCTCACATCTGCTAAGGTGGCAAAATTCATCCAAGAAAATATCACTTCCTGATATAGAGTACCTCAAGAGTTGATATCGGATCAAGGATCCCATTTCTGGGGCAAAACTAACAAAATCTGCATGATGTTTGGTATGAAAAGGCATCGCTCTACCATTTACAGGCCATAAAACCAATGAGGCAGTAAAAGTAGCTAAAAAGAATATCAAGGTGATCTTACAGAAAATGACTGAGACACACAAGGATTGGGCGGATAAGCTACCACTGGCTTTGTGGGCATATCGGACTTTTGTATGATGCTCGACAAGGGCAACCCCTTTTTCTTTGGTATATGGGGTTAAGGCAGTTCTGCCCGTAGAAATCCTAGTACCATCTCTAAGGATGCTTCTTAATAGTGAGTTACCTGAAAGGAGAATGGGAGAAGGCCAAACACGACGAGCTCAACATTCTTTACGAAAGGCATATGAAAGCTATAGACAACCTAAAGAAATATAAACTAAGAATGGAAAGGGCCTTCAACAAGAATGTGAAGCCCCGTCACATAGAAGAGGGTGAACTTGTTCTTCAAGAACAAAGAGTCCCAATTCATAACCCAAGAGGAAAACTCAGGCCCAACTGGAGGGGCCCATTCACTGTCAAAGAGATTCTACCAGGCAAGGCTGTGAAACTCATAAATCACAATGGCAAAGAAATATCCGGATTTGTCAACATGGATCAACTCAAGAAATATTATGTCTAATAGGGCGAATAGTCCGAACTACGCTAGACCTGATTCCACTCAAGGGATATATAGGCAACTTGGCATGTGCAAGTGTGGTCTCAAGCATCTCAAGGCAATAAATTGGTTCTTAGATTAGCAATTAAAGTATCCAAAAAATCATCATAGCTTGTGTTCCCCAAGAATCGCCATTTGATATGCAAGGCCTTTAGACATCCATCATCCGTTTATGGTCCTCCAAATTCTTATCTAGAATTTCATCCCCCAAAAGTAGCCACTTGGCATTGGTATGTCAAGTCCAGTTCATTCCCCATCCTTGATTAGTAAAAAAAAATGCGTTTGATGCAACAATGGTGAAGGTTTTGTTGTGTCAATAGCTAATGAGTGATACTTGGTAAATCACTACCTCCCCTTTTGTTTGTGATGGCTGTAGGAAATTTCATGGACTCGTTGGATGAGACGTTGAGAAAATGAACCTTGGACATAAACATGAGGGCATTAGGACTACTGGAATCTGTGAATATGTTGATGCTCAGTCAAATCGGGTGTGTAAAACTACATCACCATGTACTCCGACCGACAAGTGCCTCAACACTGGGATATCAATCTTCATGTGTTTCGATTTGGATAGTTGAGATCTACCTGACTCTCGAAGAATTTCAAGTTTGTATCCTATCTCCACCTAAGGGCAGGTTAATACAACCATCTTTGAAAAAAGATTACTCAAAGAAAATTCAGGATTTCTTTAGATGGAAGGAGGAGGAAGTGAAGAAATTCATTCGATATGGGAAGATTGACATTTTGAAGGTGGCCAAGAACTTCGCTCAGTATCTATTATTGGGTGAAATCTATCAACAAAGATCACAGGATGCTTATCTACTTTGCATGATAGCTCACTATATTCTCTGAACTCTCGGACGTGGTGCACCACTTGTTCTGATAGAAGTGGCAAAGCAATTGAAGAAAGGAGGTGATATCATCCTTACGGTATTTGTAGAAACATTCAAGGGATTTGATGACATGAGCCATAGCCATAGATTTGAACTTGATCATTATCAAGGAAGTCCTGTAGTTTTTCAAATTTGGGTCCTCGAGAAACTGAAGTTGACTAGGCCATTAAAAGAATGTCATCTCGGAGCTCTTTGCTACCAGGAAAGGTGGGAAGCCCTAGAATTCAAGCTCATTATTGATTGGAAAGAGTACCTACAAAGAAGAACTACAAAGGATATTGATGGAGATGCCCAAGGAAGTCATGAGAGGATTTTCTAATGAAGACCCCTGGATACAACTACGTCAGGTTGATGGGATTGACTCACACATCTTTTTACTTACCTACATATATTAGTCGACAGTATGGACTAAAAGCAGATGACCTAGAGGAGTTGATGAACTTTTACCCACCCCAAGAATTGTCTCCCTATATTATTACCTATCTTTCCTGTTTATGGTAGAAAAGTTATTTTCATGTAATTCACTTGGTAGTAAAATGAGGAAATATTTGGATTTTCATGTTATTCTGATTATTCTAATGAAGACTTGAGTTGTGGAGTTAGTTATGCCTAAACATTCCAAACCATAAAGAAAAGGATATTTTCTTTGTGCCAAAGATAGGTTTCCATTCATAAAATGCTAAAAAAAAAAAAAAAAAAAAAAAAAAAGAGATGTATATGTGTTTGTGCTTGCAGGAACTACATGAATAGATCCCTAAGAATCAAAGTCCTCGTATGAACCATACTCAGGGTCACCCTCATGGAATGGCAAGGAGTCTGTGGGTCTCAATCCCGAATCTGCCAACCTTTGGGTTAGATATTGAATCTGTGCTTGCTGCAAGGCGTTCTACTGTTGATTGAAGCTGACTTGGCTCTTTAAGGAAACAATCCTTCCATCCTAAGGAATATGAGAGATGGTCAAAGAGTAATAAAAGAAGAAAAACAAAAAGAGAGAAGGGGAAAGGTACCGTGTCAATCACCACCTCACACAAGCCTTGATGCATCCTTCTGATCTTGGTATAGACCTCTGGAGATACCTAAGAAGGAGCATATCAGCCAAGGGAGGTCGAAAGCCAAGAAAACGAAGGATGATTAGATACTCACATAGCCATATGGAATAGGCAGCCCAAGAGAAGCATCTATATCTATTCTCCGCCTTGAAAGATGAGGGATGCTAGGATTGGCTATGTTTGGATATGTCCAACTTGGGAAGCCATGGAAGGGAATGGAGGCTATCCTAAGGGATCCACCTACACTAGTAGAAGGTCCAGCTTGGGATGGACCAGCAGCGCTGACATGTGATTGAATGGTAGAAAGGTCTACACGTAGTGTTCTCCCCTGAAAGAACATTAATCAAGGCTAAAATGAATTGAAGACTAAAGGTGATACTCAAGGAAGAGCAACATACCACTGGACCATCAGGACCAAGAGGGGTGCACACAGTCTCTTCCTCAAGGAAAGTCTTGTAATCCCTATCTTGCTCAAGGAATGAATCATCCAATATTCTGTAGGCCAGTCTCTCGATTTGGTCCACAAGAATGCACTTCGGACAATGCATGGTTGGTGGTGGAAGACAAGGAGAGAAGCGTGTATCAGCATCAGACTACTGGGGTATAACTCTCTCTCCTAAATACCAGGCATGGCCCTATATACCCTTGAATAGGACTCAATTCTCTGATAAGTATCTAGCCCAAGTAACTTTATCAAAGTCTAAGAACATAAGAGGATGGAATGGTCTCCAAATGATCTGCAAATTCAACAAAAAATAATTACGGCACAGGACAAGGAAATTTAATGACAAAGCATGGCTTACCTTTGTATGACTGTTCAGGAGGGAATAGGCAATGGTTCCTGGAGGATGGTGCTAGCCCCTACGTACTCAGCTATCTAAACATCTCACAACTATGGGAAAGGGTGATGCTTAAGGGTCCTTCAGTAGAGCCATAATCTCCAGATGCTCATAGCACCAAGGCTGATTTGAAAAATCAAAGTGAAGAAATGCAACCAAATGAAAAGAAATGAGTACAAGAATAAGAGATTACCTGGAGGATGTAGCCCGCTCCCTTGTGACCTCAGTGCCTATATGATAACAGATCCAGAGACCGCAGCAAATATGCATGGGCAACCCTGCCCCAATCTTAGGTGTCCACGTCCCAGATAGTCTGGAAGAAGGCAGCCATGCAAATGCCCAACCCGCCTCGAAGGTCACCAAAGAGACATTGACCCATAGTGAACAGAAGGGAAGAACAGGTCACCTGTGTCATGTTACCAAGGTTTACCCTCAGGCCAGTCCTCCACCAACAAGCACTGATCTCTCCAAGGCGGATATATGTCTGATCACCCTTGATATCTATGCCTGTCAAGTCCATGAACTCCCTAGCTATCAGGTCTCGGGAATGGTCAAGGGCCTCCCCACAAATGGTATGCCTATCAAGGCATAGAAGCACCGGGGCTTGATAGTGATCTCACCAGTAGGAAGATGGAAGGAGTGAGTACTCAACCACCATTGCTCCATCAGGGCCCCTGCCAATGCTGGGCTAAACTTTCTAGTCTCTATGGAGGCCAATCGACTCAGGTATGATGAGTTAACCAACTCCTTCACTCTGCGAGGGAACATCTTGTACCAATCCCAAGCTGTGTTTGGATGGCCATATCTAGCCAAGGTCGGTGGTACTCCCCCATTATGCTTCTGGAATAAAAACTAATAATAACAAAAAAAAACAAAAAATATGATAATAAAAAATGATAAGAGAAAGCAAAACAATAATAAATGAATAAAGAAAAATGAATAAAATGTAAGAACTTACCCATGAACCCCATCCTGAGTTGCAAACATGATTCTGAGTATTGTGAAGTGTCTGTCCAGAGTACCAATCCACAAGGCCCTCATCCACTTGAGAAGAGTTGCTACAACCATCCAACTAGACCTCTCCACAAGTCTTTCTCTTTCTTCTCTCAACCATATTTTTCAAAATCACAATGAACCCCAAGAAGCTTCACAATTTGCAAAGAAGCCCAAAAAGATGTCAAATTCTCCAAATGACTCTGCCTCAAGAACTATGAAGATCTTCAAAAGGAAGATGAAGAACTTCAAGGGAAACCAGAAGATCTTTGGAAAAAATTTGAAGAAACCCAAAAAAATGCAAAAAGCTTTGGATCATCAAGGAAATTCAAAAACCCGAGCTCACTCGCTCACAAATTGTTCCTAACTTAAAAAAATCAGAATGGAGAATGAACAGGAGGGGGGACCCTTTTATGGGTAAAATATTTGTTTTCAAAAAAAAAAATTGTGATTCCAATTCCAAGGTGCAAATTAAAAATTCTTACCACAAATACCAAGTTCAAAATTTTTTCTTGTGGTAGATGAAAATTATATCACATGAAAGTTGAAAGTAAAAATCAAAGGGAAGGTAAAATCCAAATTTGTGTGGTAGGTGAAAATTATATCGCATGAAAAGGGGAAGGTAATAGTCAAAATTCCATTGGTAGGTAAAAAATTATGGTCAAAAATTCAAAAAAGGAAAATAAAAAATCATAAGCAAAGAGCAACATTCCAAATCAAAAGTAAAAACAGCAAGATTCCAAATAAAAAAGCCAAAATTCAAGACACCAATCTCTTGGTTCAAAATCAAGAACCCCCATCAAGAGACAAGATAAATCAAGAAAAGGCCCAATTCCATTGAACCGGCCCCAGGTGGCCCAATTTCATTCACCCAACCCCAGATGGCCCAATTGCATTAACCCGGTCCCAGGTGGCCCAATTTCATTGACCCGGCCCCAGGTGGCCCAATTACATTGACCCGGCCCTAGGTGACCCAATTGCATTAAACCCAGCCCCAAGTGGGCCAATTTCATTGAACCGACCCTAGGTGGCCCAATTTCATTGACCCCGCCCCAGGTGGCCCAATTTCATCGAACCATGGCGTAATTTTATTAAATCGACCCCAAGTGGGCCAATTTCGTTAAACTGGCCCCAAGTGGAATCTCATTTAACCTGGCCCTAGGTAGCCCAATCTCTTTGAGTCCGCTCTAAGTGGCCCAATGTCACCCCCTTTGGCTAAGATGAATTTCTAATCTTAGATGTGACTTCTTGCTTCTGATCGACAAAGAAGATAATTGATTAAGAAAACCTAGAAACATCCCCCACCTACACAAAAACCCCGGAAATCCAATGCAAGAGAAAAGAGGGTCCAATTATGAATTTTTATATATGAAGAAATCTGGTCGTGATGACCATATGGATGGAATTACGATTTCAACGATATATGGTACGTCAAAATTAGACTGTCGGATCTCCCTCAATTGCTCCTATAAATTTACACCTAGTTACGTGCATCACGGCCAGCCAGCCCTGGATGCATGCCATGCATGCTGGCCAGCCAACCAGCCCCTCACGCATGCCGCGCGCACTGGCCAACCAGCCAGCTAGTGCTGCACGCACGCCCAACACCCCCACATGCCAGCCTCGCTCCCCTACACACGGGTTGTGCGCCCTCACCAGCCTGTTTCGCGTGCCCCCACATGCTAACCTCACGTCACTATGAGTGCGCTGTGAGCCCTCGCCATCCTACTTCATGCACCCCCATATGCCAGCCTCGTGCCCCAAGGTTCGCGTTGTGCGCCTTCGCCAGCCTACTCCGTGCACCCCCGCATGTGCGCTATGCGCCCTCGCCAGCTTGCTCCATACGGCCCTGCATGCTAGCTTTGTACCCCCCAACACGCACTATGGGCCCTCACCAACCTGATCTATGTGCCCCACATGCCAGCCTTGTGCCCTGCAAGCGCTGTGCGCCCTACATGCCAGCCCTGCGCGCCCTTACCTGCCAGCCTCACGCACACCCAGCCTGTCCTATGCACCTATGCATGCCCTGTGCACCGCTGCCCAACCACATGTGCCACCATCAATGGCCGAAATATGTGTTCCGCTAACCCAGTAGGTGAAGAAGTCTTCACCTACTTGTGCACTTTGCACTATCCCGCTAGCATATCCTACTCCGTAACCTCCCATTGGCCCAAAAAGGAATCTTTTTACCTTATTGGCCCAAAAAAACTTACTTTTTCCCTATTAGTCCAAGAAAACCATCTTCCACCCCATTGGTCAGAATTTTCATATTTTCATCCCATTGGTTTAGAAAAACCACTTTTTTCCCCCATTGGCTAAGGGAATTCTCTTTCCCTCCCCATTGGTCTAATAACCCATAAATACCCCCCTCCCTTTTTCTTTTCACACCACAACATCCAAGTCTCCAAGTGAGTATCTTTGGTAGAGAAGCTCTGCCCCTCTCTCTTCCCCTTTCCCCCCTTGAGGTTTTTCAAGCCTTCGGAGAGATCTTCATAAGATCGGAAGTGTTCTTTGGGCCTTCGAAACTCTTCAATCCTTTGCCTTCTTTGAGTGAGATTTTTCATAAAAAAATTTCCCCTTAGTCTCCCGTCCCCTCTTGAGGTTCTTCCAGTCTTCGAAGAGATCTTCATAAGATCTGAAGTGGTCTTCAGATCTTTGAAGTGTTCTTTGGGCCTTCGAAGTTCCTCAATCCCTAGGATTAGCCTATCCCCAGCAAAAGTTCTGTCAGAGTGCCACCTCAGCCTAGCCCTCCCACAACCTATCCTCAGTGGAAGCTTGACCGGAGTGCCACCTTAGCCAAAACCCAAAAGTAGCCTATCCCTAGCGGAAGCTCTATCAAATCAATACCACAGTTAAAATTCAAAAGTAACCATTCCTAGTTAGAACTCTGTCCAATCAATCAATATCTCTCGAGAAAAGGAAGTTAGAGGTCAAGACCATCTTCCCTTGAGCTAGGAGAATCCAAAAGACATTCCGTGCCACTGCTAATCAGGGGTCCACCCCTCTTGACCCGAAACAGGGGTGAAGCTCAGGTATAATTTCTCAACAGAATTACCACAATGTAGACTTTATATTGACCTTGTTTTAGTGTATATAGTTATTTAAATTCAGTCAATGTATATATGTGTGATAACTTATCCATGCATGCAGAATAAGAATAATCCAGCCGCTACCCTCACAGTTGTTGAATAAGATAAATTAACTTCATAGCTGAGAACCAAAGTTTATTTATGTTCCATCCTCTATCACTTGCCATCTTTAAACCTGCCATGATTCCTTCTGCCTCAACTTCCTCCTTCTGAGTAGCTGTAGGAGAATTTGTATCGATAAACCTAAACTTACCTTGGAAGAGAATTCCATATGCCTATCCTGAAGCTGAGTTCAAAAGATTAGTTGCACCAGCTCATACCAAAATTGGGTATGACAAAAAAGGTGTATGAAAACTTGTATTCAAGCTGGTTAGACCATCTATATTAAATAAGATAGATTCGTTTAGACTCATGGGATACAAATTAAGATGAGCAATCCATGCATTAATATTTTTCAATACTAAAAGATGGCTGGGAATAGCAACATGGACCTTGTTCTTGTTCACTTAAGGGTGAAATGTATCAGCACCCACGTGTGCATGTGCAAAGATTCCCACCACACCTACAGTGTAGTGAAATTGGGTTCAACAAAAACATATCAATCTCTAATTTATTAGAGGGGAAGCGTTCTCTATTCAAGAGAGTGGTTACAATGCCTGTGTGAGACCTAATCAATGCACCTCTTTTGGTTAATAGGGAGGTCATTTTAAAAGGGGAGGAGAGAGAAAGATGCAAAGGTGAAGGCATGCAAGCCATGGTCTCATATAGGAAACTTTTATCCGTCAATAATGAGGACATATCACTCCCCTCCCTTGAACTATGTCAAAATATCAACTTGACCCCACACTTTTCCAAAAATATCACTCACCTCTCCCTAAACAAAAAGATTCTATCTAATGTCCCCAACCGTTTGAAATGGCTGTTAAGTCAGTCATCTTTTTCTCATAATACCTAAACTACCCTCTTAAACATGAAATACTCATTATACCCTTAATGAAATAAACCCCTCTTCCCCATACCATACTCTATCGATCAAACCCACTTCCCCTTCCCCTTTCACGTTGAACCAAATGGAGAAGAAGCTCAGAACCTACAATTTCTCCCATTTTTCCCATCATCTTCTTTATTGAAGCACTGGAGGTTGTGATTGGAGCAATAGATTAGGTCCTCGGTTCTCATTTTTTTTAGTTCTCTCTATGATTTGGAGACTATCTTAGCTTTCACTGAGAGTAGATCCGCATCAAATCTAGTAAAGCTAAGCAAATACTAACCACATAATAAAGCACCCCCGAGCATTTCTACACTTCAGAGAGATCATATCCAACCCTTTCAAAGCCTTAAAAACACCTAATGGTGAGAGAGAAGGGGTCGGGCCTATGCTCTTAGAAGTAGAAAATATTGGAACTCATTCAACGCATTCATCTGAAGGATGCCCAAAAGAGGAAGAGAACATTCACAGATAGTGTAAGAGAGATGTTCTTCTCTCTTTTCTTAACCTTTTCACACAAAAATGAAAAAAAAATAACAAAAGAAAATAAAAAAAAATCATATGTATATTGACACAGTAAATTGTGTTATATTGCTTGACTCTCAAGGGAGACAATATTACATTATATAGAGAAGAAGTGTTGCCCTAGTTTACTAGGGTTTGTACAATATAAGAAACTATACATGATAGGAAAGATTGGTGGACTATTATCCTACCAAGAAGCATATATATGCTACCACTGCATTATCTCTCACTCCATACACTAAAGATCCTCTACGTGGCCTCCCATTAATCTACTTGATAGTGCAGTGGTTGTCCAAGAGGGTAGTATTCTCTTGCTCTGTATTTTTATTAAAAAGAGAGAAAGACCAAAGAAAGCTCCAAAAACATGATTAATGAGGTCACTTTTCCACTATACCATAGTAGTAGACACCCAATTAAACGTGGGGTTACTAATGTTAACTTTATAAATTTTAATATCATAACAAGTTTCATACCCTATTAAAAGAATTAGGTTTACCATAAATAAAGTACCCAAAAACATAGTTGGGGTCATGGTTTCAAGTATTGGTTTTGTATTGGGTTGGTATCGACTAAGATCAATCCTCGATCCTTGATCGATCCGAATCGGTATTCCATATCGTTTCAAGGGTAAAATGGTAAAACAATAGTACTCTTTAAAAAAAAAAAGAGTAAAATAAACCGATACCCACCGATTTGATTCTGGATCGGATCGGTTCGGTATCGGATCGGTATCGATAGATATCGATACCGCTACCAATACCGTCCCCTAAATCCTTGGTTGGGGTTCAAGATTTGAACTCATTAGCTCAACATCATTACTTACCATGGCATAAAAAAAATAGAAATCAACCTAGTCAATTCATACTTGATACGGCCAAATTGATTGCTTAGTAGGGTAAAAACATGTGGTATCTAAGGAAAGGACACATGTCACTCACTTGTTAGAGGCTGCAAGGAGTCTAACCGCGTCAACCCCATGAAGAGAATATTCCCCACGAAGGGGATAAGACGTATCTGAGCAGGACTCAAAGAGGAAAGGAGGGGGACCCGAGGAGGACTCCTCCAAGGAAAAGAGAAACCCTAAACCCTAAGGACTATAAGAGAGGGCCCGAGCAAAGGAAAAAAGGTAAGCAGAAAAACCCACACCATTACCCTTGTGAAAATCTGTGCAGTCGATCTCTAACTTGGGCATCGGAGGAGTAACCCCGGATAAACATCCGGGCCTCTGCCTTTTGTGATTGTGCAGGATCAGCTCATATGGATTTTCGGCAGCAATAGATAGGCACCATTTGTGGGAAAGACAGTAATGGTGGGGAGAACCTACAATCATAGGAACACTAGAGCAGCGTCGAATATAAACATGGGGGAGGAGGAACCTTCAGGAGGGCTTCCTCCCCCGACGAAAATCAGAGGAGAAAGGGGAAACGATGATCAAGAAGGTTTCGCGAGGGACCAGCGTTCAGCAGGATATTTGGTGCACGGAGATAGTAATCCTCCACCCCCTCCTGGAGTGCAGGAATATATGACAAGGGAGCAATTTGAAGCCCTCCAGGAGAAATATGACCGAATGACTGAGGCAATGAAAGAGGTCTCCAAAGCTGTCTCTCAGAAGATCGTCAGAGCACCGTGAGGCCCCCATATCCGGCTCGAGAGAGCTCAAGACAAGGACCGGAGCAGTACATGATCGATAAGGTCCGATCATAATCCTTAAAATTGAGCAATGATGGAAAGTCCCGCACCCAGGGGAAGGACGCGACGTGCCGCCGGGGCCAGACATGGGAAACCACGCCAAGGAGACGAACATAGACACGAGGGCTCGGGGCTGAAGCAGATGATCATGGAACTAAAATATGAGATGAGGAAGGTGATAGAAAACCAGATGGGAGCTCACGAGCTAGACCTCACTAATGACACGGCTCTAGCTGATGAGGGCATGAGGGACCCACTCCCAGTCGGCTTTCGCCTGCCAAAGTATGACACCTACAACAGGTCTGGGGACCCCGTCGATTATCTGGAAGGCTTCAAGGTTGCTATGCAGTTCCTTCAAGTCTCGAAAAACATCATGTGTCATGCCCTACCATTGACGTTAAGAGGAGCGACAAGGCTATGGTACAATCGTTTACCGACGAAGTCGATCCACAGCTTCAACGATTTAAGTTCTTCGTGAAGGGATTCTCCAGTAGCCAACCCCTTCAGAAGACCACGTTGAGCTTGACCAACGTCAAGCAACATGAAGGAGAATCACTACGAAACTACATGAAGTGCTTCCAACAAGAGAAGATCACGATCAGAGGTCTGAACCCGAAAGAAGAGTTTATAGCTCTGTTGGGAGGCGTCAAGGATAAGGAGCTAAAATGGTCTTTGGCGAAGCATACACCAAGGAACCTGGCCGAGTTGAGAGCTCGATGCGATAAGTACATCCAGATGGAAGAAACCCTTCAAGCCGATGAAGAAGCTGAAGGGAAGACGGGAAGGAAAAGGATCTCAAGGGGTGACAAGAAACCTTCCGAAGAAAGCAAAAGACGAAAGTCCGAGTGTAGTCAGGCACCTAGTCCACCAAGGAAGTTCGTAAAATACGTGCCCCTGAACCGAAAACAAACGGATGTGCTGATGCAGATAAAGGACACCCGGATGCCAGAGCCATGAAGTGGCCAGGGAAGATGGGATGACACCCCAAGAGATGAAATATGGACAAATATTGCCACTTCCACAGGGACCACGGCCACGACACCGAAGATTGTTGGCACCTCAAGGGGGAAATAGAAGGAATGATAAGAAGGGGATATCTAGGCTGATTTGTGGACCGTGAAAAGGAGGATGCCCAAGATGGTAATGACTGCAGGGACAACCGTCGTAGCGATGGCAGAGGTCGCTATGAAAGAAGGGGGCCAACCCGCAGAGGCAATCAGGAACGACAAAGGGACCGGACACCCGAGGAAGCTGACCATCACCTCCGGGACGAGAATAAAAGCCCAACTAGGGTTATAGCTACAATCTGTGGAGGCCTAGCCACTGGAGAAAGTTCAGTCTCAGCCAGAAAAGCAAAAGCCTATGCGAGAAACATAAATGTGGCTGAATGGTCGAACAAGAAGGCGAGGACGGGGACAGTTATTTCCTTCTCAGACGAAAATCTGGAAGGGGTGCACATTCCGCACGATGATGTCCTGGTAGTCACCATGACCATATCTGATTGCAGAGTGAAGAGGATCTTGGTGGATAACGGCAGTTCAGCTGATATCCTGTTCCTTGAATCTTTCTAGAAGATGGGCCTAGATGAGGGAAAGCTGAAGAAAGTCGAACACCCATTGTAAGGATTCTCCTACCTCCCAGTAAAAGTGGAGGGATCGATTGAGTTATCGGTAAGAGTCGGCACCGGAGATCGCCAAGTAACAGTCATGATCAACTTCCTGGTAGTAGGCATTACTTTGGCATACAATGCCATACTAGGGAGAGTTGGTTTAAACCTACTAAAGGCTATCGTCTCCACACCACATCTCAAGATGAAATTCCTAACCAAGAACGGTGTCGGTGAATGTCGAGGCAATCAGGACGCATCCCGGAGATGCACCGCCCCTACCTTATGGGGAAGAGAAAAGGTGGGCGAGGCACTCCCAATAGAAGATCTATGCGATGACACCGATTATCAAAGGGGGGAACCGGCTAAGGATCTGATACAAGTTGAGGTCGAAGAGGGGGATAACACTCACCAATTCCAGGTCGGGGCTACAATACCAAGGCAACAACGAGAAAAACTCATCTCATTCCTCTGAAACAACTTGGACGTCTTCACCTGGTCGGCCTTAGCTATGCCTGAAATAGACCGAGAGGTAATAGAGCATCATCTAAGTGTTAACCCGAAAAATAAGCCGATGCAACAGAAGAAGAGGATATCCAGCCCCCAAAAGGTAGAAAATAGATGAAGAAGTAAAGAAGTTGTTGAAGGCCCAGTTCATCCGTGAGATCCAATACCCGGAGTGGATATCTAACGTGGTGATGGTCCCAAAGGTAAATAGAAAGTGGAGGATCTGCATCGACTTCATTGATCTAAACAAGGCCTGCCCAAAGGATGGATACCCCCTGTCGAAAATAGACCTCCTCATCGATGCCACGACAAGATACGAGGCACTGAGCTTCATGGATGCGTACTCGGGGTACAATCAGATCAAGATGTCTGAGGGTGATGTCCCGAAGACATCCTTCGTGATTGAGGGGGGCCTGTACTGCTATTCATGCCCTTCAGGCTAAAAAACACAGGGACCACCTATCAAAGGTTGGTGAATAAAATCTTCAAGGGGATGATCAGTAAAACCATGGAGGTATACGTGGACGATATTCTTGTAAAAATTATGAAGGCAGAACAACGCATTCAAGACTTAGAAAAGGCATTCTAGGTGCTGAGGTAGTACGGCATGAAGCTGAACCCGACAAAGTGCGCATTCGGAGTAGCCTCGAGAAAGTTCCTTGGCTTTATTGTCTCGGAGAGGGGAATTTAAGCCAATCCAGTGAAAATACAAGCCATTTGAGACATGAGGTCACCCAAGAATGTGAAGCAAGTCCAGGAGCTAATAGACAGAGTCACCCCCTAGGGCAATTTATGTCTCGATCGGCTGACAGGTGCCTCCCCTTCTTCAAAGCCTTGAAGGGATCCAAAAAGTTCTAATGGACAGAGGAATGCAAAAAGTACTTTGAACAACTGAAGGAGTACCTGGCCGCACCCCCATTGCTGACGAAGCCAAATGCCGGGGATACCTTGGAGTTGTACCTTACGATATCAGCAATAGTGGTAAGCGCAGTACAGATGAAGGAAGAAGGAAGGCAACAACGACCAATATGCTACGTCAGCCGAACCCTGCTAGATGCCAAAACAAGATATAGAAAGACGGAGAAAGTGGCATATGCCCTAGTAACAGTGGCAAGAAAGTTGAGGCCCTATTTTCAATCATATACGGTATGCGTATTCACAGACCAGCCCCTGAAGAAGATACTGTAGCGGCCGGATATGTCCGGTCGCCTGGTAAACTGGGCCATAGAGTTAGGAGATTCGACATCTAGTACAAATTGAGAACCGCAATAAAAGCACAGGCCCTCACAGACTTCATAGCCGAGACGACACTCCCTGATGATCCCCAAGAGTTTTCTGAGGACTGAGGAGAAAAGGCTTGGGCATTGTATGTGGATGGTGCTTCCAACAGCACAGGAAGCGGCGCAGGGATCATATTGGTCAGCCCCGGAGGTTTCAAGATTAAGTACGCCCTACGGTTTGACTTTGATGCCTCCAACAATGAAGCAGAGTACGAAGCATTAATAGCCAGAATTAATCTGGCATGGGCTTTGATGGTACAGAAGCTGGTGGTGCATAGTGATTCACAGCTCGTGGTACGACAGGTGAATGGAGACTACGAAGCCAAAGAGCAAAGGATGGCTGGGTACTTGAAGACAGTGCGAGAAAGAATTACAGCCTTCAAGGAATTCGAGGTAAGGCAGGTGCCATGAGAAGAGAATGCTAGTGTAGACGCACTGTCATAGTTGGCCACCTCTGACTTCACAGACCTTGGACGATCGGTGTATTTTAAAGTGCTACCACAACCAAGTACCAAAAGACCCCAAGAGGTATTACCCGTAGGTGAACACGGCCATAGCTAGATGGATGCCATAACCGAATACTTGAAGGAAGGAACACTCCCCGAGAATAGGGATGAGGCAAGGAAAGTACGAACGAGGTTAGCACGCTTCCTTTTGAAGGATGAGACGCTGTACAAAATAGGGTTCACCGTGCCGTACCTCAAGTGCCTAAACCTCGTCGATGGCGAGTACGCACTCCGAGAAGTGCATGAAGGGATAGATGACCAACACCTGGGAGCCCAAGCCTTGGCACATAAAATGCTGAGGCAAGGCCTGTTCTGGCCAATAATGAGGAAGGATGCGGAATCGTTAGTCAGGAAGTGTGTCAAGTGCCAGATGTTGGCCCATCCCCAGGCAGCACTCTACCGAGCTCTCATCCCTGTCAAGCCCAATACCATTTGCTATGTGGGGAATGGACATCCTGGGCCCATTCCCCCTGGCCACGAGGCAAAGGAAGTTTGTGGTGGTGGCGGTAGACTACTTCACGAAATGGGCAGAGGCCGAAGCACTGATGACAATATCCGAAAAGAATGTAAGGAACTTCTTCCAAAGGGTGGTAGTCTATCAATTTGGAATCCCTTAGGTGGTGGTAATGGACAATGGAACTCAGTTCGCCAATCTGACTTTCGGCTTGTTTTGTGATGCCCTCGGCATTGACCACAAGAAAACATCTATCGGTTATCCATCGACCAATGGGCTAATAGAGGTAACCAATCGTACCCTGCTCCAAGGAATAAAGAAGAGACTGGATGATTGCCAAGGGTTATGGGTAGATGAGTTGTACAACATCATCTGGGCTTACCACACAACTGAGAGATCAGTCACAGGAGAAACACCCTTCATTTTAACTTACGGCATCAAAGCTGTACTTTTGGTGGAGGTAGGGGTCGTAACCCACCGGATTTAGTACTACAATGAAGAAGAAAGTGATAAATGACTCCGAGCAAATTTAGACCTCTTGATCAAAGTCAGGGACCCCTCGCAAGAAAGGATCGTCGCCTACCAGTAGAGGGTTGCGAGGCACTACAACTCCAAAGTTAGAAAGAACGAGTTCAGGATGGGTGACCTCGTCCTCAGAAGGGCAGAATTATCAGACCCAAGGTATTAAGGAAAGCTAGCTCCAAATTGGGAAGGTCCTTATAGAGTCTCAAGGGTAATACGACCGGGGTCCTATCACCTGGAGACTACAGGGGGAGAAAAGGTACCTCGATCATGGAACTTGAAGAACTTGAGAAAATTCTACCAGTAGTGAAGTAGCAAGCACACTCACATTTTGTAATTTTTTGCTCCTAAGCACTTTCAAGTTGTAATTCCTCATCCTAAGCTCTCCGGATGATTTTATTTATGAAAAATATGTAAGCTGGTTTACGACAGTTGATGGGAATTCTCTTGTTTGGTGGCTTTAGCTTTGCCGAAGGTCCTTACCTCGGTCATTAACTCGGTTGTTGATAGAAATTTGCCCAAGGGATCCAGTCGAAGGTCCTCACCTATGTGACGATGGCCAAGGGAGCTCCCCTCGGTTGAATGTTCAGCCCAGGACCAGAGGATAAAAGACCCCTCGGCCGGAGCTGAAGGGAAACACCACTTGGTGAAAATCCTACTTGTTCAGGTGGGAACTCTGGCTAAGGCCGAGCTGACCTGACCGAAGGTCACCACCTCAGTTGGGAGCTCAGGCCAAGGCTGAGCGGACTTGATTGAAGGTCACCACCTCGGCTTGGAACTCTGGATAAGGCTGAACAGACCTGACTGAAGGTCACCACCCTGGTTGGGAGCTCAGGCAAAGACCGAGTGGACCTGACCGAAGGTCCTTACCTCGGTTGGACCAAGCAGACCTGACTGAAGGTCCTTTCCTCAGTTGGGGGCTCAGGCCAAGGCTGAGCAGACCTGACCGAAGGTCCACCCTTGGTCGGGGGCACCAGCCAAATCCTACTTGTTCAGGATCCCTTAAAAGTCCACGGCCCTCGGACGGGGGAAACCTCTCTGATAAGCCATTGGAGCAGAACCAAGCCTCGTACTAGAGTAGAGGCATATAAATCCTTGGGCCGCCGAGGGGTTCGGCCTTCTTGCACCTACCTACGAGCTAAAGATCCTTTAGCAGAAAGAAAATGCAAAAAAGCAAGAGGCAAAGGTATCCGAACATGAAAAGGGTCTAAGGCTCACATCAGAAAAAAAAAAAAGAAAAAAAAAGAGAGAAAGACTGAAGGCTGAGGTAAGACGCAGGGTGGCTTCAGGGGGCATCTATCTGGTTCACAGCCTCATTGTCGGCATGGTGGAGGGTCTCCCAATCGGAGCCATCATGACCAGGAGTCAGAAGCACCTCACGTTGCAGCTGAACCTCACCTTCCTCGCTACAGCCATCGCCATCGGTGTCAGTAACCTCGGTGGCTGTTGGGGCTGCCTCAACACACTCCTCTTCAAAGATGAGCCCATTGTCCTTGAAAGAGACCTCTGGGTAATGCTCGAGGACCCAGTCTCAGACCTCATTAGCACCCATTGTGAACCTAGGGGTGATGGCGTGCTTGACCTCCTCCCGAAAGCCCTCAGAGGTCCTATACTTCTCGACCCCTTGGGTCTCGACCTCCTGAACCCTTGCCGTTATCTGCACCTTCAGCTCCACAAGCTTCTGATCACATTCCTGGTGAGTATGAAGAAGGTCTGCTTCCAGGTGCTCCACCGTCTTGAGGAGAACCGAATTCTCATTCTCCAGGACTAACTTCTCGCGTTCAGAAGCCTCGAGGTCTCGGCCATGGCTTCGGCCCAGATCGCTAGCTGACCCACTTGGTTTTGGGCCTGCATAAGACACCGATGGTCAGTATGTTGCAATGATATTAAATTAAGGTTTGGAAGACCGAAGCTTACCCCTGCCATGAAGATGTAGGCGCTAGTTATCATAGCTTCCGTCCCTTATCGTTGTGCTTCAGCGGCATCTCGGGGGAGACTACCCTTCAGTACCAGCTCACGAGTGACACGCCCAATAGACAGAGTGTCGTCTTCTTTAACCGACCACCGAGGGATGAAGCCAACCTCGGCCCTAACATTCCCAACCCTCGGGCTTCTGAAGTCTACCACGGGGGAAGAGTCTCGGCAGACAAGCTATGGCCCAGAGCAACGAGGGCCTGGACCGCTTCTGTACTGGGTCCTTCGGCCTGGACCTTTTCTTCAGTGTGGGAGCTTCGGAGGAGGGAGGCCCCTTCTTCTTCTCTTTCCTCTTCAGCCTCTGCTGCTACTGCGCATCCCGCACTCTGGCCTCCCTTATCTAGACTTGCCTCTCTATAGCTGTGGCCCTAGCCTCGGCCCTGGAGATTTGCACTGCATGAAGACGAAGGGAGTTAGTATGAACACAAGTACCCGAGGCAAGTAAACTTGGGCTGGCCTAAGACTCACCCGGGCTAAGCCCAAATCTGAACAAAATGGCGTCGGACTTAAGGCCATCGGACTCAACTGGAGGGCAGGTGTCTTGATGCTTTACCATCGCCATCAACTCAGCGTCTATCATAAGAAGGGCAGGGGCAGAGTTCACCATCCTCAGATCGAGGACATCCCATACCGTGCCAAAGGGCAACCCCTCGAACGACCTCACGAAGAAGAATTTCTCCTTCCACCCATGGATCGACGTTGGGTAACCGTTCAATAGCTGAAGGTCTTTCCGAGGACTGAAGTAGTACGAACCCGAAAGCCCCTTACAAGCCTGAAGGAGGAAGCAGTTGACGAAGAGGGGGAGGGAGAAAGGCCTCTAGCACCTAGAGAAAAGGATGACGAAGCTAAGCATCTGCCGCCATCCGTTCAGTGTCAGCTGGGTCGGACAAATCCCGTAGTACTGAAACACTCAGACGAAGAAAGGATGGAGGGGAAGCCGAAGGCCAGCCTTAAAAGCCTCCTTATATAAGCATAGCTCTTCGGAGTTTTGATAGCTGGCTCGGTCGATCGGTTTCTGTAGCCGGAGCTTGAAACCGTCTGAGATACTGAAGAAGGCCCTTAGCTCCCCCAGCTCCTGCTCATCTATGGTGGAAACGATGTGGAGAGCCTCCACCTCAAGGGGGTCCTGGGTCTGGGCTTAGGACTCAAGCACCCTCTCCCTGAATCCCTCACCGTCTTAGCCACCCTCGGACCCAGGCGGCGAGGCCACGGACGATGAGTCTCGAGCTGAGGGTGAATCGAGGGAAGAGTCCGAGGACATCCCTCAGACCCCCTGGACTCCAATACCTATGGTTAGACATTGTCCTCTCGGAGGACCAGGGACTGTACCTAGACGAACAAGACATCATACTTACTTTTGGTGAAGACGAAGCGCTAAAGGAAAAGGAACACCTAGACCGAAGGAAGGCTCTCCGAGGGAAAAACAAAAGTGACCCACAAATGGACCCCCACACTTTATAAATATAAGAAAAATGATAAGACTGCCCAAGCATTAATGGCTCCATCACGTCACCAATTACCACCCCTCGAGATTTACTCTAGGGCAGACTTGACCAAAGGTCCCTACCTCAGTTGGGAGCTCAAGCCAAGGCCGAGCGGACCTGACCGAAGGTCTTTACCTCGGTTGGGAGCTCAGGTAAAATTTGAGCGGACCTAACCAGAGGACCTTACCTCGGTAGGGAGCTCAGGCAAAGGTCGAGCGGACCTGACCGAAGGTCACCAGCCCAGTTGGGAGCTCAGGCAAAGGCCGAGCTGACCTGACCGAAGGTCCTTATCTCGGTTGAGGGCACCGACTAAAGCCAAGCAGACCTAACCGAAGGTCCTTACCTCGGTTGGGAGCTCAGGCAAAGGCTGAGCGGACCTGATCAAAGGTCACCACCTCAGTGGGGAGCTCAGCCAAAGGCCGAGCGGACCTAACCAAAGGTCACCACCCTAGTTGGGAGCTCTAGCTAAGGCCGAGCGGGCCTGACTGAAGGTCCTTACCTTGGTTGGGAGCTCAAGCAAAAGCCGAGCTGACCTGATCGAAGGTCCTTTCCTCAGTTGGGCGCTCTAGCTAAGGCCGAGCAGACCTGATCGAAGGTCACCACCTCGATTGGGAGCTCTGGCTAAGGCCGAGCTGACCTAACCGAATATCACAACCTTGGTAGGAGGCTTCGGCAAAAGCTGAGTGGACCTAACCGAAGGTCCTTACCTCGGTTGGGAGCTCAAGAAAAGTTCAAGTGGACCTAACCAAAGGTCCTTACCTCGGTTAGGAGCTCAGGCAAAGGCCGAGGTGACCTGACCGATGGTCCTTTCCTCGGTTGGGTGCTCTGGCTAAGGCCGAGCAGACTTGACCGAAGGTCACCACCTTGGTTGGGGCCTCTGGCTAAGGCCGAGCTGACCTGACCGGAGGTCACAACCTCGGCAGAGGACTCCGGTAAAAGCTGAGTAGACCTTACCGAAGGTCCTTACCTCAGTTGAGAGCTTAGCCAAAGGCTGAGCGGACCTGACTGAAGGTCCTTACCTTGGTTGGGAGCTCAGGAAAAGGTTGAGCTGACCTGATCGAAGGTCCTTTCCTCGGTTAGGTGCTCTGGCTAAGGCCGAGCAGACTTGACTGAAGGTCACCACCTCGGTTGGGGGCTCTGGCTAAGGTCGAGCTGACCTGAATGAAGGTAGGGGACTGCGACAAAAGCTAAGCGGACCTAACTGAAGGTCCTTACCTAGGTTGGGAGCTCAGCCAAAGGCCGAGCAGACTTGACCGAAGTTCCTTACCTCGGTTGGGAGCTCAAGCAAAGGCCGATCGGACCTCACCGAAGGTCCTTACCTTGGTTGGGAGTTCAGGCAGAGGCCGAGCGGACCTGACCGAAGGTCCTTACCTTTGTTGGGGGTTCTGGCTAAGGTCGAGCTGACCTGACTGAAGGTCACAACCTCAGCAGGGGGCTCCGGTAAAAGCTGAGCAAACCTAACCGAAGGTCCTTACCTCGATTGGGAGCTCAGGCAAAGGCCAAGCAGACCTGACCAAAGGTCCTTACCTTGGTTGGGAGTTCAAGCAGAGGCCGAGTGGACCTAACCGAAGGTCCTTACCTCGGTTGGGGGCTCTGGCTATGGCCGAGCTGACCTGACCGTAGGTCACAACCTCGGTAGGGGGCTCCAAAAAAAGCCGAGCGGACCTAACCGAAGGTCCTTACATCGTTTGGTAGCTCAGGTAAAGGCCGAGCGGACCTAACCGAAGGTCCTTACCTCGGTTGGGAGCTCCGACTAAGGCCGAGCGGACCTAACTGAAGGTCACCACCTCGGTTGGGGGCTCATGCAAGGGCCGAGCTGGCTTGACCGAAGGACTTGGCTGAAGGTCCCGGTCATAAGCAAAACTAAAGCCAGAGCCGAAGGAATAAGGCCTAAGGGACGCATGAATGAGAGAAAGTGTCGAAAAACTTGATTACTCCCATAGGAAGAGCCTCCTGGTGAGAGTAAGGGGACTACTGATACGGCCAAATTGATTGCCCAGTAGGATAAGAACACGTGGAATCTAAAGAAAGGACACGTGTCGCCAACCTATTAGCGGCTGCAAGGAGTCTGACCGCGTCAACTGCGTGAAGAGAATATTCCCCACGAAGGGGATAAGACGTATCCGAGTAAGACTCGAAGAGGAAAGGAGGCGGACTCGAGGAGGACTCCTCCAAGGAAAAGAGAAACCCTAAACCCTAAGAACTATAAGAGAGGGCCCGAGCGGAGGGAAAAAGGTAAGCAGAAAAACCCACACCATTACCCTTGTGAAAAGCTATGCGGCCGATCTCTAACTTGGGCATCGGAGGACTAACCCTGGATAAACATCCAGGCCTTTGCTTTCTGTGATTGTGTAGGATCAGCTCATATGGATTTTCGGCAGCAACAATACTAGATTTCCAAAGTTCAAATTTTAGAATCCGTGGTGGTTGATCCCTAGTTTGTTTGACAATTTTTGGACATTTTAAATGTGTTTTACTAACTGATTCATAAAAGGGGTAAAAAACAAATACGGCTAGAATAGAATTTATAAATGCGTTTAAATAGCTGACTTTAACTAATAATTTTGATATGTAGTGTCTATACACATAATGCACATAGAGACAAAGAGAAACAAACATACACGAAAGTGTTTAAAATACTTATATATATATATATATATAGTTATAGATATATATTTTTCAATTTATGTATGTATATTGCCATTTTTTAGCATCATATAGTTCAAATTTAAACGTTTTAAACACGTATCATTTGTTTTCTTTTTTTGTTTTTCTTTTATTTATATCTACCGTATTCAACCATATTATTTATCGTTCCCTTCACATTTTGATATGTTTAAAACACTTCCGAACACCATTTTTTTGCTATTCCCGTTTTGGCTAACAGAGGACCATTGATCACGTAATTGATTTTCTTATTTTTTTATTTTTTATTTTCCTGTGGAATACTGATTTGCTTACTTAATCCATAGTCAGTGCAGAATTTTTTTATTTTGAAAATGCAGAGCTGCCTCAGTTCACATTAAGACTACGCCACCCCTGGACCTAAAATCGACCAAACAGCCCAAAATTGAGGAAAAGGAATAACCCTTTTAACAGAAAGTCAAGAGCCCTAGGCCAAAGTAGAATACCTTAACTTAAAACATACCCCAATAATGGATACAAACTCAACCTACGAAAGGGTTTAAAAGCCTTAATTAGGGTTTCCTAAATCAAATATTATCAATGGACTCAATAATTGGAGCATCTTAAGAGAGAGAGAGAGAGAGAGTGGTAAAGGGCAAATTAGCATAGCCTGCGTGAGGACTTCCATGAGGGCCACATTTCTTTCAAGTTTCCTTCACTTTCTACCACCTCAACATCTAAAGTTTGAATGGTCCCGCAGAAGCCTCTGAATTGAGGTTGTCAGAGTCTTTTGATGGTTCCTAATTTTTCCTTTTAAGAGAAATCTATTCAGAACGTGAGAAACACGTGAATGGTGAAGTAAATTCCTCCATCAACCATAGAGTAGAGTTCCTTCATAATATCATAAATGTGCTGGACATTGCCTTCCGAACTAAGGACTCAACAATTGATCGAGTTTCATAGTCCACGTAAATAGAGATTGTCTCGAGCAAGCCAGCTGCTTCACCTTAAAGAATATTACTAAAAGTTATTCACCTCTGATTTGGCAATGAGAAAGATCCTAAATTCTTAAATGTCCAAGTTCTCATCTACTAACAAAATGGGGATTAAATCCATTTGATTCAATATATCGAAATCTGTTAGAATATGTATGAACCCTTGAAACCCAGCATGGATTCGTACTCTGGATAGATCAGAATTAAAGTTGGGTTCAATGATTTCAATTGAATCAATAGATTTGACCTATTTATGTTTGGGGTTGGTTTCGCCTTCAATTTCAAATGAAAAATCATTTTTTAAAGCAAATTTATCAAAAAATAAATAAAAAAATAAAAAAAATAAAAATAAAAAACAAAAAACAAAAAACAAAAAGCAAAAAACTCTACATAGAACCGAATCACTAATACAAGATTGAACATGTATATACATCTGACACAAATTTGTTTATTTATATATTTATTTTGTTAAGACTCAGACATAATTGATATCGATAACAAACACGACAAATACCATTATGGTTTCATCGATATGCCTGATCCGATATTATTCTTTAAAACTAAGATGGAAGAAGAGTTTTTTTTTTTTGTAGAATGGAAGACGAGTCAAATCACTGAATTCATAAGGAAAGAGCCAATGAAAGCTTTGGCTAAGAGTAAATTAATTAGTGGTCAAGGGGATTAAAGTATGGGACCCACCGCCCAGCACATGGTCTATTTTTTTACTATTTTTTTTTTCTTTTAAATACAAAGCATGTCGTCTTTGGATAGCTTTGGATAATAGAAACATCTATGTTTCTTTAATGCACATGTTATCAAAGGTGAGACCATAAGTCTAGATAGATAGCATGCAAGTGGTTGACATTAATTATTATTAATCTTTCACACAAAAAAAATATCATCAATCATCTTGGATACCAATCTGACGGATTACAAGTCTATATCTTTTTTGTTTGGAAAAAAAAAATTATTTAGTAGAAAGATTCTTTTTCGAGGGCTATCATCATTCTCTTTCTCCTTAGTCGCATGCAATGGCTGTGAGAACAGAGAATCTCTACCTAGTGGGTGAAAGAAAATTAAGATATATTTTTTTAAGGCTTAAGATGAAGCACATAACTCTCCCCCATTAAAAGAAAAGACTTTACAACACCTTGACTGATCTTCCAATCTAATGCATATACAGTACCTCTCTAGTCATTTTTATAGAGAGAACCCCAATGTTGGACTTTCTAACTTTGAACCATCAGATGCTTTGATCCTAGACTTGACTGTATTAGTCAAAATATTCTTTGAACTTTCTTACTAAATTGCCAGTAGAAGGCTATGTGTGTAATAATTACCGAAGGGTTTGTCGGTCACACAAGGAAGGACTAGTGTGCAAGGTGAAAGAGTCAAGTGGCCAAAAAAATTGCCATAGTGTTGCAACTACGGAGGACTTCGCACATGTATTATTACCAATGAAAAAACACATGTAATGCATCTATCCCAAGGGGTAGTAACTATAAGAAGCCATGTGCTCAACTCTACTTCAAGACCTACCTAAAACTATATTGCACCCAGGATCGACATTAGAGACAGGGAGAAAACACGTAGAAAATATGTGATTCAAGTTGGTCTTATTGGGAAGGATTGTAAGTAGGTTGTTGGCTTCTTCAATCCATTAAAATTTGTAGGTTGGCTATGGTAAATTTTCTGTCTTTGATTTGACATTAATACTACGATAGATGTTAATTAATTGATCCTATCCTTCCTATCATGTCTTAAAGGCTCATGCTATTAAAATAAGACAATCCCTTGTTTCGACTTTTTTTAAATTAAAAAATATATATATTCCACGATGTCAATGCACAATTACCCTCTCAAACATGATAAAATGGAATAGGTGAGAAGCGTTGAGCAGATCAACTGATCCCACGAATGTGAAGGTAGTGGCCAGTGGGATCTTCCTCCTGGCCCTATCTCCTCTCTCCTCTCTCTCTTCCTTGCTTTCTCTTCCATGTGTGTGTGCCTTCACAGGCCCCGCATCACCGTATCATTGTTCGGAGATATGTGGGGGCCTTTGTTGCAGGGATTCGCACGCTCTCTCTCTCTCTCTCTCTTGAGGAGGAGGAGGAGGAGGAGTGCGGTTCGGAGGTACATCCTCTTTGGGTTGATGATGGTCCAATATGAAGGATTGGGATCATACAAAAGGGGTTTGGAGTCGCCACCTAGGATTATGCGTCTAAGACCCTGGGGTAGGCCCGATTTCTAAGAAAAGGGCCCAAAAATTGGTCTGATCCAGAGATTAGGGTATGTGTCAGGTTGTAGAATTGGGAAGGTGTTAGGCACCTAATCTATCTGGTTCAACCGGTCTTCCTACTAGATGCTTGAAGAAGAAACATTTTCCACAATTATTCTATACCGCATGCATGGCTAAATTAAGACACATATAAACATTGATAAAATAAATAATTACATATGTACACTAAAACGAGGAAAATAAAGAGTCTACATTGTATTAATTTGGGTGAAAGATTATACTTGAGTTTAACCCTTGTTTTGGGTTAAGAGGGATGGGCCCTTGATTGGTGTGGATACGGATTTTCTCGTGAATTCTCTCGGCTCAAGGGAAGGTGGTCTTGACTTCCAACTTCCTTTCTTGAGAGATGCTGAATATGGTGATCTTCGGATATTTGGATAGGAGTTCGACTAGGGAAAAGCAATTTCTGAGCTTGTAGTTTGACAACTTCTGCAAAACTTCGGCTAGAGAAGGCTGATTCTGGATCAAGGTTTTGGTAGAGCTTCAGCTAGGGAAGGCTACTTATGGGATTTAGATTTCGGCAGAGCTTCGGCTAGGGAATGCTACTTCTAAGATTTGGATTTTGGTAGAGCTTCGGCTAGGGAAGGTTGCTTAAAGTCTCTTTTGAAGTGAAGGGGGTATTTATAGGTTTTTTGGACTAATGGGGTGAAAAAGGGGATTTTTCAACCAATGGGGTGCATGAGCATAGGGTATGCTAGTGGGGGTGTAGGGTACACTAGCAGGGGGTGCAAGGTAAGCTAGCAGGGGTACATTGGGCACGGGGCTACAAGAAAAGTAGGCAGGGCCGCAAGCCATGTCAGAGAAGACACGGGGCTGTTGGGCGGGGTAGTGGAAAAGGTGGACAGGGGCGTAGGCAAGATGAACGGTGGCGCACAGGGGCAAGGCCGTGGCATGTGTGCATAGGGCCGCAGGCAAGGTGGACAGAGGAACTAGGCTATGGGGTAGGGGTACGGGCAAGATGGGAAGGGGCACATAGGGGACAGGGCTGCATGGCCATGAGGGAATATTCATTCCTTCAGATTCTGATCTGATGGTTCCGGATAAATTCTATCTTCTGGGGATGATTGCGAGAGATTCGACAGTTCGATTTTGATGCACCATATGTCATTAGAATTGTGATTCCGTGTAATATCCACCCATATAGTCACTTTTAAATGGATTCCTTTGTATACGTGATGTCATAATTGGACCCTTCTTTTCTCCCTTCTAGGTTTCTAGGGTTTCTGGGTGTGTAGGGAGTGTTTTGGAGATAGGTTACTTCAGTCAGTTGTCATTTTTGTTGATCAGAAGAAAAAGGTTGTGTCCACGATCCATGAGTCGTCATAGTCTGGGGAGGGTGAAAAAATTGGGTGTCTATAGAATGCCCCTCTTTGGTCGAGGCCTATGCCACAACTAAAGGACAAAGAAAAAAACGACCACATTTTGTCACCCGGAGCATGTACTTCCATCATCTTACTCAAGGGTGATGGAGGTACAAATGCAATAGGTAAATATCATTCAACTACTCAAAGTTTAGAGTCTTACCCGATTCATCAATTGTAAGAAAGAAACTTTATCCTGCAAAAGATGTTAGTACTTGATTCTGTTCTTGTCTCCCTAGGCTGGGTCTTTTGAACCAGTCTAGGCAATTCTTGTCTCCCTAGACTAGGTCTTTCGAATCAGTCTAGACAATTCTTGTCTCCCTACACTAGGTCTTTCGAACTATTCTAGGTAATTCTTGTCTCCCTAGACTCGGTATTTTGAACCAGGATAGGAAATTCTTGTCTCCCTACAGTAGGTCTTTCGAACTACTAGGCAACTCTTGTCTCCCAACTCTAGGTCTTTCATATAAGTCTAGGAAATTCTTGTTTCCCTAGACTAGGTCTTTCAAACCAGTCTAGGCAATTCTTGTCTCCCTACACTAGGTCTTTCGAACTAGTCTAGGAAATTTTTGTCTCCATAGACTAAGTCTTCTGAATCCAGTATAGGAAATTTTTGTCTCCCTACACTAGGTCTTTCAAACCAGTATAGACAATTCTTGTCTCCCTAGACTAGGTCTTTCGAACCAGTCTAGGCAATTCTTGTCTCCTTAGACTAGGTCTTTCGAACCACTCTAGGTAATTTATGTCTTTCGAAGCACTCTATGCAATTCTTATCTCCCTACACTAGGTCTTTCGAACCAGTCTAGGCAATTCTCGTCTCCCTAGACAAGGTCTTTCAAACCAGTCTAGTTCTTGTCTCCCTACACTAGATCTTTTGAACCAGTCTAAGAAATTCTTGTCTCCCTAGGCTAGGTCTTTCGAACCACTCTAGGAAATTCTTGTCTCCCTACATTAGGTCTTTCGAACCAGTATAGGCAATTATTGTCTCCCTAGACTAGGTTTTACGAACCAGTCTAGGAAATTCTTGTCTTCCTAGACTAGGTCTTTCCATCTAGTCTAGGCAATTCTTGTCTCCCTACACTGGGTCTTTTGAACTAGTCTAGGAAATTCTTTGTTGGGAAAATCCCACCTCCACACTCATGTTTTGGTGATAAAAAACAATGAGTACAATCACTAATCTTCTTGTCAGCATATTGATTGAATCAGGAGACGAAGAACACCAAAGTGAAGACATCAACAAAATCAAGATTAAAGCGATTGATGCATTGAAGAAGTTTCAAGAGTGAAGACAAGAATGCTGAAGATGAAACTTGAAGATCTTATGCATATACAATTGTAATCACATCAACAAAATCAAGATCAAAACGATTGATGCATTGAAGAAGTCTCAAGCGTGAAGAAAAGAATGTTGAAGACGAAACTTGAAGATCATACGCACATACAATTGTAATCACACACACATATGCATAGATAATCCTAGAAAATAACCAAAATGCCCCCAAAGTAGTCCCAAAAGATTGGAAAAAGATGGACCAAAGAACACAGTAAAAAAGGGTCAAAATCCAATCTGGATTCACAAACAATGTATTCCGGATTAGGTTTCTCAATCTGGATTGAGAATCCAGATTGATCTATCTTTCAAACCATTAACAGACAAAAGCATCCGGATTGACTCCAGATGGGATCTGGAAACCCGGATCAATCTGGATGGAGATTTCTCCAATCCAGAGATCCGGACCAGGGCAGAATTCAAATTTACCAACGGTCTACAACGTCTAGTTTGACCCCATGTGTGGATCTGGATTAGGATCCAGAGCTCTGGATTGGGGAAAAATAGATCCATTGGAGCCCTTTACAAATACTCTCTCTTTCACTCTCTTGGCTATAAATACCCACACTTAGGTAGTGTTTTAGGCACCTCTCTACACATCCATTAGACACATTTGTGCATACAATTGAGTGAACAATATGTTGAAAAAGAAAGAGATATTGTGAATAAAGCTTTAAGAAAAGAGTGAGAAGAGAAAGAGAAGAAGAAGCTTCAAGCATTCAAGTCATCCTCATTTAGAAGCTTCAACTGCAAGCACGATCATTTATTGCATTCATCCACTTGCATAATTACATAGGAGTACATGTTCTACATATAACGAGTAATATTGTTCAAACACTTGTAACTTGTATTTTCACTTTCATTTCTATTTTTGGTTCTCTTGCCGGTACTCAAGAAGTGAGTTGCTCTTGCTTGTACTCAAGAGTGGTTTGAGTTGCTCTTGCTTGAACTCAAGAGTGGGTTACACTTGACCCGAAAGTAAGACGATTGTGAGTTGCTCTTGCTTGGACTCAAAAGTGGGTTACACTTGACCCTTAACTAAGACGATTGTAAAGGCTTGTTTCTTGCCCAGTAAAAAAAATATTGTGAAAATCTCTGAAGGGGTATTGAGAGGATTTGACGTAGATTTGGTTATAGGTCGAACTACTATAAAATCTTTGTGTCTTGCCATTTTGATTTCACACTTTAATTCTGCATTTCATCCAAATAATCATAAATTGAAATATTGTCAAGTACTCTCGAGAAAACCTATTCACCTTCGCTCTCTAGGTGTTTTCAACATTCTTGTCTCCCTAGACTAGGTCTTTTGAACCAATCTAGGCAATTCTTGTCTCCCTAGACTAGGTCTTTCAAACCAGTCTAGGCAATTCTTATAACACCCCAAAACCGCCCTAGGGGTAAGGGTTGTTAGAAATCCCTAAGATCGTTCGATTTTAGAAGTATGAACCGAAATTGAACCAATATACCATAATCATCAAATAAACCTCAATGTATTCACCACGAAAATACAACAGAAGTCTTGATGAGAGTATGATCATTTTCTAAATAAGTAAACTCAATTAATCCAAGGTCTAAACGTGATTATGACACCACAGTTAAAAGTAAGATAATATAAGCTTCGTTACATCCATCCACTTAAACCTTAAAATAATCCTAGTTATAGAAGTTTAAATCCAAAGTAAATAAATCTGTTGTAAATAAATGCATATTTAATATCCAATAAAGCATCAATTATTCCTAAATTGTGCATCATCTACTCTAGTATCCCCAGTGCACTCATCACAATAGCAAGCCTTTTGATTCTCTACATCTGGAAACTAAAAAAAGAGATGAGCTTGGGAAAGCTTAGTGAGTGAAAGGGACAGAACATATAATATCGATAAACAGATGCTTTCAGAAATAGTGGTATGTCAACACATAAATTGAGTACATCTAAAAAATATAATAAACTCCATTACATATTCCATGACCTCAATTATTCACAAAATTGATTTCCATTTAATAATTTTAATATAATTCAAAGAGTGGCACTACTAAAATTATAGTTAAAATTATACATCATAACCACTGGGATGAGACTCAGGCTCTTGGCTCTCGGATCCGGTAACGGGCTCCTATGGAGGGGAAACCACGTTCCTTAATGTCACGCTCTTGCCTCACCCCTGGTCCACATACCCAACCACAATGGAAAAGTGAGCAGAAAGCTTTTGGCTCACGAAACCAGACAATGTCCTTAACGTGATGCTCTTTCCTCACTCCTGGGCTCAACAATTCCATCCCAACACATGACCCCTTGTTGGAAAGGTTACAGTCCCATAATGTTCCATTTTATTTATAGTTTATAAAATAACATGCATAGTGTTTCAAATCAAAATTCAAAATAGTACGTGAAAACTAACAATACTAATTAAGTATATAATGTCTAAGACAAAATAAAATTAAGAAAAAAAAGCTTATATAAAAAGTAGTACTAGAGTTTTGTGGGTTTCACTCATCTGATAAGATCAATTCCAAATAATGATTTATCGTTGTCCAATTATCTCCAATCTAACTCTTCCCTATATACAAAATAAAGTCAACCTCAGTACCCTTCCTCTCATGATCCTATTTGGTTTAATACATTTTTATCCCTTCAAACTATACTACCCTGTTGTGTGAAAATTTCTGAAATTTTGTTCTTCTAGCACCAAAATCCTCTTAAGGAGTATTTTAGACTTGATCTCAATTATGGAAATAAGAAATTTCAAGTTCAGATTTTGCTGGAAAATTATTTCTTACTTGAATCAGTTAACTTCTCATACATAACAAACTGATATTGATTTATAGAATCATACTTTTATACTAATACCATTATCCTCTCCTTTAACAAAGATTTAGAACTTATATAATATAATACCATCCCAAAATTATAGAATTACAATCATGGGATCAGAAGTTTAAATATCTATTATAGCTAGTTGAAACCCAAATAAGTTCCATAAAATCAAATTCTAAACTATAGAATTGATTTAATCTTCCAATAGCAAAAACCCTATTTAGATTTCAGATTTTCAAATCGTTTCCACGAAATTATGAAGGTTAATCCATATATATAGTGTTAAATGCACTAAACTGACTTTCCTTACTTCAGACTTGAGTAAGCTTGCTGGAGTTCTTTTCAAATCTTCATGGAACAAGATTGCAGTAACAATAACAGCCAAGTGTTTCTCTTTCTCTCTCTAATCTCGGTAGAAATTATGTGCACTCCATTGTAAAATAGAAGAAAGAATAAAGTGGTGCAGCCCTCTTCTTCTCTAGAAACAATAGAAGAGAAAACAACCCCCCTCTCCATCTCATCCACGAATCCCCTAATTACCTTAATTTTTTTTTCTATACCCTCACTCCATGATTTTTGGGATAACTGCCTCCCTCTTTAAATCCTTATTTATTTGAATATGAATATCCACCGTCCTCTCTCAAACATGGGCTCTCTCTCTCTCTCTCTCTCTCTCTCTCTCTCTCTCTCTCTCTCTCTCTCTCTCTCCTTTTTCTCTTTCCTTATTGGATACAACCATTCCCTCTCCTTAAGGTGAGGGATATCCACTCTAATGAATCATGAAGTCTACTACTTCAAATTTGAAATATTTCTCCCACAAATTCAGTTGGGGCCCACATATTGCCCAAAGCAAAAATACAACTTAAATTCCTCCTTTTTTTTTCACTTCATAGGATTAGTACCCTTAAACTCCCTATTTAGACATAAGGTCTTGACCACTAGATTAGCTGCTATAAGGTCCACAAATAAAAATACATATTCTATAATAGACAATAGACCAAACAACCATATACTACTACCAAACCAATCCTCATGACCAAGTATATTACCTTTCATGCACATGATTGCAACCAAAATCAATTCCTCAATTAGTCGGTAACAAACCTGTGAAAAAGTATAAAAGTCCAAATTATCCCTGTCTTTCAGGTTAGGATATTACAATTCTTGTCTCCCTACACTAGGTCTTTCGAACCAGTCTAGGCAATTCTTGTCTCCCTAGACTAGGTCTTTTGAACCAGTCTAGGCAATTCTTGTCTCCTAGACTAGGTCTTTTGAACTAGTCTAGGCAATTGGTCTTAGGTTGTTTGGACCGTGGGACCGGGTATCTTGATATTGGTTTAGACATACAATGAATCTGGACCCCTTAGGACTGATGCAAATGATTGCGGGTCTCCGGGGTTGGTGTAACAATTTGACTTTTGACCTCTGATCTTTGACTCTTGGATTTCTTATTCTTGATTTGGATTTTGGATTTTGATTCTTGATTTTTGAATTTTGGATTTTGCTTCTTGATTTTTGAATTTTGGGTTTTTTTCTTGATTTTTGAAATTTGGATTTTTTAATTTGGTTTTTATTTTTTTGAATTTTGAATTTGAATTTTGATTTTTTGAATTTTGGATTTTAAATTTGAATTTTGATTTTTTTTTTTGAATTTGAATTTTGTATTGAGGTTGTGATTTCTACTAATTTTTTTTTACCATAAAATGGTCCCCCCTCCTCATATGGCTCACTTCTCACCTCCGGAGGTCATATGCTTGAGGACATAGCAGGATGTAACCCCTCAGCCAAGGGGGGGAGGGTCCTGTCGTATGGTACATGGGAGACATGCTTCGGGGTACGCAAAGACATATTTGTAACTCCGTGTGGGGCATGTGGGTAAGTCAATTTTATCCTTCCTTTATTTATTTTTTAACTGAAAATGCTCTCCTTTTATTTATTTATTTTTTATTTATATTTTCTTATTAGGTGCACCCTAGGGGTGGGCCCCTAGCATTGGCCAGATATGGGCATCCCAATATGGTCTGGGAATGGTATAGAATACTCTCCTCAAGGGTCGTACGCCTGATAAACAACACCTACCTGTGCCGCTTGGCTCTTTTAGAGACCAAGAAATTGGATCTTGGTTTGATGAGAGGGATCATTGAGCGATGGTGGCCTAGTACACATTCCTTCCATCTTCCTATTGGCGAGATTACCATCACTCCCTTCTGCTTTTGTGCCTTGAAAGGCATTCCCTTTGGCAATAGGCCCTTGATTTTTCTTGAGACCATGGGGGTAGACGATTTTCTAAGCCTAACTGGGATCCCCATTTCTGAGAACTAGAGGTCGATTGCATTGGGTGAGATTGTGGTTCGCTGGTGGGATGCATCTTGGGGGGGACTGAACCCTATTGAGATTATCTAGGCAATTCACTCCTTTCTTCTATTTGCTGTGGGACAGTGCCTCTTCAATGACCTTTGAGGCAGAGTGGATGTTTGCATGGCGGCCCTCTTCCGAGACCTTGGTGAGGTAGATACCCTAGACTGGGGTGGAGCAGCCTATGCGTATCTGTTGTAGACGCTCGATCTCTTGGCCTACGGGGAACGTGGCATCAAGGGAGCGTGCTACATCATTCAGGTACTCCCCTATCCTTATTCTTTCTTTTCATCAGTAATGAATCCTAATCAACTTATCATTTGATTTCCAAATCAGCCCTAGTTCTATGAGCATCTGGGGCTCATGCTTCCTGTGTTGTGTGATCCAATCGCATCCTTTTTTTTGGCAGCCACAAGATGGGAGGACCATCGCACACAGGGGGGCCGATCTCTTGCTTCGAGGATCATTGCCCGTTTATTTCTGAATGATATAACCACAATGAGTCATACTTTCTTTTGAGCTTTCTTCTTATTTTGTGCTGTACTTACCACTTTTGAAATTGTAGGCCACTTGGAGACCTTTCCAATATCTCGAGCTCCTGGTTGAGGTAGAGACAACTCGGTCCATATACTTATCCCAGCAAAGGGTTCTATTTTGAGGCCTCAAGGAGTGAACCTGGTATCTGGGGGAGCAGTTTACTCCTCAGTGGTCTAGCGCTGATCGACGTGTCCCTCCTTGCCTTCCCCCTTCCACCATGCATTATCCAGAGCTTATTCCTAAGGCTGAGGTCGAGGAGATCGTTGAAGGAGTCTGGGATGATAGCTTTTTGATCATGGAGAGGATTATGAGGTCTTCTTAGATAAGGAATGGTCTGCGTCTCCCTGAGTCCCGCGGGTCCTGTGGTATGTACCTTCTTTTCAATGTTTCTTCCATATTTCAAGTCCTCTTTCCTTATCATTTTGATGTTTTTGCAGTGGAGGACCCGCCCAATGGTCCCTCTCTTTGTTCAACCGCAGTTGAGTACTGTTGTTTCTCTCTTTGTTGAGTCTTCTACTACCGCGGGTAGACCCATCCATAACTTGGCCACCATCCCCTTCCCAGGTTTTCCTGGTTGGTCTTACCCGGATGTGAACAACCCCCGCATCCCGAGAATTTTGGAAAGAATGCTGGATCAGGGTGCTCTCTCTACCTACCTACTCAGTATGACTGTGTAAGTTCCAAACATTCTTCATATCATTTCCTTTTCTCTTCTTTTACTGAAATGGTCCTTTTCAAGTGTCGCCGAAGGCCTATGCCAAATTCGACAGATGCACCAATCTCTATGATGAGATATATCAGAGGGACGAGTGGTTATTCTCTAGGGTACCACCTCTTCTTTGACTTGATTCTCTTTTATTGTTACCCCTTATCTTGATCATCTCTTGTGCTTTCAGGATGGGCGGACTGCCTCTCAGAGGGTGCCAATTGATTCTCAGAGGGCATAGATTGACTTTCAGAGGGAGTAGATTGCTGATCAAGCTGCACATATTGATGATCTTATGGCTCAACTAGCTAACCTACAGGTAGCTCATGATGCTGACTCAATGCTTTCCATGGATGGCTCCGAGTACGACACAGACGAGGATGCTGACCCCTAGAGATCTGCTGCTGTTGTTCATGTAAAACACAAATGTTGCTTTCTTTTTTCTTTTTCCCTCCCCATGTTCATTTTTTTTTTACTTTTTGTATTGCTAGACTTGGCATTTTATTTTGGAATGAAAACTTATCTTTTAGCATTAAAAATCTTTCTTAAGTTCATGGGTTTGAATTTTAAGGCACGATTAATTTCACAACTCAAGTCTTCATTGGAATAATTAGAATGACGCAAAAATCCACATATCACCTCATTAAGTAATTCATTAAAATGGAAAATGACTTTTCTATCCTTGAGACCAAAGATAGGATAGGTGGGCCACAAGTTGGGGTCATGTTGTCAAATCTCTTGAGTGTTTTTACAAGAACTATAGGGACGATGTCACCTTCCTCCTTCAGCTGCTTTACTATTTCCATAAGGATGGGTGATGCCCCATGTCAGGCTCGAACACACAAAACAGATATGCATCCTGCAATCTCTGCCAATAGATTCCTCTTAATGACAAGTATTCAGTGAAGATCTTGGTGACCCTCAGAATGTCAATCTTTCCGTAGTTGAGTAATTGCTTCATTTCCTCTTTTCCCCACCAAAGAAGCTTTGGATTTCTTCTAAATAATCCTTCTTCAAAGAGGATTGAACCACTCTACCTTTGGGTGGGGAGAGCATGCAAGCCTGTTGGAGTAAATGATGATGTAGCTTCATGTATCCAACATGTTCATGGATTCCCACAGTCCTAGACTCCTAGTGCCTCAATGTCTAAGCTCGCATCCAAAGAATCCATGATTTTTTCTTTGTGTAACCATCACAAACAAATGAGAGAGATGATTTTTTTTCTCTCTCTTTTAAAAGAAAAAAGGTTACTCATTGACTGCTAATACAACCAAAATTTTACCACTGTTGCATCAAGCTTTCTTTTTGTTTTTGACCAATCAAGGGTGACGATTGAGTTGGCCTTGATTTCTAGTGTCGGGTGGTGACCTTTTTTTGGTGGATGAAATTCTGGATAAGAAATTGAAGGATCACAAGTGAATGCCAGATACCTAGTGGCCAAGTATGCCTAATGGTGATTCTTGGGGGACACAAACGATGATGACCATTTTAGATACCTTAATTATTAATTTGGAAATCTTTCAATTACTCGAAGGTTGTTAAGACTGCACTCGTGCATGTCAAGTTGCCTACATATCCCTTAAGAGGAATAAGGTCTAGCATAGTTCAAGTTGTTCACCCTTTCAGACATAATATCTCTTAAGTTAATCCATATTGACCAATCAAGGTGTTTCTTTGCCATTGAGATCCTTGAGTCTCACAGCCTTGCCTAGCAAGATTCAATTAACAGTGAATGGGCCACTTCAGCTTGGCCTAAACGAAATGGGAGCTCTTTGTTCTCGGAGAACCAGCTCGCCTTCCTCTATGTAACGGGGCTTTATGTGCTTGTTGAATGCTATTGCCATCCTCAATTGTTATTTTCTTAGATTATCCTTGACCGTCATATACCTTTCATCCAGAAAGTTGAACTCGTCATGTCTAGCCTTCACCCATTCTCCTTTAGGTAACTAGCTATTCAAAAGTACCATTAGGGATGGTACTAGGATCTCTACCGGTAGAACCACCTCAACCCCACACACCAAGGAAAAAGGAATTGCCTTAGTCGAGGATCATACAGAAGTCTAATAAGCCCACAAAGCAAGTTGCAACTTGTCTGCACAATCCCTATGAGTCTCAACCATTTTCTTTCTTCTTCTTTTTTTTTTGTTTCTTTTTTTTTTTTTTGGTGTTCTGGACGTATTCTTCTGAGCTTCTGATTTAGTATCAGGATAGTTCAATAAGCGGTGCTGCATGATGTAAGACCACGCAAAGACTTTTATGAACTACTTTAGAAGGTTGGTCATTTGTTCTGCCTCATCATTCATGGTGGTACCAATTTTCACCTCTTGAGGGCATTAGTCTGTTCCCAAATTAATAACCTAGGTATCCTCACAGATGGGTTGGGTTTATATTGTTTTATTAAGTTATGATATTAAGATCATTATCAAAAAAAGGAGGCAAGCCGTACTTGGAACCAGAAATTTCATTAATGAAAGGAGGAGTAACAGACTCGATATACACGGACTCTAGACTTTCCTCAACAGACACACAATAATGAACAGAAGACTCAAAAATAGACTCGTCAACTGACTCGATAACTGACTTGATGCTTTTATCAGTGGTGTCCAGGTTGGTTGGCTCAGCGCATGAGTAAACTTACAATTCTCTCCAATGCTTGTTCAATTCAAGAGTGATTCCATGGACCAATGGATGAATAGATGTGGCATTGGTTTCTTATTCTGTAAGGATGGTCGCAACTATCTCTTCAGTAGTTCTACAATTGCTTTCTTCTTCTTTTAATTGCTTGCTTATAAACTTGCCGATCTCTCCCTCACTGGGTTCTCCTCATTGCCATCCAATTCCCTTGTATCAGATGTTCGTACTATTCAGAACGTATTGACCGAAATATCTCCATAGGATCTGACTTTTTTTCCTAAGCTCAAAGTTTGACCATACTAGAATCATCATCCTTGATATTGCTCCCTATGAGATTGATGGAAACATGCCCCTTGATCTGCTCGCCTGCTGCTAATGCTATTACTGCTCTCAGAAGATCATTTGTGACTCCTTTAGCTTCTTTTGGATCCTCCCCTAGAGGTGGGGTTTCCTGAATCAATGGTGTAGGTTTAATCTCTTGATCCTCCCCCAGAACATTCACTAAATTTGTGGATGAAGTTATCTTTGGAGATTCTGGCAATACAAGCATATGTACCCGCCAATCCATCATTCTTTTGGATTTGATGGCTTGTCTATCGACCCATGGGATGATGTAAGGGTGATGGGGGATATGGGGTGGGGTGATATGAAGTAGGAAATAGGGTATTTTGATGAAGTTAGTGGATGATAGGATGATAAAGGGGTTCTTGCTTTCTGGTGGTATGGTGAGAATGAGAACAATGATGAAAGCGGATGGTATGAGGTGGTGGGTTCTTCTTCTAGGGTCAGTGACGAAGAAGGGAAGGCATGTATCTAATCCTCATCTTCTGATGGCTCTTCTTTCCCAAGGGTTTTTTTTACCCTGATCCTACCTCCCATGACATTTCAGTGATCTCTTCGAGCCTATGGCTTGATGAGTTGAGTGGGATCACTTTTTGTTGATTCTTCCTCCAATATATTGACTGTTGCATGATCAGGGAGTGGGTTGGTAATGACATTGGGAGGCTATTTGGCCTCGACTTCAATGGTCCTGTTGTCTATCAAATCTTGGACTGTATGCTATAAAGTAATGCACTTTTTAGTAGTATGTCCCTTCTGAGCGTGATTAACACAATACTCATAATCCTTGTACCAAGCCGTGGTAGGATTACGGATCACCCTCGGAGCCATAGTTCCCGAAAGACCTTGTTTCTTCATCTTTTCATATATCATGACTGAAGGCATTCCCAATTCTGTGAATTGTCTTCTTGGGTGAGGAACTTTCAAGGAAGGAACGTCTGCTCATATCATAAACGATTGTGAATGTAAAGCGGTCTTAGACAATACTGACTGTTGGACCCCACTTATCATATTGGTTTCAGGATTCTTTCCTTGTCCAACTCTAGCATTCTTCCCTATATCTTTAGGAGTACCTAATATTGTGCATCCCTTAGGATCTTGTTCTCAACACGTGTCCCAGTGGCTATCAATGCATCAAAGGTTTGCGGGTGTTGATAGTAGAGAACATCATAATATGATTTGGACAACTTTTTAATCAACATTTCTACTTGTTCTACTTCATATGGTTGATCTGTCATCTTAGCGGCCTTGTTCTTGAACCTCATTAAGAAAGTGGTAAACCACTCCCTAGGTTGTTGTCTTAAGGTTTCGAGCTCTCGACGTTCTACATCTATTTCAGTGTTGTAGGGATACAATGTGGTGAAGACTTTCACCACTATTGCCTAATTCTGTGTCTCTATAGATTCCAACTATGTGAGCCAACTTAGTGCTGGTCATGTTAACATGAATGCCTGACTGATCTGATTATCAGCAAGTTGCCATGATTTGGCAATACTGAGGAAGACCTTCAAATGAGCCTTAGGGTCCCCTGACCCGTCAAATCTATCAGTTTTCCACTTGAATGTCTCGGGGATCCTTGCCCCAGAAAAGAAGCTCATCTCATTAAAATCCACTGCTTGACCTTCCGGACCCTTTCCTGCTCAGATCATATTCTCCAACTTCTCTAACTGCTATCTAGATTTTCTTTCCCTCTTTGTCTCTGGAGGTTCCTTTTGAACATGTGCCGCCAACTCTTCTTCCATATCATCAATTATAGCCTGAGGGGGATCCCTGGTGGAAGTCCCTTGATGAACTGTGGGCATAGTTGGTTTTAGCTCCACTGGAAGGGGAGTTTTGTTAGCCCCAAGATCAGTCCTAGGCAGGTTCGGTAACAAATGCAACACTTGAGCTAATCCATGCTTGACTTTAGTGATTTCTGCTTGCAATGTCTCTACTGAGTGGACCTATGCTTGTCCAGGTGTTTCGATGTTGGGTGGATCCATGTGTACCGAATTGTGATCACTTTGGAGAAAGACAATCCCGGAGAGATGATGGAGGTGACGTTAGACTTAAGCAAGTCAACCGATTACCCTAACGTGTCTAGATGGACCAAGGAGAATCTTGGAGACATGGAATTATGCCTGAACCATGAGTGATTTATTTTAGGATTCTTATATTCCCACCCTTTTTTTCATTTATTCATTTTTCAATTAATGATACACCCAAAGTTAGTCCACTTGATGATAGGGAGTGGATCGGGGTTGATGCCCTTGGTCCACTCAAACTCATAAAGTGAGAAATTCACACAATTGGATTGAACATAATATTCCTACAAAACATTCCATGTCAATAAAGTGATGCTTTCCTTAATCTTGCCCCACTAGGTGACATTCCTCCTAGTTTCCTTGGGTCTTTGGACAATTTGGCATTTTACATGACTTTGACGGGAATCACCCAAGAGTCATGTGTACCAAATCACCCACATATTATTCCTAATAAAGAAGGACATCCTTTTATCCGAAACCCACTTAAGAGAGAATTTCCTTATGACTCGAATGCATTATAGGAAGATTCCTTCCCAAGACCTCAAACAAGTTCTACAAGTTAGCTTCTGGCGTTCCTACCATTCTTCATCAATTTCCCACATGATGCGAGTATGCAGTGGATGCAATGGAATCGAACAGGTTTCCTTGACAGGATCTATATATGCAAGGTACTGATCCTTTTGATATACCCAAAGGTATGAGATCAAGGGGGTAGCGTCCTTGCTCATTACTCGTGACTACACACGAGGTTAAGCAACTAGCTATGAGGGTGGTGGAACCGTGAGTGAACATGTGAATAAGTGTAATATGAGGTTACCATAATCCGATCTCAGAATGTCATAAGGTGCATGGACTCCCCGAGGGTGTTGGCACACTTATGAAAGTACCACCGGGTTTTGGCTTGTGGCTGCCCATTGCCAAAGGGGGAGAGATGACCCCACTTGCTCATGTATTTCTTACCAATCCAACTAGAGGGGATTCAAGCCTCCTGATCACAGACAATAAGTTACCTGACACCATTCACTCGAATCCCATCATGCACCTAAACTATTAGAAGGCCACATGTATAGCAGAGGGCAACTACCCGTGCAAGACCCACTTGTGGACAGCAAGCAGTCAAGATATTTAGCTGTCTTGACCACCAGAAGCACCTGGGCCTAAATCTGTTGGGCTGTATCTGGTGGCCACCTGTGCTGCTGAATTGGTTCCAATGCCCGTGGACCCCACTTCTCACATTGGAAACAACCTCAAATGATCACACCCACTCTCCTATACCTTCCCCATGACTTATACTTTGTATGAGTTCAAGAAGATGGGCTCGCGTCTCTCAAAGGTCGGATTAACCTACTTGGACTGGACTAGGACCAACCAAACAGGCCCTAAGGATATAACTTGATATAAATAGGAGAGGTGAGTTCATTTATCACGTCTCACTTGTACAAAAGTGGGAGAGTGAAAGAAGAGGATAAAAGGAAAGAGAAAGGAAGAAGAAGATGAGGATGAAGGAGGAAGGAAGCTCAACTTGGTGCCAATTGCCCGCATAGTTGCCAGAATCCCTATCAAAGGTAAGAACCACCTCTCCTACCACTCTCTCTCTTCATTTTGAGCTACGTTAGGGTGTGTATAGATGTGAACCTTGACCTCCACACACCCTAAGCTTGGGGAGTGCATAGTCCACCTCCCCAGTGTGATTGCCGAACTCAAACCAAGTCCGATGAGCTCCGACAACACTTATGACCAAATGACCATCTAGGGTTTCAATCGTTCGATCAATGTATCTCCCAAATGGCTTGATGGAATTGGGATTTATTTAGCATAAAATGATGCTAGGAACACCCCCTACAAACTCCATAGAATAAACCCTGACAATCGGACCCAAGCCAGAAAGCCCCAAATGACACGAGCACTTTTTGTGTTTCCATCGGAAACAACCACCGGAAACACCTGGGCTTGAATCCAGTGGGTTGTTTTCGGTAAGCAGGAAGCTCTTATGAGGTCTCTATTTCCACCACTAGATTCACATCTGATGAATCCAGTGGATTAGAACCTTATTTTCGGTGACATGTACTATCCAAGTTGGACAGTGTCTGACTCCTTTAGGGGTAAACCCTAGGGTTTCTCATCGATGTTCCTGACACACAATAACACCCGATTGCCTTTGTGTCTAGGACAAAGACACGCATGTGCCCTGAGGCCGGAATTGAATTGAACACTCAGTGGCCATACTTGGAACACGATCCGTTCAAACTGAAACAAGGTGAGGGATGGTTGACTTTTTATTTTGGGATTGTTTAATCATTATATAACTACTCACATATGTAGGATCTTCACATGATTATTTAAATTGTTTAAATGATGGTGGAATTTCATAACATATTACATTTTGGTGGAAATGATATGAAATGTATGTTGTGGGATGGAAGTTGGTGTGGCCGAGGTGGTACCGATACAGTGATTGCCATATGTTTGTTGCATTCATGCATTGATTATGTGCATTAGATTAGATGTAGTCATGGAAGACACTGGCCGATGTGTTCCCGGTATCATGTACTCTAGGACCATATTTGAAAATGGATATGTTTCGTGGCGGATAGGAATCCTGGTGTTATGTAGTCCATACTCAACTACTTTGTATGCTAGAATAGGTATATAGTCATGGGTTACACCTTGTGGCCGATGGTATTCCAGATTCATATACCCCGGGACTATACTTGAAAATGGACCTGCTTCGTGGCTGATGATGATCCCAGTGTCACGTAGTCCATACTAACTGTATCATTATGAAAGGCATGTAGGATATTGTGGTTAGGTGAAATTCCCCATGCTATGTTCCCTTGCTAATAGGTGGTAAGGTGTTGGATAACCTAATGGTGGTATGCTTGATGAACCTTCCTAGAATGCCACACCTACTGTATGATGTGATTATTGCCGAAGACGGGAACTAGTTCAGTGTGGCCGATGGTGATCCCGGTGCCGTGACTACCAGGAGGGGTTTATTAGGGGTTTGCTGGGTGATTGATGGATGCATATCGGGACTGGCAGGATCCTAATCACAGCTAGGGCTTGTATGGCTAGGTAGTCGATGGTGGTTCTGAGACTAGGGATACAACCTAATGCGCCGTAGTAGCATTACCTGACTTAGTTGTATTGTTAGGTGGTTTAATAATCAAATGGATTGCATCATTCGCATCATGGACTATGTGTTTAATTTCTGTATTAATGTCATCATAGAATATTATATAAGTGAATGCTGTACTTGGTTATGCATGAACCCCACCCCTCACTGAGCAAGCTGGAAGCTCACACCATGTATATGCCTCCTTTTAGATGATGATGTAGGTACAATCGTGCCTATGGCCTGTAACTCTCTATCCTCTGGACCCGAGTATGGAGTGAGCAACTGGTGGATGGCGGAAGTGGGGAAGCATGACCAAGACTATGCTTGCGACTATTATGCATATGCAACACCATGAGATGCTCAGTGCATTTTGTTATTTAGATACTGAATTGTGAATGGTAGATTTTTGGGCTTATTATTTATAAGTTGTGGATAATTGTAATAGAATAACTCGGTTATTTATATGATATCACTAGATGTTCCCCATCTTAAGTTATGATTCCACTATTATACTCTGATTCCACTTATGAGGGAAGCGGCCAGAGATGGACTGATGTCTCTCTTCCCTTATGGGGGAAAAGGACTTGCATCCTGACCTCTCTCCTCTCTCTTTCACTTTCATATGAGGAGAGGGGTTTGTGTTATGTGTGCTTTTCTTGTGGGCCCAGCACCACCGTATCGTAGCTCGAAGATACGTGGAGGCCTATTTCGTATGAGTGTAAAATTCATCATATGAGATGGGGGTTTGATGATGATCCAATATAGGGATCGGGATCATACAAATGCGGGTTTGGAGTCACCACCTAGGATTATAGGCCTAGGACCTAGGGGTGGGCCCAATTCCTAAGAGAAGGGCCCAAAATTTGGTTTGGTCTAGTGATTTAGGGTAAGTGTCAGGTTACAAAATTGGGAAGGTGTTAGGCACCCAATCTGCTCGGTTTAACCGACCATCCTACTAGATGTTTAAGAACGAACATTTTTCACAATTATTACTATTCCACATACATGGCTAAGTTATCACACATATATACATTAATTGAATTCAAACTACTATATACACTAAAACAAGGTCTATATAAAGTCTACATGATGATGATTGGGTTGAGAAGCTATACCTGAACTTAACCCCTGTTTCGAGTTAAGAGGGGTGGGTCCCTGATTAGTACTAGCTCGGACTGTCTTTCGGATTCTCCTGGCTTAGGAGAAGATGGTCTTGACCTCCAGCTTTCTTTCTTGAGAGATTTTGATTGTGATGGTATGCGGGCAGGGTTTCGGCTAGGAACGGTTACTTTTGGATTTAGATTCAGACAGAGCTTCAGCTAGGGAAGGCTATTTTTGGATTTAGATTCAGACAGAGCTTCGGCAGGGGAAGGCTATTTCTGGGCTTAGGACGAGGTGGTTCTCTGTAGAGCTTCATTTGGGGATAGGCTAGGGAAGGGCTAGGCTGAGGTGGAACTCCGACAGAGCTTCTGCTAGGGATAGGCTAGGGGAAGCTATTTTCAGGCTTAGGATGAGGTGGTTCTGTAGCAAAGCTTCTGCTGGGGATAGGCTAGGGGAGGGCTAGGTTGAGGTGGCACTTCGACAGAGCTTTCACTGGGAATGGCTATTTCTGGAAAGATTATAGGGGCACTCGGACAGGGCTTCCATTAGGATTGCTATTTTTGGAAAGAAACAAATTGACCTAAAAATGGATTGATGATCTCCAAAGTCCCGAAGAACAATTTGAAGATCCGAATAGAGTTTCAGGTCTTAACAAATATCTCTCCGTAGACCCGAAGAACCTCAAAGGGGGGTTTCTACTTCGGGTAAAACCCAAGAACACTCAAAGGAGGAGGTTGAAGAACATACTACTTTTGGCAAAAAACTAGATTGAACTAAGAATTTGGATTGAAGATCTTCAAAGTCCCAAAGAACACTTCGAAGATCCGAACAAGATTTTGGATCTTGAAAAAGATCACTCCAAATACTTGAAGAAAATCAAGAGGGGGAGGGGAGGAAAGCTTCACTATAATGGAGTGAGGTGGGATTTTTGGTGTGTCCAAATCCAAAGGAGGGGTGTATTTATAGGTTTTTCCAGCCAATAGGAAAGAGGAAACCCCCTTATCTAATAGACGAAAGGGGAGGTTCTTGCCTAAAGTGGGGGGATAGGTCTTTTATACACTGGGTGAAAGAGGGGTTTGGACCAAAATGGGTGGGGAAGGCTTTTGTCCAATGGGTAAAAAAGGGGTTTTTTGGGGAGAGAGAATTACTAGAAAAAGGGGTTTTTTGGTTTCAAGTGGGTGAAGATGGAATTTCTTAACTCACCGGGTCAAGGGAACACCAATCCCAGCCATTGACAGCAGTGCGTGGGACTAGGCCGAAGTGCCTGAGGTTTGGTTAGTATAGGTAGGCAATAAGGGCAATGTCATGGGTGTGCAATGGATGATGCGCAGGTAATGGCCAAGGGGGCACAAGCAAGGACATGGGTAGTGAGCATGTACATGCATGGGCAGCAGCCAGTGCACGTATGTGTGTAGGCTGGCCTGCTAGCCAGCACGTAGGCAACAAGGCATGGGCAGGGGGTGCATGGCAATATGGGTAAGGCCGCGAGCCTATGCCCGCAGGGATGCAGGCTAGCAGGTAAGGGCAGTGGACAGGGGCTGCGTGGAAGAATGGGCAAGGCTACTGGCCTGTGCCCATGGGGACGCAGGCCAATAGGCAAGGGCAGTGGGCAGGGTAATGCATGGCATGGCTTGGCATGGCCACGGCGGGCGTAGGGCAGCAGGCAAGGGTAGTGGGTAGTGGGCAGTGGGTAGGGTAATGCATGGTTGGTGCAGGCAGTATGCGCTGTATCCCATGGGCAGCAGCCATACGCCGCTGCCATAGGCAGCAGGCATGGGTAGCAAGCACACGTGTGGGCTGGCCAGAGAGCACACTGGGTTTTTCTAGTGATGATTATGGGAGATCCATTGGTCCAATTTTGGCATGCCATATAATTTCAAAATCGTAATCTCAAGCACTATCCATTCATATGGTCAACTTGATCGGATTCCTGCGTATAAAAAAAGTCAAAATTGGATCCTCTTCTCTCCCGTGTGAGGGTTTCTAGGGTTTCATGTCTGGAAGTGTTTCTGGGTTATCTGTGTAGATAAAGGAATGAATTTTAGGGTGTTTGGGGTAGGTAAGAGATTTTTCCAGGTTTCCAATGGGACTGTCCATGTGCGCGGTATACGTGCTGGAAAGTATGATTTTTCGGGGATGATTGCGGGAGATCCATCAATCTGATTTTGACATGTCATATATTTTTGGAATCATATTTCCGAATACTATCCATCCATATGATCATGTTGACCAGATTCCTTCATATATAAAATATCAAAATTAGGCCGTCTTCTCTCCCGCACGGGGGTTTCTAGGGTTTTGGGTAAGGAAAAGTTTCCATCATCATCTCCATTGATCAAAAGCTGGAAGTCACATCCAAGATCCATATTTCATTATAGACGGAGGAGAGTGACAAAATTGGGAGTCTACAGAATGCCCCTCTTTGGTCGAGGCCTATGCCAACAGCCGAAGGGCAAAGAAAAGAACGACCACATTTTGTCACCCAAAGCATATACTACCATCATCTTGCTCATTTATGATGGAGTTGACAAATGCAACAGATAATATCTCTAAAGTTTTAGGACTTACATGGACTACCAATTGGGGGAAAGGAATTTGCTGCTCTTCCAATCCTGACATTTTGCAGAGATTTGAGCCCTCCCTGCAGAAAATGTTAGTACATGAAGAATGTTCTTCCTAGGCTAGACTTCCATCCGCCAGCCCTAGGGATTTGTCCATCATTTGTAGAGATTTGAGCCCTCCCTGCAGAAGATGTTAGTACATGAAAATGTTCTTCCTGTCTATGAGATCGGCCCACTCGAAACTGATTCAAAGGGATTGGGCCATCTGGGGCCGAATTAACAACATTGGGCCACCTGGGGGCTAGATAAATGCGATTGGGCCACCTGGGGCCAGTTCAATGAAATTGGGCCGTCTAGGCCTAGGTAAATGCAATTGGGCCATCTGGGATCGTGTCCATGAAATTGGGCCATCTGGGGCCGTGTCCATGAAATTGGGCCTCCTGGGGCCAGATAAATACAATTAGGCCACCTGGGCCTGGGTCAATGAAATTGGGCCCTCTAGGGCCAAGTCAATGATATTGGGCCATCTGGGGTAGGGTAAATGCAATTGTTTCTCTTCTTAACTTTCCATTCATTCTTGATTTTTGGAATCTTGTTCTTTGCTTTTGATTTGGAAACTTATTCTTTGCTTTTGATTTGGAATCATTTTTAATCTTGAATTTTGATCTTTACTTCCCTCTTTTGATTTTCATTTTCCATTTTTTATGTGAATAAATTTCACTTACCACATAAATTTCTACCTTTCCTTTGAATTTTTACTTCCCATTGACATAATTTGCAACTACAACCAAAATAAATTTTTATTTGGTATTTGGTACTTTGATTTGCACTTTGGATTTGGAATCTTAAAAGAAAATTTTATTTTTTAATTTTTTTTTTGGGAAAATGATTTTTTTTCTATAAAATGGTCCCCTTCCCTTGTCCATTCCTCATTCTAACTTTTCTGAGTGAAGTGAGTCCCTAAAGTCCTCTAGTTTTTCTTGAGATTTTCCTTCTTGTTCTTGGAGTTCTTCGTCTTGCTCTTGAAGTTCTTGAAGATCTTCATCTTGTTCTTGAGGGATGAGTTAATTGGAGAATTTGATATTCTTGTGGGCTTTTATGCAAATTGGAAAACTTTTTGGGGCTTCTTGCAATTTTAAAAAGTTTTTGAGACTTCTTGTAATTTTTGAAAATATGGCTGAGAGGAGAAAAGAAAGACTTTGGGAGAAATCCAGCTTGAGAGTTGCAGAAGTCTTTCCTATAGGGATGAGGGCCTAGCCGACTGGTACTCCGAGAAGACTCTTCATAATAGCTGGAATCACATCTGCAACTCCATATGGGGTTCTTGGGTAAGTCTTTACATTGTATTCATTATTTTGATTATCTTTTACTCTTGCTTTGCCTTTCTTTTCATGCTAGTTTTGGTTTTTGTTGTTTTTTCTTTTTATGCATTCTTTATTTCCATTAGCATAAGGGTAGGGAACTACCTACCTTGGCCTCGTATGACCATCCGAACATGGTTCAGTCATGGCATAGGATGTTGCTTTGTAGAGTAAAGGAGATGGTTGTTGCATCATACCTATACCAGCTAGCCCTTGTAGAGACCCGAAAGTTTACCCCACATTAGTAGGGGCTCTGATGAAGCGGTGGTGGCCCAGTACTTATTCTTTCAATCAACCTATTGGCATGATCACCATTACGCCTTTGTGCTGCCTTGACAGGCATTTCAATCGGTGGTAGATCTATAACTCTTCCTAGATTTTTGACTGCCAGGGAGTTCACAGACCTGACCGGTATCACCATTGCGGCTGGCCAAACACATATTTTCCTAGGGAAATTAGTGCCCGATGGTGAAAGGTTGGCCTAGGGGAGAACCCAAGCAACATGTCACAGGTGGCCCGTTCCTTCTTGTTGTTTGCTATTAGTTAGTGCCTCCTCAGCGACCTCCAAGGGGGAGTGGATATCCATCTGGTGTACTTCCTTCGAGATCTTCGTATAGTAGACTCTTGGGACTGGGGTGGGGCTGCCTATGCATATCTCCTGTGATCCCTAGATCTATTGTCCTATGGAGACAGGGGCCTCAAGGGGGCAGGCTTCATTATTCAAGTAACTTTCCTTCTTATACCCATTTCCTTTCATTCATTTGGATTGCACTTTCTTACTTTAATTTCTTGAAATAGCCTTAGTGCTTTGAGCACTTGGGGACCATAGCTCCCAAACTAAGGAACCCTGAGGGATTCTTCTTCCCTATAGCCACGAGGTGGGGAGATAATCAGGTGCTCAGGGCTCAACGCCATCCTCCAAGGACCACCGCTTATTCTCTTTTGAATGATCTTACCGTGGTATGCCATGTCTGACACTGAAATTCCTTTCATCTTCTGCTATACTTGCTTCTCCTTGGTTTTGTAGGTTACTTGGAGACCATTCCATGACCTCGTATTTCCAGATCTTGAAAGATTAGCCTTGGTTAAGCACTTATCGGAGCACCGAGTCCTTTTTTAGGGAATATGGGGTCACGCCTGGTAGTTGGGAGAGGGAGTAGTACCCCAGTGGTCGGATATCGAGCCATGCACTTCTTCCAGTCTTCCTCCACCCACTATGCACTGCCCAGAGATCATCCCAGCAGACAAGATGGAGCGTTTGGCTGGTGGAGTATGGGATGACTCATTTCTGGATCAGGATAGGGACTACGGAGCCTTCCTGGAGGAGGAGACAGTATGCACCCCTATTGGTCCTGATGGTCCAGTGGTACGTTACCCTTTTTTGAGTATTTCCTTCAAATTCCTTTCTGTTTTGGTCTTGACTGATGTTCTTTTAGGGGAGAGTGAGATGTGTAGATCCCTCTATTATTCGATCGCATGCTAGTGCTACCGATCCTTCACAAGCAGGACCCTCTACCAGTGCTGGCGGGTCTCTCAGGGTTGCTAACATCCCCTTTCGTGGCTTCCCTACCTGGACCTACCCTAGTCTCCCTCATCTTCTGGAGCTAAACACAGATGTAGACGCTTCCCTTGGGCTGCCAATTTCTTATGATTACATAAGTAGCTGATCATCCTTCAATTAACTCTTGAATTCCTTTGGCTGATATGTTCTTTCTCCGGTGTCCCCGGAGGTCTATTCTGAGATTAGGAGGATGCATTATGGCCTATGCAAGGTGATAGTTACCAAGGATCGGGAGATCGCACGGCAGGCTGCACTGATTCAGGACCTGACCCAGAGGCTAGAGCAGGCTGAACTAGCATCCACGGGTTCTTCGGTGCTCCATGAGGATGGTTTGGAGCACGACTCAGATGATGGCTTTTGAATTATAGGGATTTATTCTTGCATTTATTGAAAACACAAACACATAGATATTTTCTTTTTTTTTTCTTTTTCCCTCCCCTTATTTGTTCATCATTTAATTTCAGCATCTTATGAAAACTTACTTTGGCCACAAAGAAAATCTTTCTTTTTTTTTTTTGTTTTTTGTTTGCTTGCAATGCTTAGGCACAATCAATTCCATAACTCAAGTCATAATTAGAATAATTGAGATTGCACAAGAATCCAAATGCTTTCTCATTCTATTACCAAGTGAATCACATAAAAAGGGGAAGAAAGTTCCTACCACAGGTGGGATAGGTGAGTAATAAGGTGGGGAGATAATTCTTGAGGTGGGTGAAAGTTCACTAACTCTTTTGGGTCCGTCTCGTTGAGCCTATATTGTTGGCTCATGTACATAGGCAAATAAAAGGATGTGTGAGTCAATCCCATGAACCTAACATAATTGTAAGCAGGGGTCTTCACTAAAAAATCTTCTTGTGGCCTCCCTGGGCCCCTCCATGTCATATCTTGCACATTTCTTTCCTACATGTACTTATCCCAATCAATGATAAGGTTGATCTCTGGAATTTCTCTCTTATCTCGGTAACAAAGAGCTTCAAGTGGGCCTCCTTTTAATGGCTTGGTTAACTTTAGCCTCTCGAGGAGCCAAATCTAAAAAATAGCAAGACTAGCTTGATAATGATCTAGCCCGAATCAATGGCCATAGCTCATGTCATCAAATCCCTTGAGTGTTTCTGTAAGAACCGTAGGAACGATGTCACCTCCCTTCTTCAACTGTTTTACTACCTCAATCAGAACGGACGGTGCACCACATCTGGAAGTGCAAAGAACATAACGAGCTATCATACAAAGTAAATAAGTATCCTGTGATCTCAGTTGATGGATTCCTCCCATTGGTAGATATTGGATGAAGATCTGGGCCACCTTCAGAATGTCGATCTTCCCATACCTAAAAAATTGCTTCACCTCCCCTTCTTTCCCTCTGAAGAAGTCCTAAATTTCCTCTGAGCAATCTTTCTTTAAAGATAGTTGGAACAAACTGCCTTTGGGTGGAGATAGCATACAAACCCAAAATTCTTCAAGAGTTGGGGAAATCTCTGCTAATCCAAACCAAAATACATGTAGGTTGGCATCCTAGTATTAAGGCACCTATTGGAGTAATTGGTAATGTAGCTTCACACATCCAACTCGACCAAGAAATGGCACATTTATAGATTCCAGCAATTCTGGTGTCCTCATATTTATGTCTAAGGTCCATTTTCTCAACGTCTCATCCAACGAGCCCATGAGTTTTCCTGAAACCAAAACAAACAAAGAGATATGATAAGTTATCAAAGCATTTCTCATTAGTGAATGACTCAAACAAGCCTTTACCACTGTTACATCAAGTTCTTATTTTTTTTTTTTTTATTAATCAAGGGTGGAAAATAAACTAGCCTTGATAAACTGGTACTGGGTGGAAATTTTCTTTTAGGGGGTGGAATCCTCGATAAGAGTTGACGGGCCATAGGTGAATGATAGATACCTAATGGCCTTTTATGCCAAATGACGATTCTTGGGGGACACAATCCTGGATAAGAAGTGACGGACTAATGGGTGGATGATAAATACCTAATGGCCTTTCATGCCAAATGGCGGTTTTTGGAGAAACAAACTATGATGATCTTTGAAGATACTTTGATTATTAATCTAGGAACCAATTTATTGCTTTTAGATGGTTGAGACCACACTTGCACATGTCAAGTTGCCTACGTATCCCTTGAAAGGAATCAGGTCTGATGTCATTTGGGCTATTCACCCTATTAGACATAATATTTCTTGAGTTGATCCATGTTGATCAGTTCGGATATTTCTTCACCGTTGTGGTCTATGAGTTTTATAGCTTTGCCTAGTAGAATTTCTTTGATAGAGAATGGGCCACTCCAGTTGGATCTGAATTTCCTTCTTGGGTCATGAATTGGGGCTCTTTGTTCTCGAAGAACAAGTTTGCATTCTTCTTTGTGACGAGGCTTCACATTCTTGTTGAAGGCCCGAGCCATTCTCAATTGATATTTCTTCAAATTATCTATGGCTTTAATACCCCTTTCGTCGAGAAAGTTGAGCTCATCATGTCTGGCTTTCACCCCTTCTCCTTCAGGTAGCTGACTATTAAGAAGCACCCTTAGGGATGGTACCAAGATTTCCATGAGTAGAACTGCCTCAACCCCATATACCAAAGAGAAAGGGGTTGCCCCCGTGGACGATGGCATAGAAGTCTGATATGCCTATAAGGCAAGAGGTAACTTATCAGCCCAATTCTTCTGTGTTTCCACCATTTTATATAGGATGACTTTGATGTTCTTGTTGGCTACTTCTACTGCCCTATTGGTCTCTGGCCTATAAGTGGTAGAGCGATGTCTTTTGATACCAAACTTTGCACAAATTTTGTCGGTCTTACCCCAAAAATGAGATCCCTGATCTGATATCAATTCTTGAGGTACTCTATATTATACAATGATATTTTCTTAGATGAATTTGGCTCCCTTAGCAGATGTAAGGACTGCATAGGACTGAGCTTCTACCCACTTGATGAAATAATCAATGGCTACCAAGATGAACTTGTGGCTAATGGATGCTTTGGGGTTGACCTTTCCAATGATATCAATGCCCCAAGTGGAGAATGGCCAAGGTGAACTAAGAAAATGCAACTCTGCTGGCAGGATATGTATGATGTTAGCAAATATCTGACACTTGTGACATTTTTTGACAAAGTTCACGCAATCTGGGCTTATGGTGTTCCTGTAATATCCCAGCCTGAGGATCTTCTTAGATAACATCTTGGCATTCATGTGGGGTCCACAAAAACCTCGATGAATTTCCTCTATGATGGTTGTAGCTTGTTCCTCATCCACACACAACAACTGTATTCTATCATAGGATCTCTTGTATAACATATCCTCTTGAAGAATAAATTGGGTGGCATATCTTTCAGAAAACTTATTTTCTCTGTTAGTTGCTTCAATTGGGTACTTCCTTTCCCTGATGAAATCCACTATGTGAGCGAACCAAGTTTGACCATCCACAGTGAGAGAGTTCACTTAATTCTGATAAATGGGTCTGCTTATTTGTTCTAGCAAGAATGGTCGAACCCTAGCCATAGGGTTGCATTCTACCATGGAAGCCAAGGTTACAAGGGCATCAACAAATCTGTTGTTATCTCTTTGGAAGTATTCGAATGAGATCTTCTCAAAGTGTTCAATTACCTCTTCCAGATGTTCTTGATATGGCTTCAGCTTTTCATCTCTAGTTTTCAACTTTCCCTACATCTAACAAATGACAATGGATGAATCTCCATACACATTGATCCTTTTTACACCAATAGTAAAAGCAGTTTCAAGCCTCAAAGCACAAGCTTCATATTCGGCAATGTTATTAGTACAGGGAAAATCGAGGCAAAATGAAGAAGGTAAATAAAGGTCATCAGGAGTGACAAGCAATATTCCCGCACCACATCCCTTCTAATTGGCTACTCCATCAAAGAATAACTTGCCATTCATTAACTGTGTATTCTTCCTCCATTGTGGCAATTCCTTCATTGGGAAAGGCATCATTTAAGGATCTTCCATCTTCTATGGGATGGGCCGCCAAATGATCGGCTATGGCTTACCCTTTGATAGATTTCTGAGTAACATAGGTGATGTCACATTCTGACAATAAAAGCAACCAACAGGCCATCCTTCCAGTTAAGGATGGTTTCTCAAAGAGATATTTGATGGGATCCATCCTTGAGATCAAGTGCACCGGATAGGAAACCATGTAGTGTCGCAACCTTTTCGTTGCCTAAATCAGTGCAGCATAAATTCTTTCCAAAGATGTGTATCGTATCTCATACTCCAAGAACTTCTTGCTGAGATAATATATGGCATGCTCTGCCCCTTCTTTTGTCTCCTTCTGTGCTAACAAAGAACCCACGGAGTACACATTTCTAAGGGTTCAACTTCAGCTGATACTTCTTAATTCTTTCAAAGAAATGCCTTAGCACTGGAATATGCCCCTACCGATCTTTTGACTTCACTATCATGTCATTCACATAGACTTCCACATCTTTGTTCATCATGTCATACAATATGGCTGTAGCTGCTCTCTAATAAGTTGCCCCAGCATTCTTCAGTCCAAAAGGCATCACTTTGTAACAATAGGTTCCCTACAGAGTGCTAAAGGCTGTCTTCTCACGATCTTCTGGGTGCATGCTTATCTAGTTGTACCCCGAAAATCCATTCATAAATGATAACAAAGCATGCCTTACTGTATTATCCACTAATACATCAATGTGAGGTAATGGGAAGTCATCTTTAGGGCTCAATTTATTAAAATCTCGAAATTCCACGCACATTTGTACCTTGCCATCTTTCTTTGGTACTGGTACAATGTTGGCCAACCATTAGGGATACTTCACCACTTGTAGAAACCCCACATTCCACTGTTTCACAACTTCTTCTCTGATTTTCTCATACCATTATGGCCGCATTCTTTGGAGCTTCAATTTTACCAACTTTGCCCTAGGATAAGTCAGCAATTGATGCTGCATGATGTTGGGGTCGTTACTAGGCATATCCTCATAAGACCAAGCAAAGACCTCAGCGAATTCCTTCAGAAGACTAATCATCTATTCTGCTTCTTCATCATCAAGGGTAGTACTAATTTTTACCTCTCGAAGGCATTGGTTGGTTCCTAGATTAACGACTTGAGTATCCTCACGGATGGGTTGGGTTTTCTTTGGTTTGCATTGTTTTATTAATTCTTAGTATTTATTAAGATCATCATCAAAAAAAGGAGGCAAGTTGTACTCGGAATCAGAAATTTCATTCATGAGAGAAGGAGTAACAGGCTCAATATACAAGGACTCTAGACTCTCCTCAAAAAAGGAGGTTGGCACAGAATCATAAACAATAGACTCGACTATAGACTTGATAACTAGCTTGATGCTCTTGCTAGGGGTATTCAGGCTGGTTGACTCAATAGCATGAGCAAACTTAAAGTTTTCTCCGATGCTTGTCTAGTTTAAGAGTGGTTCAATGGCTTGATGGATGAGGAGGTGTGGCAAAGGGCCTTCTTCTCCTTCTGAAAAAGTTGCTACTATTTCTTCAGGGGTGCAATGATTCCTTTGGACAGGTACCTACTTCTTCACGAATACCAGCTAATCAATCTCGTGCTCTCAGAAGGCAAACTTTCTGAGGGCTAAAGATTGGTGGAGACTGCTCAATCCCTTTTCTATAAAGTCCATCTTTTTGAGCCTGTTGAGGGATACCATCCTGGTGCCTCGGTCACATCTTTGACCGCCTTCATGAGACTTCCCGTTATAGTTGGTTCGGGCACAGTACATACAAACCATCATTCTCTGTGCTCTTCTTTGCTTTACATATGTACTTATTCCTCTGAAAGGACGGGGGTTGAGCTCATATAGCTCTCGAGCTCTTGGCACTCATAGGAGAGAGAAAACAAAGCCTTTCAAATCAATGGGATTTGGTAGACTCCATGTGAGCCTTATCTTCTTTTCCCATTCTCTTTTCAGGAGAACTCGAGGACTTGGTGCCTCCTTTGCTTGGATCAATGTTGTAGGATCACCAGAGGAAGACCCAGTCTCAATTAGTGCAATTTCTTCTATCCTAGTGATGCAACTGTCTTAGTCACCTTCATTGACTAGAAATTTTTGTTGTTCCACTTCATAAGTCACCCAGTCGAACTCGTCTTGAAAAAACACTTCAAATCCTAGTTGCATCTTTGCTGCAGTTTCATCAAACCATGGCTCCACATTTCCACAAAAGGGGAAATCCTCTCCTTCTTTTACAAAGTACCTATTGAGAGTAGGATAGTAAGAGACAGAGATCTTCCTAGTCATCCTCAGCACTTTCTGCCCTATGGTGGTCGGAGGAGTGTACCCGAGACCATCCTTCCCTTTGTTCACTGCCAAACTAGGATGCTTTGGAACTCCTTGATGATATTTCCCTAGTCCCATGCTAGGAAAATATTGTATATTCTTCATCATCTGATTCACTGGATGACTCCATATTACTTCATAGATAGCTAGGATTTTCTCTTTTGGAGCTTCTTTGGTAATGGCTGTGCAAATTGTGTCTATTTCAAAACCACTTAGTTAGACTTCCTGGTCTTGTTCTTCCCCTTTTTCAATATTGGCCAAGGTATTCACAACTTTGGGATCTCCAGTTACTGTGATCATCTTTCCTTCATAGATGAACTTCATTTTTTGGTGGAGACTAGAGGACACCGCCATTGCAGGAAGCAACCTGGGTCTTTCCAAGAGCATGTTAAAAGTTGTTGGCATGTCAATGACTTGGAAATCAATGTCAAACTTTGCTTGGCCAATCTTTACGGCAAGAGTAATGATGCCAAGGATCTTCCTCTTGGTATTGTCGTATACCCATATAGTTTGAGTTATCGGCCTCATTTCTTCCAAGTTGATGCCAATACTCTTTGCCGACCTCCAAGGTAGCACATTCAAAGCAGGCCTGTTGTCAATAAGAACCTGGGGAACCACTTTGTCAAGACATTCTACAGTAATATGGAGAGCTCGATTATGCAAGACTCCTTTGGGAAGCTCTGATTCTGAGAACATAAAAGATTGTATTGCATATGTTGCCCCTACTATATGTGCGAGATGTGTTGGATTTATCTCGATCGGCACCTGCACATTAGTGAGGGACTTCAAGACTGCTTCACGATGTGTGGGGGATGCCATCAACAATCCCTAAATTGAGATGTTGGCTTGGGACTTCTTGAGTTGAGATAAGACTGGATTCTCCAGCTCTTTCTTCAAGCTGCTAGTTCCGGCCTCATTAGCCCTTGGCTATTCTACTGCTAGAGCCTTGCCCTTGAAGTCTTTCCCACTTCGAGTGTCCATCACGTTGACAAGTTTCTTCATAATAATCTCTGTGGGATAATAATCTTCATCATCACTATTTGTTATGGTGATTATCCCCACCATGGGATCATCCTCTTCTTCTGATTCTCCCTCCATGCTTGGAGTGGGAAGTCGAGGTCCTCCACAAATATCCACAGCCTTGGCTCGCAACTTCTTAACTGCATTAGAAAGCTGTTGGAATGCAGCGTCTACTGCCTCTATGAAAGTGTCATCTGGCCCTATTTCCTCTAGATCATCCAACTGCTCACGGTAGTAATGATCACTGATAGTTACTTCACCCAGCATGTTGTCAATTTCTTCCACCCTTTCCTGCATTTTCAATGTGTTAGAGTACACTTCACATAGTTTTTCCTCCATCTCTAATGTGGATTCGAGTTCATTCAGATAAACTTGCATCAGCTCTCTAGATCCTTCATCACTGTTTGAATCTATCGTATATCATCTCCTCCCATGCTGAGTGAAGGGCAAATGCCACCTGTCAGATAAGCTACTAGATCATCACCACCAATAGCATAAACTGAGAAACATGTGTTGGTGATCTAGTGAGTAATATATCATCATCCCAGTCTAGATACCCATCATCCTCTTGAGAATCAAAGTCATCTCCATCCTTCTTATCTTCATTCCCGTCCACATCGTCGTCATCATCATCATCATCCTCTTTTTCACTGATTTCCTCCACATTTGGTTCTTCATTAGATTCTTCTGGACCATTAAATTCTCTGGCATCCAAACGCTCATAGCATTCAGAGCGTATGGACTAGAAGATTTCTATAGGGTTGGTCTTGACATCAATGGCTCGAAGTTGGACCTGTCTTGACTCATCATCCTCTATATCACTCCCTATGTGGATTAGGGAGATGTGTTCCTTAACTTGTTCCCCTATGGCCAATGTGGTTATTGCTCTGAGAAGATCAACTGTAACCTCTTTAATTGCCTCTGGATCATCCTCTGAAGATATAGCGGGCTGAATTAGAGAAGTGGGATCACTTTCTTGGTCTTCTCCTAAAGCATTCACTAATCCTGTTAATGAGGTCATCTTTAGGGAATCTGGCAGTGCAAGCATATCCTTCCAATTGTACCCATCCATCTATCCTTCTTTTGGGTTATATACTGAACCTTGAGAATGGGATTGGTATAAGGGTGATGAGGGATACAAAGCAGGGGTGGTATGAAGATGATGTAATGTGAGAGGTAGGATATGAAGATTGGGGGTGATAGGATGAGGAGATTCCTTCTCCTTGATGGTGGGGGGAAGGTTGATGGTATGGTGGAGGTTGATAATATGGTGAAGGTGGGAGGTATGGTGGAGGTTGGTAATGTGGTATGGTAGATTCTTTTGTTGATGAAGAAGTATGAACGACGGGAGTCCGATCTTCTGATTTTTCTTTTGATGATTCGGTTCTTCTGGGGGACCTTATGACTCCGGCCCTTTGATTCATGAGTTTCCTGTAAGTGGGGGCATCCATTTGATTCTTCCGAGCTCTAGGTACAATGAGTTGAGTGGGGTCATTCTCTATGGATTCTTCATCTAGATTGTTCATATGATCAGGGAGTGGATTGGTGTTGACATTGGGAGATTGCTTAACTTCAATGGTCTCGTTGTCTACCAAGTCTTGGATCGCATGTAGAAGACCTATGCATCTTTTAGTGGTGTGCCCTTTTTGAGTCTGATAAGTACAATATTTATGATCCTTATACGAAGCTGGAGGAGGGTTGCTTATTACTCTTGGAGCCACTGTCCCTAGCAATCCCTGTTTCTTTAACTTCTCATACAACTGTCACGAGCATTCCCATATCAGAAAACTGCCTTTTTGGACGAGGGGCCTTCTGGGAGGGTGCATCTGCTTGTATTATGAATGGCTGTGAAGAAGTAGCTGGTGGGCCTAACTGCTAAACCGCACTAACCATATTAGTTTTTAGGCTCTTTCCACATCCGACTCTAGTGTTCTTCCTTGCATCTTGGGAGGATCCTTGATACTGGGCTTCCCTTACGATTCTGTTCTCCACCAGTGTGCCAGTGGCTATCAAGGCATCAAAAGTCTATAGATGTTGGTAGTAAAGAACATCATAATAGTTTGCCACTTGAATTTTCAAGAATTCTTGCACTGGAGAAGAAACTCATTTCCTCTGAAACTACTATTTGACTTTTCGAACTCTTCCCTGCTCGGAACATATTTTCCAACTTTTCTAATTGCTCCCTAACTTTCTTTTCTCTCTCCATTTATGGAGGTTCCATTTGGATGTGAGCTACAAATTCCTCTTCCTCATCTTTGATCACTACCCTGGGAAGAGGGACCCTGGAATAGACCCCTCATTGACTATTTGGATGGGTAGGTGAAGATACTCTTTGATCGGTTTGTCTGACATGCTCAGGTTCTCTTGAGTCAACTCGGGAAGAGTTTCCACGGTGACCCGTAGCTCCATTATGTTCTATATCTCCTGTAGCCGATGTTGGCTCAGTTATGGGAGGATTTTGAAGTGCCTACAAGATCTGAGCTATTCCTTTCTTAACCTCAGCCATTTCTATCTGTAAGGTCTCAACGGAATGGACCTAGGCCTGTTCGGGTGATTCTAAGTCTCGGAGAGATGACAAAGGTGACACTGGACTTAGGTGAGTCAATCGATTACCCTGATGCATCCAAAGGGACCGCAAAGAATACTTGAGATGTGGAATTGTGTCTGAATCAAAAGTAGCTTATTTTAGGATTCTTGAATTCCCAACCCCTTGTTTGCACATTCACTAAATTAACAACCAATGATCCATCCAAAGTTAGTTTGCTTAATGATAGGGGTGGATAGGGTTTAATGCCCCTGGTCCACCCAATGTCATAAGCGGTAAATTCATACAAATGGATTGTCAAGAATATTCCCTTAAAATATTCCATGTAATAAAGTCATGCTTTTCGTGCTCTTTTCCCCATTAGGTGTCCTTCCTCTTGATTTTTCTCGGGACTTCTCGGGACTTGACATGACTTTGATGGGATTGCCCCTGAGTCACGTATCTGGACATTCTTCTTAAGGAGGAGGGACACCTTTTATCCGAAACCCACTTAGGAAAACAATTCTTTACTCCAGGGATATAATGTAAGAACATTCCTTTCCAAGATCGCAAACAAGTTCTGCAATTAGCTTGTGGCTCTCCTAGCTTCTTCATCTATTTCCTGCATGATACGAGCATACAGTGGATGCAATAGGACCAACAAGGCTTCCTTGATAAGATCTATATAAGCAAGGTACGTGATCCTTTTGATATACCCATAGGTACGAGATTAAGGGGTGACTTCCTTGCCCATTACTCGTGACTACACACGAGGTTAAGGGTGGTGGAGCCGTGAGTGATTGTGTGCAAAAGTGTAATATAAGGTAACCATCATTCAATCTCAAAATGCCATAAAGTGCACAAACCTCCCTGAGGGTGCCGACATAATTATGGACATCCTCGCTGTTTGATGATGCATTCGATCTCAGAATGTCATAAAGTGTATGGACCTCCCCGAGGGTGCTGGCACAATTACACCATTCTCACCATTTGACAATACCTTCCACTCTTGTATAGGAAGTGGCTATCATTTGCACTCAGAGTACTTAGAATGTCATGCACTGACCTCCCCGAGGGCGCAGGCATGATAGGGAGTACCCTCGCCAAATGATTTCACTTCAAGCACAATATATGATGCAATTGGTGAATACAATTATTTTCCAAACATGTTTTCAAACAAATGTGGTAGAAAATGTTCTTGCATTTAATGGCAGCATCTAGTGTCAGAAGCTTGACATTTAGTCCCCATTGGAGTTGCCACAATGAGGGTAGCGGCCGGAGATGGATTGATGTCTCTCTTCCCTTGGGGGGAAAAGGACTTACATCCCGACCTCTCTCCTCTCTCTTTCTCTTCCATATAAGGGGAGGGGTTCGTGTGTGCTTTGCTTGTGGGCCTCACATAGCCGTATCTTCGCTTGGAGATACGTGGAGGCCAATTTCGTAAGAGTGTAAAATTCATCATTTGAAACGGGGGGAATGATGGTCCAATACGGGGATCGAGATCATACAAATAGGGGTTTAGAGTCACCACCTAGGATTACGGACCTAGGGGTAGGCTCAATTCCTGAGAGAAGGGCCCAAAATTTGGTGTGGTCCAGAGATTCAGGGTAAGTGTCAGGTTACAGAATTGGGAAGGTTTTAGGCACCCAATCTGCTCGGTTCAACCGGTCTTCCTACTAGATGCTTAAGAATGAACATTTTCCATAATTATTACTATTCCACATGCATGGCTAAGTTATCACACATATATACATTAATTGAATTCAAACTACTATATACACTAAAACAAGGTCTATATAAAGTCTATATGATGATGATTGGGCTAAGAAGCTATACCTGAACTTAACCCCTGTTTCAGGTCAAGAGGGGTGGGCCCCTGATTAGTACCAGCTTAGACTGTCTTTTGGATTCTCTTGGCTTAGGGGAAGATGGTCTTGACCTCCAACTTCCTTTCTTGAGGGATGTTGATTGTGATGGTATGCGAGCACGGTTCTGGCTAGGAATGGTTACTTTCAGATTTGGATTTGGATAGAGCTTCAGCTAGGGAAGGCTATTTTTGGATTTGGATTTGGACAAAACTTCCGCTAGGAAAGGCTATTTTTGGGCTCATGATGAGGTGGTTCTTTAGCAGAGCTTCCGCTGGGGATAGGTTAGGGGAGGGCTAGGTTGAGGTGGCACTCTGACAGAGCTTTTGCTGGGGATAGTCTAGGGGAGGCGACTTCTGGGCTGAGGATGAGGTGGTTCTTCAGAAAAGCTTCTATTGGGGATAGGATAAGGGAGGGCTAGGATGAGGTGGCACTTTGGCAGAGCTTCTACTAGGAATGGCTATTTCTGAAATGATTCCAAGGGCACTCGAACAGGGCATTCGCTAGGACTGCTATATTAGAAAGAAATGGATAGACATAAAAATGGATTGAAGATCTCCAAAGTCTTTGAAGATCCAAATAGAGTTCTGAGTCTAAACAAAGATCTTTCTGTAGACCCGAAGAACCTTAAAGGGGGGGTTTCTTCTTTAGGTAAAACTCAAGAACACTCAAAGGAGGGGGTTGAAGAACATACTACTTTTGGAAAAAAATTGGATTGAACTAGGAATTTGGATTGAAGATCTTCAAAGTCTCAAAAAAACTTCGAAGATCCAAACAAGATTTCGGATCTTGACGAAGATCGCTCCGAAGACCCGAAGAAAATATAGAGGGGGAGAGGAGGAAAGCTGCACTATAATGGAGTGAGGTGGGATTTTTGGTGTGTCCAAATCCAAAGGAGGAGGGTATTTATAGGTTTTTTTAGCCAATAGGAAAGAGGAAACCTCTTTTTCCAACAGACAAAAGGGGAGGTTCTTGCCTAAAGTGGGGGGATAGGTCTTTTATACACTAGGTGAAAGAGGGGTTTGGACCAAAATGAGTGGGGAGGGCTTTTGTCCAATGAGTAAAAAAGGGGATTTTTTGTTTTAAGTAGGTGAAGATGAAATTTCTTCACTCACTGAGTTAGGGGAACACCAATCCTGACCATTGACGACAGCGCACGGGACCAGGCCGAAGTGCCCGAGGTATGTAGGTAGGCAATGCGAGCGATGTTATGGGTGTGCGATAGATGATGCACTGGCAATAGCCAAGGGGGTGCAGGCATGGGCAGTGAGCATGTGCATGCATAGGCAGCAGCAAGCGCACGCATATGTGTGGGCTGGCCTACTAGCCAGCACGTAGGCAATAAGGCATGGACAGGGGATGCGTGGCAGCATGGGTAAGGCAGTGGGTCTGTGCCCACAGGGGTGTATGTCTGTACCCATTGGGGCATAGGCCTATGCCAGCGAGGGTGCAAGCAGCAGGTAAGGGCAGTGGGGAGGGTGGTGCATGGCATAGCTTAACATGGCTGCGCCCCACGGGGGTGCAGGTCTGTGCCTGCGGGGGTGAAAGCCAACAAGCAAGGGCAGTGGGCAGGGTAGTGCATGGCCGTGGGCCTGTGCCCACAAGGAGCAGGTCTGTGCCAGCAGGGTCACAAGCCCACGCCTGCGGAGGGCACAGGCTAGCAAGCAAGGGTAGTGGGTAGGGTAGTGTATGGTTGGTGCAGGCAGTATGCACTGCAACCTATGGGCAGTAGCCATGCACCACTGCCATGGGCTGTGGCCATGGGCAGCAAGCATGCGTGCGAGCTGGCTTGCTGGCCAGTGCCTGTGCGATTATGGGTTTTTCTAGTGATGATTATGGGAGATCTGTTGGTCTGATTTTAGCATGCCATATATCGCCGGAATCATATTCTCAAGTACTATCCATCCATATGGTCATATTGACCAGATTCATTCGTATATAAAAAATCAAAATTGGACCCTCTTCTCTCCTGCGCAAGGGTTTTTAGGGTTTCATATCGAGGAGTGTTTCCGGGTTATCTAGGTAGATAAAGGGATGAATTTTAGCATGTTTGGTGTAGGTAGGGGACTTTTCTAGGTTTCCAATGGGACTGTCCGTGTGCGCGGCATACATGTGAGAAAGTGTGGTTTTCCAGGGATGATTGCAGGAGATCCTTCGGTCTGATTTTGACATGTCATATATTTTTGAAATTGTATTTCCAAGCACTGTCCATCCGTATAGTCATATTGACCAGATCCTTCATATATAAAAAGTCAAAATTAGACACTCTTTTCCCCCGCGATGGGGTTTTTAGGGTTTTGGGTAGGGGAAAGTTTCCATCGTCATCTCCATTGATCGGAAGCCAGAAATCACATCCAAGATCTGTATTTCATTGTAGCTGGAGGAGGGTGACAAAATTTGGTGTCTGCACCACTACTATTGGTTTGGTTTGTGTTGTGAGATTGTGTATGTTAAGGTATTGCTATCAAAGATCTTGGCAGGTTTGTAAGATGGGTATGCATCTTACTCACACAACTGGTATTCCTAATGGTAAGTTGGGTTTACTAAAATTGGGGTGTGACATTGGCACTCATTAGTTCATCGGATAAGTAATTTTGTGTTGCGACTACTGGTATCCCAGTGGTTGGCTTCTTCATGCTGCTGACCATTTTGGAAAGCTCGTGAATGTGACGCTCCAAATTGTTTCTCTAGTTGGATGCACAGCTTTAGTGCCTTCCCCTCACCATTCTGAAGTTCGAGTGAGGTCTCAGCGCCTTGGCTGCCTTCTCTCCCTCTGTGCAGATGCCCTCTCTAGGACTTCAGAGCATCGAGTGAGCTATGCCTTGGTAGGCTCATCGTTTTAAGGGGACTTGGTCTCCTTGCGGATTAGGCCTTCTTGGTGGGCTTCATCCTTGTGGCATGGATCCTCTAGTTGACCTACAAGGGAGCTATGCTTTTGTGGCTATGGTTTTTCCTCTCAAGACATTGGGATACGAGCTTGCTTATTAGGAGCCCTTTGAAGTTTGGTAGGGAGCGGACTTCTCCATCAGTGCCCATTGGAGAACCAATATGACTATCCTCATCTCTAAGCCAAAAGATGAGTGGTGGATCACGATGGTACATATTAGAAAAACCCATGCGAGCACATTCTCCATATCGTTCAACGAGCGGCAGATTGTGATGATGCATATTAGTTGAACTTATGTGAGCACCATCTCTATGTCGATCGATGGGAAGTGGATTAGGATATTGTGTATTTACAAAACCCATGCATTCGTCATCCTCACATCGATTGGGGAGCGTTGGGTCACGCCGATAAATGTTAGGTTCAACCTAATGACCCAGTGCTCCCTATCCAGGAGTCACACCCTGCCCAAAAATGGCTAAGGTATGCAGCACTAGACACCTCACACCGTATCCAGTCAGCCTATTTTCCCCCAGGATCTAAACTCAGGGTAGCTCATAACACCACAACTCACATCTATGAATCAGAGTTCATAATGATATGGATAGTCTATCAGCAAAATATATTACATCATTTCCAGTGTCTCTAAGTGATGCTTTATATTACAGTTATCCTGATGAAAACACACACATATATATACATTTTTCTCAAAAGAATATTTACACCAAAAAGTGTAACTTCTCACAAGTAATTGTATACAATTTTATACATTAGATGCTCTCAAGCATAAGTATATATATATATATATATAAAGGAAATGTCAAGATAACTCTCTACTCGTCAGAAGTACTGGCCTCCATAGTCGTCACAGTCATAGTCGGGCCCATGGTCGACCTCATTCTCTGGAACATAGTCCAAGTGACCCAGGGCCACTGTCTCATGAGTAGAGCAAGAAGTCAACAGAATACTTGGCTTATCATCTAGGAAGGTAAATAAGAGGGGGTGAGCACGTCATGCTCAGTGAAGGGGCGGGGCAAGCAAGCACACGTAATACAAATGATGCAATGCATACTTCACACTTTTAAATGATGCTCATGGATTCATTTAATATTATACTACTTTCTAGTCCATTACTAGGTCTGATAATCAAGGGTATATAGTGCTACACAACGTGGGTGGTATTCCATACCCTGTACGTTAGGCCTTAGGAATACAAGCTCATTGCAGGTAGGAGTCAGCTAATCCCGGTTAGAACCACGGTCCCCCAGCTAACCCCTTGGTTAGTAACCCTAGGTAGTCAGGCATACAGTATGTCGTATCTTGTTGCAATCCATCTTTGGGTACAGTACATCATACCATGGAAGTGTACTGCTGATCAGGTAGCCATAGGTTAAGATTAGTCAGTACCTATCCCCTACTGACAAGGGGTTGTAGCACTCGGGTAGCGATACCTAACCTAATAATTCTACATGATGCATACCATCCATTAAATCACATGCACACAGAATCATTGGGCACCTACCAGTGTCCCATCTTACCTTTCATACTTGTTCTAGCATCATGTTCCATAAATCAGTATTAGAACAATAACAATAATCATATGCACATAATTAAACTGCATGTACTATAGGCAAGATTACAATAATAAAACAATCCATAAAATAAGTCAGGGCACCCACTTACCTTGGTGTTTGAATTCAGCAAATTTACTTCTTTGGTTTAATTAGGTTCTCTCACTACGACTTATTTTCCTATTTCACAAAATATTCAATTTACTATTTTCATAATAAAAATCCTATAATTCTCTCCCCAAGTTGCCTAAGTATGTACCCCAATTCCCAATTTTGGTTGGGCATTTGACTGCTCTTCCCTATATGTTCTGGGTTTCCCAAATTTTTTTTATTACTGGGGTTGCTTAGGGGAAAGCCCCCAGTGGATCCCACACTTAGGTAGGATGTTCTGGGTCACCTTATAATCCAATTAGGGTTTTAGGAGTTTAGACATTGTATTTTCCGTCCTAGGGTTCCAATTCTATTAAATTTTATGTATTCAGTCAAATAAATAGGACCCAAGGCCTGTTGACCCTTTACAGCATAATTAGTCTCTAGAACCCAAACCGGCAGGTTACCTAGGCAGAAATTGGCTAGCTGGTCCAGACCTACTGGTTCCCCCTTATTCTGTAGAATCTGATACTACTAGCCTTGTACTGCTTACTATAAACCCTGATTGAGGTTAATTCCTCAATCTTGGGTTTCAATTATATATATGGAACTTGGGTACATGTTTTTGGGCTTCCATTGACCCATCTTTGGGTTTCCAACTGTTAATATTAAATTTTTTTATGAAATTCTGCAAAATTTTGCAGACAACAAGGGTATATAAATACTAAAAATCAATTGATCCAGCTCCCTATTCATTTGCTCAATTCAGAATTGATATACATGCCTTCATATTTAAAAGAGGGTATCGGAATTCAATGTAAGCACATATTAGAATCTTAGGGATGGGATTTACAAAACTAAAAGTCTGAATTAACTCCTATATTAGGGTTTTAACAGAATTCTGTCCATACAATCTTGTTCCAGCTCCAATTTATACCAATTCTTGCTGAATTAGTATTGAATTAATAGTAACCCTAGGTTCTAGGGTTTACAGGGATGAATTACTAACAAACTGGGTTCCTCAAACCTCACTTGAGTTGGGGTTTTCTTACTGGACAACCATACAATGTATAGGAATACAGTAACTACCTTCAATTGGTATAAACCCTAACCCTAGCTACCAATTTCATGTGCAATTACCCTTCTAATCCTAGTATAGCAGTAGGTCTACTCACCTGGGTGCAAGGCCGATTCCAAAAGTAGCCTAAGGTGGGTGAGTTCTCTCCTCACTTCTCCTTCTTCCTCTTCGTCCTTCTCTTTTCTTTCCTTTTCTTTTCACTGTTAACAGCAGCCCACGATTATGTGAGGTACTGCCCTAATAGTTACTATATAAGGCACCCCAACCAGACCCTACTGGGCCCTAGAATTAATTTTGTATATATATATATATTTATAACACCTACTTAATCCACTAACAATTAAATTTTCCAAAATATTTTCCTTCCTTATTTTTGGCATTTAAATATACCATCTCATACCTTATTTGACCTTATTCACATAGGGGTAGAATGGGGATTTGCACAGTAAGGGTGTGGGGCCCACAATGCAAAAATATAAAAAATTTTATTCTTCCAGGCAAAGCGAATGGCCGGTTTGTACCCGCCAGTTTGGCCAATTTAGTCCCCTTTTGGCATGTCATCCTTCCCCTCTATATCTAATCTATTCTAATTAAAATTTACCTATCTGCCCACACCTTCAGGTGATCTCCCGAGCAATGTTGGCAAGCTGAACAAGAACAATTGGGGTCATCTCTACCTTCTTGGCAATCCATTGCTGCCAATCAAGCCATCTTTGGCCTTCTCTACACTATACCCTTACATGTCCATAGGTAAGGTACACAAGTTAAATTAGGGTGTTACACCAGGTCTCGATCTCAGTGGTAGCACACAGTTCGATTGTTCCATAGGAGGTGGTACTTTAGGAATCGTTGATCTGAGTTGCAAATCATAGCTCTAACTAGTGATTTTGACTCCAACACTTGAAATTGTAGAATCTTGCAATTGTGAATTCATGGTAGAAGCACTAGGTTCTAGCTGCTCTAGCAACAAGGAATGAGGAAGGATGTTCACTGGCTGTGGAATTTGTTGGCGGGTTCCTACCTAGCCAGTACCTAGGGGGACCCATCCATCCACATGGGGGTGGCAATGGATCAACACCTGCCAAACGTAGGCTCTTCCTCTAAGGCATCATTCTAAGCCTTTCGTACAACCTGCATAGAAGAATGAATAGAGAAAACAAAAAAGAGTGAACATTGGGTTGCTCCGGTAGGGGACTATTAGAATGGAAAAGTCTCGGTCCACCTAAAAAGGCACATGAAAAGGGGTTTACTTGGGTATTTATAGTGGTAGCAATACATTTGTGGAGAGTCTCAACTTGGTAACCGTCCTCAACCTAGCCAGAGTCCAAATATGGTAGTAGTCCACGTATGGTAGGAGTTTGAACTATACTTGGAGAGGGTATAGTATCCTGATCGGTGGGAGATTCTCTTTCCTTTTAGGGATGATTAGGAGTCCTTACAGGGGATCTTTCCCAATTAGGATAGCTCTGCTCCTTTATTGGAGGTTATGTATCTAACTAGTAATGCATTTCTCTATGGTGAATAAATCCCCCTTATCAAAGGATTCTCCGAGTGATGGTAACTCAGTTGGTTGGTTGTCACACTACGGATGGATTCTCTTTTAATTATTGTCTATTGCAGGGGTTCTCTAAGCATCTATGAGTGGCTCGATCGCTCTGTTATGCCTATGAGTAGCTCGGTCACTCAATGACTAGGCCACAGATGATGAATTAGAGTTAGCCGATATGTAGGCTAGTTCTGGTTCACTTGAACTCTAAATTTGGCGTGATGGTTCGCCCTAGTTTTGTAGATGGCACTAGTGCGCAGACTTTTATGATAACTATTTTAAACATCCTAATCCCTTAAAAGAAAGAGTAAAAAAAAAACCACTTTCTCTCTCTAAGAACTCCTTCATCCACCCCATATGGGACTCCGGCTTAGACTTAAGAAAGAATTTTGGACCATTAATTGTTACACCCACACTCTAATCTGGTCAAATTTGAATTTTGTCAATAGGTAGTGCACCCAGAGTGTCAACTTTGCTACCAATTAGCTTGCAACAATCTACTACCCGGAGGGGAAGAATGACCCAAGAGTGTCAATCAAATTGGAAAAGATTCAAACCTCCTAAGCCTTAGAAGTAAGCAACTGAACACCTCCTCACTTGACCCCCTTGCATAGAAATAACAACATAAAATGTCCTTGCACAATTCCTTAGGGAGCAATTGTATTGTCCACTGGTAGCAACCATCAGCTGGTTAGTGACCTAACGGTGGCCATCTACTAGTGGGTCTTGTTGTGTTGAATTGGTTTCTTTTCCCATGGGACCCGCTATGCATGTAGTGGTTTGCTCCACTCTTTCCCCCACACTACATGGGCCTACCTACTCTACTTACACACCTTATGGACCCAAGGTGGTGTGTTCCCATGGCTTAACCCCGAGTTAAGTTGGTTTAGCCAAGGCCCAGTATAAAGGCAAATAGAAACTAAAGGTCTTAACTATATATGGAAAATGAGCCTTAAAGGATCATTTCCCACTTGAAGAAAACATGAGAGGGAGATAAAGGAGGAGAAAATGAAGGATAAGAAGTAATAAGAGAACTATCGGGCATCCCCTTTGTTGTTGGTTGTTCCCAATGGTAATAGAACCTTCTCTAATCTCTTTCCTTTCTATTTTTGGTTTTTAGTAGGTAGAGAATTGAGGTTTCTATGGGTTGGAGGTGTATGCCTTGACTTGACAACTTTTGGTGGCCGGGATAGTGTGCATTACACTCCCCCGTATGATTCCCAAGCTCAAAGTGAGCCACTAAGCTCCGGGATCATTTTGGCTCAAATGTAGGGTTAGGGTTTGATCATTTAATTGACACAAATCCCAAATGGATGGTAGAAACATGATCATCAGAGCTTGAATGAAAGTGGGAAGACCCTTCACGAACCCCATAGGATAAATGCCGACAATCAGACCCGAGACAGTAAAGCCCTTTGAAGTTTAGCAACTTTTAGGTTTGCCACTAGTAGAAACCCACTAGCAGGACCATTACCAATCAGTGGATAGAACGGATCTATCGATCCAAATTAGCTACCATCCACCTCACCGATAGCATCCACTGGAAGGAATAGCCACCCACCGGTGGACATCTACTAGTGGGTCTTACTGTACTACCCTTTTGGCAGAATTTTGGGATTTTGAGGGACCCTCTTAGACACTTTTTGACACATGTTAATGCTCTTTTACCCTTGCGACTAGGACAAAGATGATCACATTCAGTGAGGCATAGCGAGGTTTGATTCAGGCATCCACACTTGGGGAATTAACTCACCTAGTTAACAAACAAGGTGAGTGGTGGTCTGAACTTATTTCGGAGTGTTCTAATTTTATAATTGATGTATGCCATTACAAGCATGTGTTTTTTTATTTTATAACATGTATAGTTTATTGAACTGTATAAATTGTGAATTATTGATTGATTGGGTATGCGTGGGATCCGGTGTGGCCGAGGGTAATTCTGGTACCATGATTGCCACAGTCTGAATTGCATCATGCATCTAGGTGCACATTAGAACTAGGCTGGGACATGGAATGTAATGTGGCCGATCTTTGATTTTTGGTATTGTATGGACATACTAATTGTATAAATATAAAATGCATGTAGGTTATTTTGGTTAGTTATAATACCTTATGCTACGAACCCTTGTCCATTGGGATTAGTTGTTAGATAACCCATTGTTGTAGGTTCGTTGAACATTTCTAGAATACCATGTCTGTGATTTGACCCCGGGTGATCGATGTGTGATTTTCGAGACCCTGGACCTAGGAAAGGGGTTATTAGGAGTTTTGCTGGCAAATCGAGACCGCATTCCACAATCAAAAGGCTTCTATACACGACTAGGGTTTGTATTGCTGGGTGATCGATATATGATTTTTGGGACCAGGGATACTACCTAATATGTCATAGTAGCATAAATCTGACTTAGATGTATGTTAGGTGCATAATAATAAAATTAACTACATCATTTTGCATTCATGGACTATATATGATTGTTTGCATGAACCCTATCCCTCACTGAGCTAGTTGGATCTCACATCACATGTGTGTTGCTTTTTAAATGATGATGTAGGTATTGTTGTTCCCATGAGCAGTGACACCTCCTCCTCCTCCATAGTTGATTATGGTAGGGACTGGTGAGCACCAGAGCCCAAGGAGCATGAGTTGGATTGTGATTGTGACACTTGTGCCTATACTGCATCATGAGCCAAGGGTGATGTTGACCATTATCATTCAGTGTTGTATATTTTGATGTTATGATTTTGAATATTATAAATGTCCTGATAATTACTCTTGTGAAGGATAAAACACAATTATTGTAATATATTTAACATTTAGCTTTCTCCCCAATGATTCAAAGTTGACTTTCAATATATATACTCTGATTCCACTTCATTGATTTAGTCGGTTAAGTTGTGTTACATATGGTGATAGTTAAGGTACTGCTATCAAAGATCTTAGTAAAGATATAAGATGGATAAGCATCCTAGTCACACCATAGCTATTCTAGTGGGAAGCAGTGTGACATGAATAGTAAAAGGTAAAAAAAGTTAATAATGAGTCCTAAGTCCAATCATAGCATCACAACACCATTAGCCTAGGTGAAGAAAAATCTAACCCCAAAACAAAACAGGGTTCTTAGCTTGCCAATTAGATCTAAAGAAAGTCAATAAATATAAAGCTATGTATTTGGATAATTTTTTAGTCATGTATGACTTAAAATTAAAGACTGAATTTTCCTTCAACAACCATAAGGGAGAATCTAACTGAGGGCCAATGATGTGCATAGAATATAGAGGAACAATGGAGACTATTATTGACCATTTGTAAATTGGGGCAAATTTTAAAAATCATTATTGACTGTACTATTCTTTAAAAAGGTCCCATTGCAATATTTCGGGAAGTTTTCAATATCGCAAAAGGACATGAAAAATGGAATTTATATTAATAATTCTACAAGCAATGCTTTGATGGTGTTTCTTTTCACTGTGGGTGAAGAAAAAAAACTCTACAAATGTTTATCTATTCAATGCATAGTGACAGCCCATGTTATATTAATGCCTATGGTGAAAGAATACCTCTTTTGTCGTGGATGAAGGAAAACAGCTCCCTTCTCAGATGATTGAAAACTTCATTTTTTATATTAATTGGACTGGGGTTCTCTCCTACAACCTATTCTGACTTCTTCCTTTGATGTATTAGTCTTTGAGGTTGTATTCGTTTCTTCTACTACTTGATGAAGTTTTTCCTATTGAAGCTAGTTCTGAGTCTTCTGACAGGGCATAGGTCCTTCAGTCATAACAATTATGGACCAAAAACAGTTGGACTTAGTCCTGGGTGGCTAGTGTGGGCTGTCTATCTATAAGATTGTTTCGTTCTAAACATTGGCTACCTCTTGACATAGTCCATCTCTTCCCCCTTGGGATATCTTCACTTGCTTTAAGGTTTCATTTATTTCTAGAAGTAAAATGAGGAAAAAGAACTGAGAAAGTATAAAAATTTTCATGTAAAATATTAGATCATGCTTTACAAATTTCAACCATTAGGCGTAAGGATCCATTTTTTTGCAAGGGAAATTAAAGGAGAGGGAAGTGATTTGATTTTACGATCTCTTCTTTTTCATCAATAACTTTTGTAGTTAGATCTATAGGACTTTTTCAGCATAAGAAAAAATAGAAAAAAGGGGAAAAAAAAAGGATCGAATTTCCCTTATGTCATGGTGAATGGGAATCCACTTGAGTGGGGGATGGGAAGGGTGGACACGGGATCTCCCCGACCTAAGGATCACGCTGTGAACTTCACTCTACAGTTCAGGGAAATTTCTTTAAAATAATAATAATAATAATACAATATGTCAATCTTTGCTTCTTCTTTCCAATTGTATGTTCTAGGATTTCAGTTAATTATATATATATATATATTATATTTTGGCTGAGAGGGTTTCAGTTGATTTAGTCTGACCCAACCCAATCAAGCATTTCTATGAAAGATTGAAAATCATTTGATCATATTGATACGTAACGTGTATAAATTATATTTAGAACATACAGATGATTAAGGCCTTCGGAGGTGATATGTGAGGCCGTTTTCCTTTTGCTAACATCACAACAACAACCACTTCACCCTCCCACCAGTAACATTGCATCGCAAATGGTTCATCATTGGATGTAATGAGATTTTCCAATGCTTTGAATGATTGATTGATTCTCCACTCTTCTTCTCCTTCCACATGTACGCAACATTCTTTGGTCCGTGCTTTATTTGCTCAGATTTTGACTGACGTGGGCATAGTATGGCTCTGTTCATTTGGGAACCATGCAAGGTAGGATTTCTCAGACCCAGCTTTCAAAGTTCATTTGTAGAGCCCTACTCCCTAAATCCGGCTTATTGACCGGTTGGTTCGATTTGATCGTGCAGGGTCCGTGGCAACAAGGGTTGACGTGGGTTCCCTATGATGTATGACAGCAAGGGTGACATCAAATATGGGGTGGTAGGACAAGATTGAACCGGTTCTTGATGTGGTTCGCATGCCTAAGTTGTGCCCTTGTACGTATCATAAGACCATATACAAGTAGGGAAGGTATGTCATCATATTGGATGACGAGAACTTGGTCCACGACAAGTGGTGGGAGCGAGATACACGTTAAGAACCCATTTCCCACCCACATACAGCAAGATTGGCCTTGTTATGGCCAACTGGTGGGTAGTCACTGGTGGGTGCGACCCCCCAGTGTGACCCACCTATGGGGAAATGTGGGCCCCAGCAAGCCCAACTTGGGTGAGCACGCGTATTTTGGGTTCCCTATCGTAATGAAGTGGGTTATTATTTCATTTCCCACCAACAATGCTAGCCATTATGCCCAGTATCATGATTTAATGCGTTTTGGACCATAAAAGAACAAACCCAAACGGACCTTAGTAGATATTTATAACCCAAGGTATAAATAGCATTTACTTCTCTCTCTCTCCCATTTATGATTTCAGGCAGAGTTTGGTGGAGAGGAGTACAGAAGAGGGAGAAAAGAGGAAAGAGAAGAGAAGGAAGAGGGAAGAAGTGTTCCCCTTGATTTTCGAGGCCATAACTTGTCTTTTCGTCGCCATAATAGTGATTGGCACCTTGAGATCTGCATATTGAGGTAAATAATGCCATAAACCCTTTGAATATGATGAAACCCTCTTGTGTGTGGTCAAATCATAGAGTTAATAGAGACTTTATGTGATTTCTTTGAAGGTTAAGGAAGGAGAAACCAAGATTTAAAAGCATTTTTGGTGACATTTGAGTTGGGAAAGAGGATACTAAGTTTTTGGGGTTTCTTGAGCTAAGGTATGATTTTGTTCCCAAAAGCCTTGATTGAACTTAGATCTATGATAAAATCAGGTGGATGAAGCCTAAAATGTGTTAGAAATGAGGCTGGAACCACCCCTTTGGATTTCCAAGAGATGGGATGAAGAAGAGAAGAAGGACAACTAAACCCGTTGACCACTGGTGGGTAGCACCGGCGAGTAGCCAGACCCACCAGTGTGAGCCCCCAATCTTACCTGGGCTTCGAGCCTACAAGCTGGTAAGACCGGTAGGTACCTAGACCCACCGGTATAATCTATCGGTCTTACCTGGGCTTCGAGGTCCTACCTATTGGTAGGATCGGCAGGTACCAAGACCCGCTGGTAGCACCCACTAGTTTTGGGTTAGTCCCGGGGTCCTACTGGTGGGTAGGACTAGCAAGTACTAGACCCATCAGTAGCACCTGCTGGTGTGTGCCTGAGTGCTGTTTGCTTGGGCAGTTTTCACAAGTGGGTCCTCCTATCCGCCTGTAGCCTAAATGAGCTCTATTTGAACTCAAACTCATCGACATCCTCCTTCGCGTTATGCATCGTGACTGTATCTTACGTATTTTTATAATTCCGGAATGGACATATTCTAAGTTTCTTATTTGTGTTAGGTTTTAAGACGTCTTTGCACGTCGGATCTTACCGATACCGTGTGTGCATATTCTTGTACAAGAATAGATAAGTGAGGAGAGGACGTTGATTTCATTTTTGGGAGTGTTTATGGCATCATTTCATTCCATGTATATTATCTTGACATTATGAATGCCATTCTCATGCATATGCTTGACTATTGTTGGATGCATTTAGGAATGAATATGTTGTATCATTAACTTTCCAAATACTCGTTTTTGCTTTGAATCATGAGCATAAATTTATCGATTGTTGGATTATGATGATGATTATTCGGGCATATATTAAATGGCTAGATTAGATGCCGTAATTGGCTTGGAAATGAATGCCAATGTATACCGTGGAATGGGACATGAAAGTACTATGTAGTCGTACTATCTTATATAGGAGCATGTGGTTAGGATTTGATATTCCCTCATGCTACGACCCTTCCCAATAGGGGTTTTAGGTGTTGGGTTATCACTGGGGGGAAACGTCGTGCGGACCACCATGGTGGTTAGAAGTGCACCTAGCTGATCATTAGGATAGTTGGAAACCTTGGTGATATATTTAGAGGGCCGAGCATATTGCTTTTATTTTTTGTTATGGTTCGACCACGATTTACTTTTCTGTTGTGGTTCGGCCACGATTTACATTTCTGCTGTGCTTTGGCTACGATTTACATTTCTTCTATGATTCAACCATAATTTACTTTTTTGAGTACTCACGGCCAGCCCTCTCCAACAACCCTATGGACATATCGCAGAATGGAGAACACGTCTCGAACTTGGGGCATATGTGCACTGTGGTTATGAGTAGCACGTAACCTATGACTTAGTAATGTTGCTTAGGCGGATAGGCCTAAAATGAATCTCATGCATATAGTATCATTTGTAATGCAATTGCTTGTGTGAGTCTTCCTTTCCATTTACTGAGCTAGTGAGGTCACCACTCGTGTACACACCTTTTTAGATGATTTTGTAGGTTTTTCGATAGAGGAACAGGTGCCAGGGTCCACTAACGAACCTCCAGTGAGAGATTTGTGGGTCCCAAAAGGATTTGATCACAGAGTTAAATGCCAGTGTGAGAGTTGTGTTGTGAGACAACAGTAGTTATTACCAAACACAGTTCTTCTTTTTTATTCTTTTGGTGTATTTCCCTTTTTATGCTTTTGATAATTAAATTATTATTTCTTGTATAAATATCATGCCTATGGGCCCACATGTAAATATATTATGTATAACAATTTGGGTATCAAGAGTAAATGGGATGACAAGACTTTCGTTGAATTACATTATTCTATTTTCGTGTTATATGTGGCTTGCTGTGTTGTGGTTACTGTATCAGATGATCCTGGTGATTTTGGGTTACCCGGAGGGAACCCGGTCACCGGTTTGGTTCTATGTGAATGGGGCTTGACATCATCAATCTTGAGATCTAAGGATTGTGGTTTCTCTCATCTTGAACTATTTTGACTCAGAAGTAGAAGAAGAAATGATAAAAATTTGTCTAAAGCAAAACTCAGGGTGCTTGTATGCATATCCACCATCAAAACAAAGAGGGCATATTTGAACACCCCAGGAACCAATTCTCCAACCTTATACAAAGAGAAAGAGAGAGAGAGAGAGAGAGAGAGAGAGAGTGTATTTTGTCAATGAAGAAGAATGAATGTTACAAGTGGAGAAAATTTCTTCTCCATGGGAGTGGATTTGGCTCATCTCTAATTCTTCATCCACCAATTCTTTACCAATTCCCTACCTGCTTGTGACACATATCTTATTCTACTCCTATGGCTGAGACACAAACCCTTTTCAAATCCCAATTTCTCCAAACAAAAATTCGAATGACCAGCTTCTCTGAACGAATCTGAAGAAGGGATCGAGGTAGGAGGGAAAAAGGTTTGGGAAGAAGGAGGAAGAAGGAAGAAAGAAGAAGAGAAGAAAAGGAAGAAAGAAGAGGTCTACGTAGAAGAAGAAGAGTTTCCGTGCAGCAATTTTTTTTTCCCGAGAAAACCTAATAGAAGAAGGAAGAAGAGAAGAAGAGGAAGGGAGAAGTTTTGCGCATAAGGTGCATTTTCCTGAAACTAATGAATCTGGGAGGGATCTAAGAGCCAATCTCTTTGACAAGGTGAGCAAGGAGAACTCACTGGAATGGATTGAATCGCCATCTACAGTCCCAGATATTGGCTACGTGTCGGAGCTGGTGAAGTGAAATTATCATAGTTGTGAAATTCTTTCCCCTTTTTTGTTGATCTATTTTGGGTTCAATCTATTACCCTAATTTTTGGGATTGTGACTACCCAAGAAAGATGGCGATTTGTACCACTACGTGAAGGACCTCTTTTTAGGGGATTTTCTGGGAAGATTAAGGGGAAGGTATAAAGAAGTAGTGTTAAGTGTCAACTTGTATACGTGAAGTAGGATTTCCTTTATGGCTGGCAGAGATCGGCTGAAAATGATGGATCAATATTTTTTTTTTTTTTGTTCTACATTGTCCAATGTTTAATCCTCTGTTGTAAAAATTTGGAGTTCTTATTTTGAATCAATTAATGCAATATGTTTTCTTCTAGTCTCCTTGGCTCATATCTTACTCATCATATTTTGTTGTTTACCAATTAAGAGAATTTCTTATAGGTATCTCTAGTTTTGGGTTGAATCGACCATCGTGTGATGGCTAAACTCTTCGTAGTTAAACTTGAATCCATGAATGAAAACTATTTCTTGTTTTAACTTCACTGGTCAAATCATGGTTCTTGATAATGTTTGGTTTGTGACCTTCCTGAGAGAGAATCTATCGTCAAATCTTTACCAATGAGAGTATCCTTCCACTGTCTCCAATATTTGCATTCATGGCTATTGCGTCTAAACTGGTGATAAGAAGACTTCCTTTCTCCCTCGTCTATGAAGGGCACAACACTTTAGAAATTGAAAAATAGTGAAAGTGCCTATCACACCCCAATTCCAGTAAACCCAACTTACCATTAGGAATACTGATGGTGTGAGTAAGACACGTACCTATCTTATGAACCTGCTAGGATCTCTAATATCAGTACCTTAACATAAGCAATCTCACAACACTAAAACATTTGCATCGGAATCAGAGTATAATAATGGAATCATAATTAAAAGGAGAAAACATCTAGTGATACCATATATAGATAGCCAAGTTTTTCCATTACAATTATCATAACTTATAAGTAATAAGCCCAAAATATATAATTCACCGATTCTGTATCAAACTAATAAAAAATACGTCGCACATCTCATGGTGCTGCGTATGCACAGTAATCAAAGGCATAATCCAGATCATGCGCCTCCGCCTCTGGCATCCACTAGTCACCTATGCCATAATCAGGCCTCGCCAAGGTCAAGTCACCACCCAGTGGAACGACTGTACCTGCATCATCATATAAAAAAGGGATATATACGTGGGGTGAGCTTCCAACTCGCTCAGTGAGGGGTGGGGTTCATGCACAACCAAGAACAAGCATTCACACATATGATATTCCATGATGAGTTGAATACAAAAATTAAACACATAGTCCATAATGCGAATGATGTAATTCATTTCATTATTAAACCACCCAACAATACAACTAAGTCGGGTAATGCTACTATGGCACATTAGGCTCTATCCCTAGTCTTAGAACCGCCATCGACTACACAGTGATACAGATCCTAACATGATTAGGAGCCTGTCGGTCCCGATATGCGTCCATCGGTTACCCAGCAAACCCCTAATAACCCCCTCCTAACAGTCACAGCACTAGGATCACCATGGGCCACTCCAGACTAGTTTCCACCTCCAGCAATAATCACATCATACCACGGGTGTGGCATTCTGGGAAGGTTCATCAAACATACCACCATTGGGTTATCCAACACCTTACCCCCTGTTGGTAAGGGGACATAGCATGGGGAATGTCACCTAACCACAATATCCTACATGCCTTTCATAATGATACAGTTAGTATGGACCACCCTACACCAGGATCATCATCGGCCACGAAACAGGTCCATTTCCAAGTATAGTCCCAGGGTACACGATACTGGGATACCATCGGCCACAAGGTGTAACCCACAACTATATATCTATTCTAGCATACAAAGCAGTTGAGTATGGACTACACAACACCAGGATTCCCATTGGCCACGAAGCGTATCTATTTTCAAATATAGTCCTGGAGTACACGATACCGGGAACACATCGGCCACAAAGTGTATTGTGACTACATCTAATCTAATGCACATAATCAATGCATGTATGCAACAAACATAAAGCAATCACGATACCGGTGCCACCTCGACCACACCAGATTCCTTCCTACAACGTACATTTCATATCAGTTTCATCAAAATATAATATGTCATGAAACATCATCATCATTTAAACAGTTTAAATAATCATGTGAAGATCCCACATGTGCAAGCAGTTCTATAATAATTAAACAATCCCAAAATAAAAGTCAGCCATCCCTGACCTTGTTTAAGTTTGAACGGATCGGGTTCCAAGTAGAGGTACCGGTATCATGTTTGATTCAATTTTAACCACGGCGCACATGTGCATCTCTATCCTAGACAAAAATGCAATTGGATATTACTGTGTGTCAAGAATATCGGGGAGAAACCCTAGGGTTTACTCCTAAATGAGTCAGACACTATTCAACCTGGACAGTACAGGTCATCGGACTAGAAATAGGGTTGGAACCCATTGGATTCATCAAATGTGAATCCGGTGGCCCTGGCAGAGAGCTCTTAAAGCTCAGATAATTCACCAGAAATAGCCATCGGATCCTGGCCCAGTGTTTCCAGTGGAAACATAGAAACTGCCCGTACGATTTGGGGCTTTCTGGCTTGGGCCCGATCGTCAGGGTTTATTCCATGGAGTTTATAGGGGGTGTTCCTAGCATCATTTTAAGCTAAAGAAATCCTAACTCCATTGGACCACTTGGGAGATTCATCGATCGAACGATCAAAGCCCTAGATGGTCATTTGGTCACAAGTGTTGCCAAAGCTCATCGGACTTGGTTTGAGCTCGGCAATCACACCGAGGAGCTGGAATACACACTCTCCAATATTGGGGTGGTGTGGAGGTTAAGGTTCACATCCATATACACCTTACCTTCGCTCAAAATGAAGAGAGAGAGTGGTAGGAGAGGTGGCTCTTACCTCGAGCAGGGATTCTAGCAACTAGGCGGGTAACCAGCACCAAGGTGAGCTTCCTTCTTCCTCCTTCCTTCCTCCTTCTTCCTGTTCTTCTTCTTCCTTTATTTTCCCTTTTCTCCTCTTCTTTCCCTCTCACACGATTTGTACAAGTGATAAATGAGAAAATGAGTCCTCATTTCCACTTATATAGTAAGTCCTCACTAAGGCCTATTTGGTTCGGTCCTTTCTTATCTAGATGGGTTATTCAGGACATGTGGATATATCTCCTTAGACTCATATGAAATACAAGTCATGTGGAAGGTGTGGGAGAGTGTGTGTGTTCATCAGGGGTTGTTCTCAATGCAGAAGGTGGGGTCCACAAGCATTGAAATCAGTTCAATAGCATAGATGGCCACCGAATTCAGGCCCAGGTGCTTTCGGTGGTCAAGACAGCTGTGTGTCTTGACTGCTTACTATCCACAAGTTAGTCTTGCACAGGTAGTTGCCCTAGGCTGTGTACATTGCCTTCTGACATTTTTTGTGCCTGCTAGGATTCGAGTGAATGGTATCGGGTCACTTACTATTTGTGATCGGAGGGCTTGAATCCCCTCCAGTTGGATTGGAAAGCAACACACAAGCAAGTGAGGTCATCTTTCCCCCTTTTGCAATGTGCAGCCACGAGCCAAGGCCCAATAGTGCTTTTTAACTCTAGTCTGAGACCTATCACAATAGTTCAAATTAGACCGGGTTAGGGCATGGGTGTAACATTCCCCCCACCTTACAAGAATTTCGTCCTCAAAATTAATCATACCTAGTAAATCGAACAATCCAGGGTACTGCTTCTTCCTTTCATTTTCTCACTCCCAGGATGCTTCTTGTTCTGGGTGATTCATCCATTTCACCTTGATAAAGAAAACAATGCGATTGTGGAGAACATGGTCCTAGCGGTCAACAATCTTCTTCGGATACTCCACGTAGGTAAAATCCTCGTCCAACTCACGTGGGATGTAAGTTAAGACGTGAGTGGGGTCGGGAATATACTTCCTCATCATCGATACATGGAAGATATTATGTGTACCCTCCAATTTTGATGGTAAAGCTATCATGTAAGCTACCAGTCCAATCCTTTCTAGTACATCATACGGTTCCATAAATCTAAGACTCATATTTCCCTTCTTTCCGAATAGCATCACTTCCTTGAGCGGGGAGATCCACAAGAATACTTTATCTCCAACCCCAAACTCCAGATGCTTCCTCTTGACATCTGCATAAATCTTTTGTCTGGACTAAGTAAGCTGCCTTGATTCTTTCCCTGATCACATTCACCTTCTCATTAGTGGCCTGTATCAAGTCAGGGCCTAAAATGTGTCATTCACCAACTTCGTCCCAATACAAAGGAGGCCAGCATTTCCTACCATACTATGCCTCGAATGGAGACATGCCAATGGTGTCCTGGTAACTATTGTTGTAGGAGAACTCGATAAGAGAGATGTGCTCATCCCAACTGTAACTCATATCTAGGGCACAAGCTCGAAGTAGGTCCTCCAAGGTCTGTATAGTCCTCTCCGATTGTCCATCAGTCTGTGGGTGAAATGCCATGTTGAAATTCAATTGTGTGCCCATAGCCTCTTGCACACATGTCTAGAACTTAGAAGTGAATCTAGAATTTCAATCAGAGATAATGCTAATGGGTACACCATGCAACTGGATGATGTTGTCAATGTACAACTTGACTAACTTGTCCATAGAGAAAGTGACCTTAATTGGGATGAAGTGAGCTACCTTGGTCAAGTGGTCCATAATGACCCAAATGGCATCCATACCCTTGCTGGTGTAAGGTAATCCTGTGACGAAGTCCATGGTAATATTTTTCCATTTTCACTTCGGAATAGGTAGTGATTATAATAAACCATGGGGCCTTTGCCATTCAACCTTAACTTGCTGGCATGTGAGGCACCTTGCCACGTACGTGGCCACATCATTCTTTATTCCTCTCCACTAGTAGGAACCCTTTATGCCCTTATACATTTTAGTGCTACTGGGGTGAATGGAGTATGGAGAGTTGTGTGCTTCTCTGAAAACAGTATCTCTCATGTCACCATCACTAGGCACTCATAATCTTCCCTCGAACTTAAGAATCTCACCTTCAGTTAGGGAGAAATCCAGGTCCTTTCGATTTTCTTTCTTACCGTCAGCTACCAATTTCTACAACTCTGCATCAATACCCTGAGTTGCAGTGATTCTATCCACTAGACTAGGTTGTACCACCAATTTCGATAGTGACAAGTTGACACCTTCCACCAATAGCTCCGAATCTAGTTTCCTGGCCTCTTCTAGAAGATGCTCATTGCTAGCCAAGGATGTAAGAGTTAGTGACTGAGATTTTTGATTAAGTGCATTGGCTACCACATTGGCCTTCCTTGGGTGACAGTGGATAGTATAGTCGTAATTCTTCATCAATTCCGTCCAACGCCTCTATCTCATATTGATCTCCTTTTGGGTGAATAAATACTTGATGCTCTAGTGGTCATTGTATATCTCACTCTTCTCCCCATACAAGTAATGCCCCCAGATTTTTAAGGCAAAAATTATTATTGCCAACTCCAATTTAGGGGTTGAGTAGTTCTTCTTATAGTCCTTCAACTGTTGGGATGCATAGGCAATGATCTTCCTGTGTTGCATCAACACATAGCCCAACCCCAGCTTGGAGGCATCACTATACACAACCATACCACTCGTACCGGTCGGAATAGCCAAAATTGGAGCTGATACCAACCTTTGCCTTAGCTCCTTGAAGTTCTTCTCACAAACATCAGACAACTCAAATTTCACACCCTTACGTGTGAGTCAGGTCATTGGTGCAAAAATAAGGGAGAAATTCTCAATAAATCTCTTGTAGTATCTATCCAATCCTAGAAAATTATGAATATCTGCCACATTCTTGAGGGTGTCCCACTCTAGAACGGCTTTCACCTTGCCTGGGTCAATCTCTATCCCCTTATCTGAGATAATATGGCCTAGGAATGCCACTTCTGAAATCCAAAACTCACACTTGCTAAATTTGGTGTAGAGTTGCTTTTCTCTTAGATGTTGCAGTACTAGTCTTAGGTGAACAACGTGTTCCTCTGCACTCTTGGAGTACACCAAGATGTCATTAATGAACACAATCACAAACTTGTCTATAACATCCTGAAATACCCGGTTCATCAACTCCATGAATGTAGCTGGTGCATTGGTTAGTCCAAATGACATCACCAAAAACTCTTAATGTCCGTATTGAGATCTGAAAGTTATTTTGCTGACATCACTATCCTTGATTCTGAGCTGGTGGTAGCCCAATCTAAGGTCAATCTTGAAAATACCTTAGCACCCTACAGTTGATCAAATAGGTTACCAATCCTTGGCAAAGGATACCGGTTCTTGATGGTTAGCTTGTTAAGCTCTCAATAATCAATGCTCAATCTCATGCTTCCATCCTTCTTTTTGACAAACAATACTGGTGCTCCCCATGGGGATACACTAGGTCTAATGAATTCCTTATGTAGAAGGTCTTGAAGTAGCACCTATAATTCCTTCCGTTCTATGGGGGCCTTACAGTAAGGAGCTTTCGACATTGGTGCCAAACCGGGGAGTAGGTCTATAACAAACTCTGTTTCTCGGTCCATCATCCAAAAATACATCGGGAAACTCCCTTACCACATCCAGTTTGATCAATGATTTGACCTCTATCTCAGTATCTGTCATAGCTTCCAGGTAACCTTGACACCCTTGGTCTAGTAGCTTCCTCATTCGAAGTGCTGACATAATAATCTTCTTGTGTTTCTTTGGCTCATCCCCTGTAAAGGTAAATTCTCCCTCATCACGGGGTCTGAATACTATTTCCTTCTCTGTGCATAGCACATTGGCTCTGTAAGAGGACAACCAGTCTATCCCTAGAGGCCTCAACCCATTTTCAAACTTCCTATCCTTGGACCTATCATTTTGGATGTGCTCCAGAGCAAAGTAGTACAGCTCCTCGTACTCTGTTGGTACTCTAGCACTGATCAGGTGCCTTGAATCAGATTGGAGAACTCACTCTCTCTCCTATCCCGAAAGCTCTCAGGGAAGTAATTCCCAAAGAAGGTCTCCTTGAAGTCTTCCCAAGTGTGGGTGGGGTTGGCTGCTCTCATGATGGGCTTAGTAGCCCTCCACCAAGCATCAGCTTCAATTGCAATTGGTAGCCGGCACATAGTATTTTCTGCTCATCATTGCTGCCCATTAACTTAAAGACTTTCTCTATACCCCTAATCCATCTTGAGGGAAGCAACTGATCATGGCTAACATTAGAGAAGTATGGGGCCCTCTGCCTTTGGAATTTCTCTATCATTTTGATAAGGTTTGTCCAACCCTCTACGTGGACTTTGGCCTTCCCTTGTGCTTGCCCGGGTACTTGTCCTTGGAAATGACCGGGTACTTGTCCTTAAAATTGCTTTTGTACCTGACCTTGCAGGTGTCCATGCACCTGCCCTTGCATCCCATCAAATGTCTAAGGGTGGCTGAACCAGCTGGCACTGAGGCTGGTGCCCATGGGGTAGGGGGTGCGGGAGGTGCATTTCAGGTTCCAATAGCAACCTAGATCTTGGTATCAATTCCGGCAATGAACTAATTTTGCCTCTCTTCCACCTCAGGCATCATGTTGCCCATTATGTTGGAAACATCCTGTGCTATGAGGACAAGTGAGGCTAGTGGCAAATTGCATGATCTACCCCAGTTCCGTGTAAGGGAAGTGGGAGGTGATGCATTAGAATGGGATCAGGTATTCCTGCGCAACACGATTCATGTTAAGGAATCCCAGTTATTCACATGTACATAAGTAGCAAGCATATTAAGCTTAACATGCATAGTGGGTCCTGCATGCATATGCAAGGAGTAATTTAAGGTTAGAGCATACATAGGTGGGGTCCACCACGTATTGGAATCCGATCACATACGTATTAGGGAGGAAATCCCTAATTAAGGAAACAAATATTATAATATAAAATAAAAAAATTCATTCCCAAAAATGTTCATTAGAAACAGGGGGTTTTCTCCAAAAATATGGGTTAGTTCATTGGAAATATCAGTCATATTTTCGGTGAGCAAAACAGAGAGCAATTCTAGAAATTTTTGTTCATCGGAAACACTCACCAGATTCTGGTCCAGTGTTTCTAGTGGACCCAAAACCGTTATATATAGGCTTGGGATTGAGGTTTCTCTCACAAAATCCTACTTGTTCCTATGAAGAAGAAGGAGAAATGACCAGAGGAGGTTTTCCAACCCATTCCCCACCTTCCACTTGCGATTTCATGACTGATTAGTGCCGCCTATGCATCCAACATGAGTTCTTCTTCTTCTCTGACCTAGGTTTTGAGATTTTCTTTCGTTTTTGGCATTCTCCCTAACTTAGGTATTGTTTTTCTTAAATCTTAGGAACTTTTTCTTGTAACCATGTTTGGTCACCGTGTTCATCCCCTCCATTGTGCTGCACAACCGGTTATTCCCCAGGAAGAATAGTATGATCACCGATTGTTCCGCTCTGTGGAGGAGTAAGATCATTGGGAGAAGTTTGAATATAGGAATGTCGACCCTGGGAAGTATGTGAGGACAAGGGACTTCCATCAATTTCTTCTCTGCCAATTCTTCAAAGCCCTAGGGTGGTACCGTATCCTAAAACTGAACATGAAGTACTACCTAAGGCTTGTGAAGCTCTTCTTCTGCAATTTGTGATGTGGGAATCGCAGCACTGAGGAGATGAGGATCACCTCTAAGGTGGAGGGAGTCGATATCTCTTTTATATGGCTGAGTTGGCCAACATACTAATGATCTCCAATGAGGGAGAGTTGGCCTACTGCCCGCTTAAGACTCCATCCTATGAGTTCCAGAACTTTGATGTCCAGGCAAAGATGGACAACATGCTCACAAAGGAGGCTTCTGGGTGGCACTTGACTGCTAATTATTGGGCCACACCGAAGGTCATATGCAAAGCCATTTAGCAAAATGTACTCCCTACTAATGGCCACTTCGTTGAGGTATCCATTCTATAGGCCTATGTCACTTACTGTGTCTACTGTGTCTACATAGTGATGCCGGGGTGAATGGAGTATGGAGAATTGTGTGCTTCTCTCAAAATAGTATCTCTCAAGTCACCACACTAGGCACACACAATCTTCCCTTGAACTTAAGAATCCCACCTTCAGTTAGGGAGAAATCTATGTCCTTCTAATTTCCCTTCTTGTTGTCAGCTATCAATTTCTGTAACCCTGCATTAGTACCCTGAGCTACAGTGATTCTATCTACTAGACTAGGTTGTACAACCAATTTCGATAGTGACAATGTGACACCTTCCACCAATAGCTCCAAATCTAGTTTCCTAGCCTCTTGTAGGAGATGCTCATTGCTAGTCAAGGATGCAAGAGTCAGTGATTGAGATTTCTGATTAAATGCATCAGCTACCACATTGGCCTTCCCCGGGTGATAGTGGATAGTATAGTCATAATCCTTCATCCATTCCATTCAACGCCTCTGTCTCATATTGAGCTCCTTTTGGGTGAAGAAATACTTGATGCTTTAGTGGTCACTGTATATCACACTCTTCTCCCCATATAAGTAATGCCTCTAGATTTTCAAGGAAAAAATTACTGTTGCCAACTCCAAGTCAGGGGTCGGGCAGTTCTTCTCATATTCCTTCAACTGTCGGGATGCATAGGCAATGACCTTCCCATGCTGCATCAACACACAGCCTAATCCTAGCTTGGAGCCATCACTATACACAGCCATCCACCGATACCGATTAGAATAGTCAAAATTGGAGCTGATACCACCCTTTGCCTTAGCTCCTGAAAGCTCTTCTCACAAGCATCAAACCACTCAAATTTCACACCCTTAAGTGTGAGTCAGGTCATTGGTGCAAAAATGAGGGAGAAGTTCTCAAAAAATCTCCTGTAGTATCTAGCCAATTCCAGAAAACTATGAATATCTACCACATTCTTAAGGGTGTCCCACTCTAGATTGGCCTTCACCTTGCCTGGGTCAACCTCTATCCCCTTATCTAAGACAATGTGGCCTAGGAATGCCACTTCTAAAATCCAAAACTCACACTTGCTAAATTTGGTGTAGAGTTGCTTTTCTCTCAGATGTTGCAGTACTAGCCTCAAGTGAACAGAAAGTTCCTCTGCACTCCTGGAGTACACCAAGAAGTCATTAATAAACACAATCACAAACTTGTCTATGACATCCTGAAATACTCGGTTCATCAAGTCTATGAATGTAGCCGGATCATTGGTAAGTCCAGATGACATCACCAAAAACTCTTAATGTCCGTACTGAGATCTGAAAGTTATTTTGCTGACATCACTATCCTTGATTCTAAGCTGGTGGTAGCCCGATCTAAGGTCAATCTTAAAAAATACCTTAGCACCCTATAGATGATCAAATAGGTCACCAGTCCTTAACGAGGGATACCGGTTCTTGATGGTTAGCTTGTTAAGCTCCCAATAATCGATACACAATCGATTGCTTCCATCCTTCTTTTTGACAAATAATACTGTTGCTCCCCATGGGGATACACTAGGTCTAATGAATTCATTATGCAAAAGGTCTTGAAGTTGCACCTGTAATTCCTTTAGTTCTATCGGGGCCTTGAGGTAAGGAACTTTCGACACTGGTTTCCGAGCCAGGGAGTAGGTCTATAACAAACTCTGTTTCTCTATCTGAGGGCAACCTATCAAATCATCCAGAAATACATCGGGAAACTCCCTTATCACATCCAGTTTGATCAATAGTTTGACCTCTATCTTGGTATCGATCATAGCTTCCAGGTAGTCTTGACACCCTTGGTCTAGTAGCTTCCTCATCCGAAGTGTTGACATAATAATCTTCTTATGTTTCTTTGGTTTATCTCCTGCAATGGTAAATTCTCCCGCATCACGGGGCCTGAATACTATTACCTTCTCTACACATAGCACATTGGCTCTGTAAGAGGACAACCAGTCCATTTCTAGAGGCCTCAACCCATTTTTAAACATCCTGGCCTTAGACCTATCATTTTGTATGTTCTCCGAAGCAAAGTAGTACTGCTCCTCGTATCTTTGCTAGTCCTCTAGCACTCATCAAGACCCTTGAATCAGATTGGAGAACTCACTCTCTTTCCCATCCTGAAAGCTCTCAGGGAAGTAATTCCCAAAGAAGATCTCCTTAAAGTCTTCCCAAGTGGGGGTGGGATTGGCTGCTCTCATGATGGGCTTAGTAGCCCTCCACCAAGCATCAACTTCATTTTGCTATTGGTAGCCGACATATAGTATTTTCTGCTCATCATTGCTGCCCATTAACTTAAACACTTTCTCCATACCCCTAATCCATCTTTAGGGAAGCAACTGATCATGGCTAACATTGGAGAAATATGGGGGCCTTAGCCATTGGAATTTCTCCATCATTTTGTAAGGTTTGTCCAACCCTCTATGTGCACTTTGGCCTTCCCTTGCACTTACTCGGGTACTTGTCCTTGAAAATGATAGGGTACTTGTCCTTGAAATTGCTTTTGTACCTGACCTTGCACATGTTTATGCACCTGCCCTTGCATCCCATTGAATATCTGAAGGGTTGCTGAACCAGCTAGCACCGAGGTTGGTGCCCATGGAGTAGGGGGTGCGGGAGGTGCATTTTGGGCTCCAATAGCAACCTGGATCCAGGTATCAATCTAGCCATGAATTGATTTTATCTCTCTTCCACATCACGCATCATGTTGCCCATTATGTTGGCAACATCCTATGCCATGAGAACAGGTGGGGCTGGTGGCACATTTCACGGTCTACCCTAGTTCCGAGTAGGGGAAGCGGGGAGGTGATGCATTAGAAATGGATTGGGTATTCCTATGCAACACGATTTCGGTTGAGGAATCCCAGTTAGTCACACATACATAAGTAGCATGCATGTTAAGGTTAACATGCATAGTGGGTCCTACATGCATATGCAAGGAGTAATTTAGGGTTAGAATGTGCATATGTGGGGTCCACCAAGTATTGGGATTCGATCACATACATATTAAGGAGGAAATTCCTAATTAAGGAAACAAATATTGTAATATAAAATAAAATACAAAATCATTCCCAAAAATGTTCATCAGAAATAGGCGGTTTTCACCAAAAATATGGGTTGGTTCACTGGAAATATCAGTCATATTTTCGATGACCAAAACAGAGAGCAATTCTAGAAATTTTTGTTCATTGGAAACACTCACCAGATTCAGGTCCAGTGTTTCCAGTGGACCCAAAACCGTTATATATAGGCTTGGGATTGGGGTTTCTCTCACAAAATCCTACTTGTCCCTGTGGAGAAGGAGGAGAAATGACCAGAGGAGGTTTTTGACCCATTCCCCACCTTGCACTTGCGATTTCACGACTGATTAGTGCTACCTATGCATCCAATGTGAGTTCTTCTTCTTCTCTGACATAGGTTTTGAGATTTTCTCTTCATTTTTGGCATTCTCCATAACTTTCTTTTTGTTTTTCTTAAATCTTAGGAACTTTTTGTTGCAACCATGTCTGGTCGTAGTGTTTGTCCCCACCATTTTGCTGCACAATCGGTTATTCCCGAGGAAGAATAGTATGATCACCAATTGTTCCCAAAAAATCATTCCCAAAAATGTTCATCAGAAACAAGCGGTTTTCACCAAAAATATGGGTTGGTTCACTGGAAATATCAGTCATATTTTCGATGACCAAAACAGAGAGCAATTCTGGAAATTTTTGTTCATTAGAAACACTCACCAGATTCAGGTCCAGTGTTTCCAGTGGACCCAAAACCGTTATATATAGGCTTGGGATTGGGGTTTCTCTCACAAAATCCTACTTGTCCCTGTAGAGAAGGAGGAGAAATGACCAGAGGAGGTTTTTGACCCATTCCCCACCTTGCACTTGCGATTTCACGACTGATTAGTGCTACCTATGCATCCAACGTGAGTTCTTCTTCTTCTCTGACATAGGTTTTGAGATTTTCTCTTCGTTTTTGGCATTCTCCATAACTTTCTTTTTGTTTTTCTTAAATCTTAGGAACTTTTTGTTGCAACCATGTCTGGTCGTAGTGTTTGTCCCCGCCATTTTGCTGCATAATCGGTTATTCCCGAGGAAGAATAGTATGATCACCAATTGTTCCACTCTGTGTAGGAGTAAGATCATTGGGAGAAGTTTGAGTATAGGAATGTCGACCCTGGGAAGTATGTGAGGATAAGGGACTTCCGTCAATTTCCCCTCTGCCAATGCTTCAGAGCCCTAGGATGGTACCATAATCTAAAATCGAATGTGAAGTACTACCTAAGGCTTGTGAGGCTCTTCTTCTACAATTTGTGATGTGAGAATCGCAGCACTGAGGTGATGAGGATCACCTCTAAGGTGGAGGGAGTTGATATCTCTTTTGCATGGCTAAGTTGGCCAATATACTGCTGATCTCCAACGAGGGGGAGTTGGCCTACAGCCTGAGTAGGACTCCATCCTATGAGTTCCAGAACTTTGAAGTCCAGGCAAAGATGGACAACATGCTCACAAAGGAGGCTTCAGGGTGGCACTGGACTACTAATTATCGGGCCACGCCGAAGGTCATATGTTGAGCCATGTAGCTAAATGTCTTCCCTACCAGCGGCCACTTCGATGAGGTATCCATTCTACAGGCCTATCTCACTTACTGTGTCTACATGGGGCTATAGATCCGCCTCCCGTATCTGTTGATGTGGACCATGGTGACAAGGGCCGAGGGAGGGGCATGTAGGGCTGGAAACCCCTGCTACGGACGAATCTTGACTGAGGTCTTCCTACGCTTTGGCATGGACTTGCAAGATGAGGAATGTCTGGGTACTGGTGTCTTAGATTTAAACCAAGACTCTCTGAAAAAAATAACTCTGAACATGGAGGAGGTCACTAAAGATCAGGCTGAGGAGGATCAGCTAATGGATATAGAGAACCAGCCGAGTGGTGGTCATGGGGGTGGTCACAAGGGTGATGGAGGTGAAATCCCTCGATATGTGCCTCCTACTGGTGTGGTTTTACCACCAAACCCTCAGGCTATAGGGACTTCTGTGGCTTCCTCCTCTCGTGGCATTAGGGGTTCAAGGCCCTATGAACTCAATGATGTGATGGCCCATCTGGATACCACCACCAACACACTAAGGAGGATGGACACTCGCGTGGAGAGTGTGGATAGGAGCTATTGCCTACAGAGCAATCCGGTGGCCTCCCTTGAAATAAAATGTAGGTAATGGTCTTCCACCTTGCCATTCCAACGCTAGAGCTGAGAGCACAGGGTCAAAACCAGGCTCAAGGCTATGGGCACAACCAACAGCAGGACTAGTAGTAGTAATGGCTTAGGTTGCCAGTGTAGTCTTAGAATTTATCATTCCATGTCTTCCTTATAGTTTTATATTCTAGTTATTAGTTGCATTTTATTTCCTGTCCTTTTCTTCTGTTATTTGAATTCCTAGACTTAGGCTAGTTAGATTTCTAACTTTCTGTCATTTATTTTTGATAAAAATTGGTGTAAGCTTATGTACTCAGTTATCTTTACATAAATTGGTATACTATTTATGTATTGCTATTATTTTTTGTCTTTAAGATTTTTATTTAAATCCTAATCCCCAAGTCATGGTTCGGTTGAGATTGTGAGTTAAGGCAGAGCATCACGCTCTGATACCAAGCTATCACACCCCAATTCTAGTAAACTAAACTTACCATTAGGAATACTAATGGTGTGAGTAAGACATGTATAGGTCTTACAAACCTACTAGGATCTCTAATAACAGTACCTTAACATAAGCAATCTCACGACACGAACCAAACCATTTGCAGTGGAATCAGAGTATAATAGCAGGATCATAAATCATAATTAAAAGGGGGAAATAGCTAGTGATACCATATATAGATAACCAAGTTATTCCATTACAATTATCATGACTTATAAGTAATAAGCCCAAAATATATAATTCACCGATTCTATATCAGACTAATAAAAAATACACCGCACAGCTCATGGTGCTACATATGCATAGTAATCATAGGCACAATCCTGATCATGCTCCTCAACCTCTAGCATCCACCAGTCACCTATGTCATAATCAGGCCCCGTCAAGGTCGAGTCACCACCCAGTGGAATGACTGTACCTGCGTCATCATCTAAAAAAAGGGCATATACGTGGGGTGAACTTCCAACTCACTCAGTGAGGGGTGGGGTTCATGCACAACCAAGCACAAGCACTCACACATAGTCCATGATGCCATGAATATAAAAATTAAACACATAGTCCATGATGTGAATGATGCAATTCATTTGATTATTAAACCACCCAACAATACAACTAAGTCGGATAATGCTACTACGTCACATTAGGCTCTATCCCTAGTCTCGGAACTGCCATCGACTACACAGTGATACAAGTCCTGGTCGTGATTAGGAGCTTGCCGGTCCTGGTATGCATCCATCAATTACCTAGCAAACCCTTAATAACTCCCTCTTAGCAGTCATCGTACTAGGATCGCCATCGGCCATGCCGGACTAGTTCCCACCTCCAACAATAATCATATCATACCGTGGGTGTGGCATTTCGGGAAGGTTCATCAAACATACCACCATTTGGTTATCCAACACCTTACCCCTATTGGCAAAGGGACGTGGCATGAGGAATGTCACCTAACTAGAATATCCTACATGCCTTTCATAATGATACAGTTAGTATAGACCACGCGACAACAAGATAACCATCAGCCACTAACCAGTTCCATTTCCAAGAATAGTCCCAAAGTACACGATAACAGGATACCATCGGCCATAAGGTGTAACCCACGACTATATACCTATTTTAACATATAAGGTAGTTGAGTATGGACTACGCAACACTGGGATTCCCATCGGCCATGAATCGTATCAATTTCCAAATGCAGTCTCCGAGTACAAGATACTAGGAACACATTGGCCACAAAGTGTATTCCAAAACTACATCTAATTTAATACACATAATCAATGCATGAATGCAATAAACATACAAAAATCACGGTACCCGTACCACCTCGGCCACACTGGATTCCGCCTAACAATGTACATTTCATATCATTTCCATCAAAATATAACATGTTATAGAACACCATCATCATTTAAGTAATTTAAATAATTATTTGAAAATCCTACACATGCGAGTAGTTCTATAATAATTAAACAATCCCAAAATAAAAATCAACCATCCCTCACCTCAATTATGTTTGAATGGATCGGGTTCCGGGTATGGCCACTGAAAGTTCAATTTAATTCCAGTCTTGGGGGTACGTGCGCATTTTTGTCCTAGGCACAAAGGCAATCGGGTGTTATTCCATGTCAGGATCATTGGGGAGAAACCCAAGGGCTTACCCCCAAAGGAATCAGACACTATCCAACCTAGACAGTACAGGTCACCGAATTTAGCCACTGGAAATACTGTTGGAACCCACCGAATTCATCAAATGTGAATCCAGTGGCCCTAGCAGAGAGATCCTAAAGCTCAGATACTTCACCGAAAACAGCCACTGGATCCTTGCCTAGTGTTTTTGGTGGGGTTTTTCAGATGGAAATATAGAAACTGCCTATGGGTTTTGGGGCTTTTCGTCTTGGGTTTGATCACCAAGGTTGTTCCGTGGCATTTTTAGAGGGTGTTCCTAGCATCATTTTAAGCTAAAGAAATCCCAATTCCATCAGGCCACTTGGGAGATACATCGATCAACAATCGAAACCCTAAATGGTCATTTGGTCATAAGTTTTGCCGAAGCTCACTGGACTTTGTTTGAGTTCTACAATCACACCGGAGAGGTGGAATACGCACTCCCCAAGCTTGGGGTGGTGTGGAGGTCAAGTGTCACATCCATACACACCTTACCCTAGCTCAAAATGAAAAGAGAGAGTGGTAGGAGAGGTGGTTCTTACCTCCAGCAGGGATTCCGGCAACTAGGCGGGCAACCGGCATTAAGGTGTGCTTCCTTCCTCCTTCTTCCTCTTCTTCTTCTTCCTTTCTCTTCCCTTTTCTCCTCTTTTTTCCCTCTCCCATGATTTGTACAAGTGAGAAATAAGGAAATGAGTCATCATTTCCACTTATATAGTAAGTCCTCACTAAGGCCTATTTGGTTAGGTCCATTCTTGTCTAGATGGGTTAATCTTTCATTTGAGACATACGGATTCATCTCCTTGGACTCATACAAAAGACAAGTCACGTGGAAGTGTAATAGAGTGCGTGTGTTCATCTGGGGCTGGTCTCGATGAGGGAGGTGGGGTCCATGAGCATCGGAATCAGTTAAGTAGCACAGATGGCCACTAGATTCAAGCCCAGGTGCTTCTGGTGGTCTATTTCTAGTGATCAAGACAGCTGTGTGTCTTGACTGCTTGCTGTCCACAAGTTGGTCTTGCACGGGTAGTTGCCCTAGGCTGTGTACATTGCCTTTCGACAGTTTTGGTGCTCGCTAGGATTCAAGTGAATGGTGTTGGGTCACTTACTGTCTATGATCAGAAGGCTTGAATCCCCTCCAATTGGATTGGCAAGCAACACACAAGCAAGTGGGGTCATCTCTCCCCCTTTTGCAATGGGCTACCGTGAGCCAAAACCTAGTGGTACTTTCTAACTCTGGTCCGAGACCTATCACAATAGTTCAAATTAGATTGGGTTAGGGCACGGGTGTAACAGTGCCTCCTTCTCTTCTTCTTTTTCTTCATTCCAACCTTTTTTTCCTCTTGCCTCCATCCCTTCTTCTTCGGATTCGTTCAAAGAAGCAAGTCAAATCCAAAAATCTTGGGCAGGTCAGAGCATTGTTTAGGAAAATAAGAGTTTGAAAGAAGGGTTTGTATTTCAACCATAGGATTAGAATAAGACGCGTATCACAAGTAGGAAGGGAATCGGTATGGAATTGGTGGATGAAGAATTGGAGACGAGCCAAATACCACGGGAGCTGAGTAAACCCATAAAATTACAGTGAAGGTGGGCCCAATATCGGCCCAGATAATGCTTCATTTTTTGGGCTTGGTCTAGCTGGGCCAAGAACATGACCCATGTCCAGAAACAAAGAGTGGTGATGCATGAAAAGAAATAAAGTTGATTTATCTTATCAGTTTACAAATCTACCATACGACATGTTTAATGGTGCCTAAATTTTGTGGACAATGTAGATATGAAGTTCTCCTACCCACTTATCTTTTGGCTTGAGATCAGCAAGTATATTTTATTGAGAAAGAATGAATTAATACAAGAACAAAGCCCAATGGCCAAACAAAAATCAAAAAACAATAGTTTATCTATCAACCTTCGGCATTGCCATCAGCAGATAAAAAGATCAAAACAAAGAAGCATCTTAGTTAAAACAAAACCGAGGCTTCCCAAGAGCATCCCAGCTAATATTCCCATGTTAAATGAAGGGATTGCTCTCAATTAGTTGTAACAGGTGCAGATATTGTGCATTTTGCTAGTTAATCTGCCATTGGATTTATTTCCTGAAAGCAATGAATAACGAATAATATTCCATGTGACCTTGTATAAATATTCTTAGAGAACAATCATCTTTCGTGAAAACACCATGGAATGACTTCTCTTTTAATGTACCACACCACTGCTTGAGAGTCACATTCTACCCAAATCCAATTTAAATCCAACAAGATTGATATTCTACCTCTGCGTCTAAATACCCATGATATCCAAAAGAGCATCCATCGATATTAATCTTGTAACAACCAGCATCTGGATGCATCCAAAATAGTTTTGGGATATTAGTAGCGGGCATACCAGAATGCACCAACCAAAGTGCACTAGAAATCAACAAATCCCTAACGACAACTATCCAGCACAGTTGGTGAGCTGTGGTGTGCAAAAATCCTATCCTCATCAGGAGGTCTCGAGTTTGAGTCTCCTAGCTGTTACCTACTTCCCTACCTATAAAAAAAATCTACAAATCCCTTACAAATTTAATTCAGAATAAGGGTAATAATGGAGAAATCTTGAAAGTTCTTGAAAATAGATTTAATCACCAAACTAGAACTCCTACAGCTATTCTCAAACTTCTTGTAATTCCTTTCCACCCAAATCAGTTATGGGATGAAAACTAAATCAGCAACCAAATCCTTTTCAATGGGGAGACATTGGAATTGTGCTTTCGCCAAGAGAACAACTCATGAATAGATAGAAATCCATTGCAATGTAAATCAAACACCTATAAAACCTCCTATTGGAAGTTAACCCACCTCCTAATTTGGTTTTTGATGATAACAAACAAATGAGTCATTTTAATGATTATCTATTAATTGTAGTGCATAAAGGCAAGCAAACAAGTCAAGGAATCAAGATTCAAAACCTCAAGACAATAGATCTCAAGATAGTAGACATCAAGATGACAAGGCACACTTGAATGCATCAAGAACTTGAAGACTAGGACTCAAACGTGCTTGGAGAACATTGAAGACTTTCTACAAGAAGTCTAAATGAAGACTTATAGTATTGAGTCTATTGTAACAAGCACGCAATCCACATACTCTGCATTGTTTGTTTGTTTGTTTTTGTTTTTGTTTTTTTTCTTCTTAAGGTCAGCAATTGAAATATATTAACATAAATAAATAAAATATAATATATGTAGAGAGAACCATCAGGAAAATAATATTCAACACAAAAAAATTTGGCATTACAAACAGCAAAGAAAAAGATTGAAAAAATGAATCAAACATCAAAAGTCTTAAGAAAACCTATATCGTAGTTTTCTTTGGGCATCCCAATATATATCTTCTACTAAGGAACGTCCCAGGCTATAGATACTCTATTCGTCACTGCATGCTTTGCCAGAATATCAGCCACCACATTTACTTCATGGAATCAATGTGAACTATTTCAATTAATCTCATTCAAAAAATTCTTATAAAATAACCAACTTTGTCGAAAACACTATAGAATCCTTCCATTCTTGATACACCATACAACTGATTGCGAATCACATTCTATCCAAATCCATATAATTTTTAAGAGAGTAGCAATATTTATTGCATTAAAAAAAAAATAAATAAATAAAAATACACATACAAAAATTCAGACCAGAAGTTTGAAGCAATACCCTATAATATGAGAAGCTTCTCAACGGCACAACATGCTGACATCTGAAGATCCCACTAGCACCAATTTCTTGGGTTACCTAAGGAGCAACCATTGATGTTGACTTTAATACATCCAACAGTTGGATGATTCCATAATATTTATAAAATAATATTGGTGTGCCTCCTCATCCTTACTAACCTCATTGCACATGACAGCTGCAGCTCCCTCACAGATTTCACTTGCACCGGTCAAGGCAAGAGAAGTCTTGAATATTAGACATCAGAGGGCACACAATCCTTAGTGATGGGAATGATAGAGTATTGTTCTCATTAGACCACTATCGTGTAGTTAGGTAGGGAAAATCAATCCTTAGTGATGGGAATGACGGAATGAATGGGGATCCCTTTCAATATCAAAATGAAGAATCTATATCATGAATTTTATCCCTTTCTTTCAATAGATTTATATGATTTGATACGGTATAGTATAATACAAGAAGATGGAATGCAATGGGATGGATGGTAGAGGGTTGCCTGCACCCAAAAGAGATGATTCACTTGTCTTCTTGTCCATAGGGACCTCGTGGCAACACGACTCCCACTAGAAAGCTTCCCCTTTCTCTCTTTTTATAGCCTCATGGACTGACGAAAGAAGGGAAGCTATAGAATAGGGTAGTGAGAAGCTTCTCAACTGACTGCTCTACTAGTTGTAGCACACGTGGAGACTCTATTGTGATCTTATGAATCAAAAGATTTCAAAATTGAAGAACGAGCTAATCTCTAATGACCCTTTTCTCTAAAGGGACTTATGCACTCGAAGCTTGCTAGGGTTTGAGATTCATTCACTTGCCTTCCTGCTAGCACTACAAAATAGCTTCGATCTTAATGCCTTACTACTGCTATGTAACCTTTCCTTAGGTTCGTAGAGTCTGGTTTTCCATTTACCCATATAGGAGCAACCATCACTGGGAAGGCGGCCATGAGTCATAATGCACGCTTCGCATAACAAATCCACTTTGAAGTTGACTTATTCACTCGGATAATCATCAGAATATGTACAAACCATAAGGGCATAATATCTCAATAACACCTTTGTCTAAAGCTTTGAGTGAGACTTTATATTTGAAATGCAGGAACGTTATGACTAGCAAGTCATCCAAAACTTGATCGAAGAACTAATGTTTATTGAAGAAGCATTAGAGTCGATTACAAAAAGTACTAGTTTGAAGTTGGAATTGATCCACTACAGGATTTACATTTTTTTTTTTTTTTTAGAAGCACCTGAAGTACTAAGGGAATAGGTATTAATTTGGTAATTGTTGGAACAACAAACTTGGATACAACAAGAATCTTTCTTCTATTTTTTTTTTTTGTTTTTTTTGTTTTTTTTTTTTTTTTTTACAAAGGGGAATTGCCCCAAAAATTGGATAGAGGTCAAGATGCAGTTGGACACCATGCGAAATGGTTGCGTTTTACACAACTCACTAACCCTGCTTGGGGTTGGGGTACGGAGGGCATCGATTTATTGCATAAAATTCATATACATTTCCTACATAGTGGAACCCAACTCAACTCAAGCTCCGTCGAGACAAAAGGGAAGAATTGCTGGACGTGAACGGTAGAGTATAGCCAAGAGGCTTTTTTGTCCATAGAGGACATAACAAAAGACAATGCTCGAAGCTTTTGCACTTAGAGTCTTATTTTAACACTTTACCTTACTCTTCTACTAAACCATGTCTAGGTGGAATCGGCAAGAATGCACCTGGCCGCTGTAGGACGACAACCAAACCAGCAGGCTTTCTTTCTGAAGTATCCTCCTGAGGCCCAAAATTATTGAATGTTTAAGGGTGTCTCGGGAAAAAGAAAGGGTCGGGCAAATTCATTATGGGAATAAAAGGTTGATCATAAACCACCTAAGTGTCAAAAAAAAAAAATAAATAAATAAAATATATATATATATATATATATATGGTTTGATTAACCTCCCACTTTGTCTAAGCTCTTGAGTGCTAACGTGCATGGGGTTAATTATGTCACCTGGTTCGACTACAACTGTGCAAGACACATGTTCCGAAGACTCTTCTTCTATAACTATTGGTTCAGTTCTTTTAGAGACAATGTCCCTTTCAATGAAAATAACATGCCTACTTACGATGACCTTTAGGTTGGTGGGGTCAAAGAAGTAGTAACCAATCGTGTCTTTAGTGTTTGTAATAAATAGAATCTAGGAGTACAAGGTTCCAACTTATTTGTCTTTTGCTTACGAATATATGCAAAGCAACCCCATACCTTAAAATGGTTTAGGTTGGGCTAGCGCCCATACCAAAACTCAAATGGGATTTTAAGTAGAGATTTAGTTGGCACCCTATTTCAAAATATAAATTACAGTTTCTAAAGAAAATCCTCAGAAGGATAAAGATAACTCACTTAAGGTGAGGATAGCCCTGACCATGCCCAACAAGTACCGATTGAGTCTCTTAGATAAACCATTTTATTGTGGCATACCAGGATTTGTCAGTTGTTACACAATCCCCTGAGAAGTGAGATATACTTTAAACTCATCTAACTAGTATTCTCCCACTTGATCTAATCAAAAGGGCTTGATGTGTTTATCTAATTTTCTTTTAACCTCTGTCTGAAACTCTTTGAACTTTTCAAAAGCTTCATACTTTTACACATTAAGTAAATATAATCATATCTAGAATAATTTTTAGTGAAAGCAACAAGGTATTCAAAATCATATCTGGCTTAAATATTCATGGGTCCACACAAGTCAGTATGTATGAGTTCTAACAAACTATTGACTCTCTTGGTATTATTACGGAAGAGCTTCTTGGTCATTTTGCCTAATAGGCACAGTTCACAAGTTGGGTAAGGTTCGACCTTTAGTCTTTCTAATGGTCTATACTTAACAAACATGTTAATTCTTTCTAAGTTAACATGACCTAACCTGATATGCTATAGGTATGTAGAATCACTGGAGCTCTCTTGCGTTTAAATCCACATTACAAACTTCATTTATTTTGGTAAGAAAATTTAGAAAATACAAACGATTTTACATATATCCATAAATAAAAAAATATATATATTATTCAAACTATATGTGAGAAATGTATCAAAGAAAAAAGCATAATCTTCTTTAACTAGTTTAGAGATAGAAATAATGTTCCTTTTAGAAGAAAGAACACAATAATAGTCCTTTAATAAAAATAGTACTAGAATCAAATCCTAAACTAAAAAATCTCCAACAGCCTTCGTCATCACCTTAATGCACATAAAGTGTATTACATACGAGTAGGTGTCTAGGTGCAAAACTTGGACCCTAACATCATGGGATCCTTTCCCTTAAGTTAAAGACTATCAATCCAGCTCTTAGTGCATCATAAGGTGGTTTGGATTCGAGGAATGATATAATTTTGGTTGCTTAAGAGAGAACCCCTCATTATAACCGCTCTTAGGTATCACATTGAAACAGGACCGGGACCTATTCTGACCGGTTCCGATTCCCAATCTGGCTATCTGATCCTGTTATGGCTGGCCCTTCTTGGTAAAGTTTAGTCAATCCATGGATCTTGGGTTAGTCCTGATCCATTTATTGACACCCAATTGGGAACAAGTTGTGAATCGATTCCATTTTGGGTATCTCCGAACACATTTCTCTAGACTTTAGCATTGGATTTAGTTTTTCTACTTCCAAGGTGAAAATGATTTGACGCTGAGTATTTCACCCAAAAAATAAAAACGCTATGAGTGGCTCCCTAATATGGAAGATTTGATATATCCTTCTCCAGTCCAATTAGAGAGGATTTGATCCAAAGAGATTAATTTGTAAAGATTTGGCCTCAACCATCTCCTTATTCTATGGTCCAAGTATGGACATGAATGAATTGGAACATAATCGTTTTCAACCTCCTAAAAGAAAGAGTGAAGGTAAAAAACTAAAATTAAAGACCACTTTCTCTCTACTCACAAGGAATAGAGAATTCTTTCATCCACCCCATCTGTGACTCCTTCTTAGGACTTGAGGGAAGAATTTTAGACTATATACAAAAAATTGAGGGTATAAGTTAATAATCCAATCATAACACCACATCACCATTGGCTTAGGTGAAGGACTGCAGAACCCCTAAACAAAACAGAGTTCCTGGCTTGCAAGTTAGATCTAACAAATGTCAATAAAATAAAGCAATTTGTTTGGATAATGTTTTATTCATGTATGACTTAAAATTAAAGACCGAATTTTCCTTCAACCTTAGTAAGGGAGAATCCCTTGAGTAAGGCCTTGGGAATACGTGAATAGGATATAGAGGAGCAGTGAGGTGTATTATTATTGACTATTTGTAAATTCAGGGCAGAATTTAGCGTCTATTAGTGGTTGTACGATCCTTTGGAGAAGTCAAATAGTTATGAAGTTTCATCTTTGGCGTATAATAGCAGGAGTTGCTGAAATTAAAAAGTCCCATTGCGATATCATGGGAAGTTTTCAATACCCCAAAAGCGAATGTGGAGTGGTATTGATTTGAATAATTATCATGAGCAATGTTTTGATGGTGTTTCTTTTCACTCTGGGTGAAGAAAAAACTCTTCAAATGTTTATTTGTTCAATGGATGGCTGGTACATAGAAGAACAAAGTTCACTTCAGGATCTGATAGTCATTATTACTCTTCCTCCCTATTTGTTGAAGGTCCAAAATATACCCTGAACCCTATAATTAGATTTATTCCAACCTCATATTATACGAATATTTATGGTGAAAGAATAACTCATTCGTCGTAGGTGAAGGAAAACCACCACCTTACTTGAATAACTGAACAAGCTTCTTTGTTTTTCCTTCTTTTGATGTTAATTGGGTTCGTCTTCCATGGACATTGGACTGGGTTTTCTCCATTCGTTTCTTGTATTACTTAATGAATTTTTCCTATGGAAGCTGGTTCTGACTGGGCTTGGGGCTTGGGGCTTGGGGCTTGGGGCCTTGGTTCCTTCAGTAATGACAATTTTGGACAAAAAATAGTTGAACTTAGTCCACAGATTAGCTAGTGTGGGCTGTCCGGCTATTAGATCTGGTCCAATGAACCATTTAGATAAGACGATTGAAAATCATTAATTTCATCATATTGATACGTAACGTGTATGAATTATATTTAGGAAAAATTACATGATTATCCATTTTGGGGTTTTTCTTTACAAAATTACCCACAAAAAGTTTTTGTTAACAAAAATACCTAAAATTAGGTTTGAGTTTACAAAATTATCCACCCAAAGTTTCAGTTAACAAAAATACCCAAAATCCCATTTGAGTTTACAAAATTACCCAAAATAGTGATTCTTCATCTTTCACATATAATCATGTATTTTTTTATTACTAAAACTTTGAGTGGGTAGTTTTGTAAACCCAAACTCAATTTTGGATATTTTTGTTAACTTAAACTTTAAGTGGGTAATTTTGTAAAGAGAAACCTAATTTTGGGTATTTTTGTTAACTGAAACTTTTGATTGGTAATTTTGTAAAGAGAAACCCAAAAGTGGGTAATCATGTAATTTTCCCTTATATTTAGAGCAGATGATGATTAGATCCTTTGAAAGTGATACATGTTCTACCAAAAAAAGGTGATAAATGAGGCCATTTTCGTTTTTGCTAACATCACAACAACGACCACTTCACCCTCCCACCTGTAACATTACATAGCAAATAGGGTAACCATTGGATGTAATGAGATTTTCCAACGATTTGCTTGATTGATTGATTCTCCACTTTCTTCTCTCTCCAAGGTAGGTTTAGACCCAGCCTTCATACTCATCAGTCTTGAGATCTAAGGATTGTGGTTTCTCTCGTCATGAACTTTTTTAACTCAGAAGTAGAAGAAGTAATGATAAAACCTGTCTAAAAGTAAAACTCAGGGTGCTTGAATACATATTACATCAAAACAAAGATGGACATCTTTGAACTCCCCACGAACCAATTCACGGACCTTAACTAAACTTAAATCCACACACACGCACACAGAGAGAGAGAGAGAGAGAGAGAGAGAGAGAGAGAGAGAGAGAGAGAGAGAGAGAGAGAGAGACTGAGTAAATCAAAAACAAAAAAAAAAAAAAAAACAGTGAAGCTGGGCCCAAAACCGGCCCAGATGATGCTTCATTTTGGGGGCTTGGTATAGCTGGGCCAAGAACACAACGCATGTCCAGAAACAAAGAGTGGGAATGGAATGCATGTGAAAATAAAGTTAAATTATCTGGACATTTCGCAAATCTTGTTATGTGACATGTTTAACGGTGCCAAATTTTGTGGATAGGTAGATCTTAAGGTCCCTTGCTCATCTGTTAAATTGTAGCCCAATAAAGATTGATCAAGTGGCAAAATAAAGCTTTGTAAATGAGAGAGTATTTGATCGAAATTGAGTTCAGAATTTGCAACGTGGAAAATCTAGACATTTCCACTTTTATCTAATGGGTTATTGTAACTTGTAATCAATCGCATCATTTTTCCATGTGGCAAAATTACATGAACCAATCAGGTCCATGAAGTGATAATTTGCCCATGTTATGCATCACACCCCACCCTTACTAAGGCACTGGCATGTGACCAAGACACTTACCGATGTCCTAACCGACCATCCTTTTTTCGCTAAAAAGTCATGTATATTAAAAAGAAAGAAGAAAAAAGAAATATAGTACATCAGATGAGGAAGGGAGAAATACCCAACACTCACACTAAGAAGAGAGGGAGAAGCAGAAACTCCACCTTCGGCATTGCCATCAGCAGAATTACGCAACTACCCAACTCCAACAAAAAAAAAAAATCTGGAAAGAGAAGAAGTTCCTAGGTGAATCTGAACCTAGGCCGGCCCGATGCATCCATGTCTAATTCCATTTGAACCAGAGTTGGCCAAATTAAAATCGGCTCTGACACTTCAAAACGAGCAGCTGACTTTGACAAAAAATCCGCCACTGAATTTGCTTCCCTATAGCAATGCGTTATTTTCCATTCCACATCCTCCAAATAAGAAATACAATTTATCCATCTTTGCCGAGCTATCCATGGACTTTGCCTCTTCTGAAAAATAGTCACAACTGCAACTGAATCACATTCTATCCAGAGCCGTTTCACATTATGCTGCTTAGCTAATTCAATCCCAATCATAAGCGCTAAAAATTCAGCCTCAAAATTTGTGCGAGTTCCTAGAAATTTTCTGAAATTTGCAACTACCTCTGCCTTTTCATTGCGAAGGATTCCCCCTGCTCCAGACTTCCCTGGATTACCAATAGAGCAACCATCCGAATTGATTTTTATCCAACCTGGATTTGGAGGGCACCAGAAAATAGTGAAGATTTCCCGAGGCCTTCTCCGCACCCCTGAAATACCCAATCTTCTTGCAGTGACAAGATCCGAAATTGAGATGGCTGCCCCTGAATGAACCAACTCTTGGCAGCTAATTTCTCTCTTCACTTGGCCAAAACAATGCTCTTTTGATTTTGAGATTCCTTCGAATTTTCTTCCATTCCTCTCCAACCAAGTAAAGAAAGGGATTAACACAAAACCCTTCAGCCACACCCCTTTAAAGATGGTCTTCTTGGCCTGATCTTTCCACCAAGCTATCAAACTTTCAACTCCTTCAAATCCAGGCCACCTAAACCCAAAACAACAACAAAATTTCTGCCACATGAAAACTGCAAAAGAGCATTCATACATGGTATGATTTATTGACTCTTCCGCTATGCCACAGAGAGTGCACTGAGATGGCAATGGAACCCCTCTCTTTTTCACATTATCATCAGTAGCGAGCTTATTTTTCAACATTCTCCATCCAAACACCGATTGGCGAGGCTGAAGATGAGAATTCCAAATCAATGAATACCACCCCACCTTTGGCGATTCCCTTACTTTTTCCCAAGCCGATTTTATTGTAAAAACTCCAGATGAATTTAATTCCCAATGACAAATATCATCCAGATCTGAAATTATGATATCCTTGGCCTGATCAAAGATATTTTGAAAAAATTCAGAGCTCTCCTGGGGAAAATTCCACTCATCTTGGCAAATGAAATCAGAAACCTTTGCCTGCATCGAATCAAAGATATCTAACTGCAAACCATACATCTCCTCAATAGACTTCTTTCCCAGCCAGCTATCTTTCCAAAAATTTATCCTCTGACCATTCCCAACAGTCCATTGCTCATGAGACTGTACCCACCGCCACACTTTTTTAAGACCAGGCCATATCGAAGAGGAAAGGTAGGTAGTTTTCAGCGAACCATCAATCTTCAGAAAACGGGCACGAAAGAAAACACTCATTAGAGAATTTCCATGTTTGATTTGCCATGCTAATTTGCACAGGCATGCAAAATTAACATCTCGCAACCTCCTAATGCCAAGACCGCCTTCCCTGGTAGGTTTACATACCTCATCCCACTTCACCACTATCTTCTTCCCTGTCTCCATGTCACCAGACCATATGAAGTTTCGCATCCACTTTTCTACTAATTTTATTGAGCTTCCTGGCCACCAATAAATCCCGAAATTATGAATTGGAATGCTTGAAATCACTGATTTAACCAGCTCCACCCTACCAGCCATAGAGAGAATCCGACCCTTCCATCCCGATAACCTCTTCTTGATTTTATCCATCAACGGTAACATGTGGTCCCGTTGAACTCTCCCCTTGAAGAGCTCCACACCTAAATATTTAGTAGGCTGCCTTGCAGATTGGATTCCCATAAAAGTACTTATAAAATGTTTCCTGTGAGGGGCAACCTTTCCAAAGAACAAACTACTTTTTTCTAGATTAAATATCTGGCCAGAGAATGCCTGATATTTATCAAGAAAAGCCTTAAGATTTTTGACATACTTAGCAGATGCATTAATGAAAATGAAAATGTCATCAGCAAACAATAAATGGGAGGGAGTTAACACACCTCGAGGCCCAGGAAGAGACTTTATCAAACCATTCTGAACCATGCTTCTAAGACCTCTACAGAGAACCTCTTCTGCCAGAATAAATAAAAAGGGAGACAAAGGATCTCCTTGTCGGAGACCTCTACCAACCCCAAAGAACCCCACCGGGCCACCGTTCACCAAAATTGATACTCTGGAGGATAGAAGAAGGTTGTGAATCCAAGAAATCCACCTAGATGAGAACCCAAATTTGCACAGAACTGCAAAAAGGAATTCCCAAGCTAGAGAGTCATACGCCTTTTGAACATCGAGCTTCAGTCCCATTCCACCACCCCTAACTGAAGAATGCATCAAATTTGACAGTTCTGAGGCGAGGCTGATATTTGCTGAAATTATTTTACCCTGCTGGAAAGCGCCTTGCTCTTCCGAAATCAATTTAGGCAAAACAACAAGTAATCTTGAAGATAGAATTTTTGATATCACTTTGCAGTAAAAATTCCCCATACATATAGGTCGAAACCTATCTAGAGAGGCCGCCCCCTCAACTTTGGGGATCAAGGAAATAAAGCAGTTATTTATTCCTTTAGGAAGCCGCCCTTCCTCAAAGAATTTTTTTACTGCCCTGCAAAAATCACCCTCAACAATAGTCCAACATCGCCTGAAGAAACTACCTGGGAACCCATCAGGACCTGGAGAGCTTACAGGATCTAAATCCCAAACAGCTTGTTTTATTTCGTCCCCACTCGGAACAATCTCCAATCCTGCCACTTCCTCCTCCTCCAACACTCTGGGAATATTATCAAGAAGGTCATTATGAACCGTGATTTCATCAGCCTCATGAAATTTCTCAAAAAACTCAGAGACATAAAACGATATTCCCTGTTGGTCTGAAACCCAAGTTCCATCTTCCTTTTTTAGGGAGGTGATCTGATTTTTCAACCTCCTTAGCTTCACGGAGAGATGAAAAATCTTCGAGTTACAATCTCCATTTTTCATCCATCTCAGTTTAGCTTTTTCAGCCCACAACTTCTCGTACATTTGGTTGGCCTTCAATAATACTGTTTTTGCATCTGCCTCTCTGTTAAATAATTCATCATTCATCCCAGCAACCTCTATCATATCTTGAACCTTCTTTAATTCCAGCTTTGCTTTATCGACCTCATCATTCAGGTTAGGAAAATTGGCCCTCGCCCAAACCTTTAAATTCTCCTTGACCTGCTTTAATTTTTGTGCCAGAACGAAAATTGGATTACCCCCTATCGAAGTTTTCCAAGCTTCCTCAACCACAGAGATAAATTGATCATTTTCCATCCAAAAGCTATGGAATCTAAAGGGGATATTTGTAGGTCTTTGAACATCATCAGAGACAACAGTTAAAGGGGCATGATCTGATACCGAAGACAACAAAACACGCTGCTTCACATTTCTAAACACATCTATCCACTTCCCATTACAAAAACTCCGATCCAACACTGCAACTGCATGACCCCTTCGACGATTATTAGTCCAAGTGAATTTCTTTCCCTGAGAAGGGATAGAAAGCAATTCACACGCATCAACCATTGCCTGGAATTCAGCAGCTGATCCAAGATTAAACTTACCAGGACCTCTTTTCTCATGCGAGAACAGGGTTGCATTGAAATCCCCCATCACAGACCACGGAACCAAAGCTGATATCGACAACTCCAAATCTAACCACAATTGCCTACGCATAGTTTTAAAAGAACTTGCATGTACAAAAGAAATACCCACTTTACTACCTGGCCAATCAAAGATGACTGATATATATTGATCAGACATACCTGCAACAACTGGTCTCGAAACCCCCAACTTCCATATAATCCATAAATTTGGGACTTTGTCATCCCGAAAATTATGAATGAAATCCACCGCATACCCCAACCGACTAAAGAAAATAAGTCCTAACCGACCATCCAAAATCTCAGTGCAGTACTTTAATATCACAATTATATACAATGATTTCTAAATAAAAAAAAAACAATGAAAGGAAAATATGATTGAACATATAAACAGTAAACTGGTGAACCTATATGATAACATATATACACAAGATTATCCGGTTCATGTAACCCGCATTATATGCATATATCTATCGGAAGAGATGACATATCAAAAGTACACAAAATATCCAAAAGCTTCAAGGGCTTCATTATCCTCATCAAGTTACACTGTATGCACAGTCATCACAAATACACTCTGGGTCATATCCTTCGAACTCTGGTATCCACCCATCCTAAATCACTAGAGTGACCACATCAGAACGTGTTGTCATCAAACTACCTGTATCATCATCTAAAAGGAAACATGGACATAGAGTGAGCTTCACTAAGCCCAATGAGGGATGAGGATCATGCAAGCAAGCATTAACACATAAGATGCCATGTATGAATTCATTTAATATTTCCTAAGAAACAAAACTAGGTTTGAAGGTATCTGTGCTACTACAATGTATTAAACAGTAACACTGGTTTTGGAATCATCCATCAGTCACCCAGTGATATAGACCCTAATTGTGATTAGTGTTTATCGGTCACTCTTAGCGTCACGGTCCCAGAATTGACACATCATCACCCTGGCTTACTCCGCTTTCGACAATCTCGTCAAACCTACCACTATGGGTTATCCAACATCTTACCCCCTGTTGGCAAGGGATCGTAGCACTAGATCAATAATTTCCTAACCGCATGCTAACTACATGTGCATATAACTGTATATAAAATAAAGGTGGGAATAAGGTACCGGAATCCTCCCTTGGCCACATCGTGTTCCTCATCCAACTTCACATATACTACGCATTCATCTCATTCATCACATTTCATCTCACATTTAACAATTATAACTAAGTAACACAAACATAAATAAACATTGTGGTCATGCTCACACAATTTAAATTATGAAATAAACACTCCATGAATTAAAAAAATCACCCACTAACCTTGTCTGTAGACTTGGTGAATCAACAAATACCCCACACCGCTTTGGCCTCACCACATAACTTGCCTCTGTCATAGCTAAATAGGTTTATTTAAGTTGTTAATTATTCACTTGAAAAACTCCTATTTAAATACCAAAAATACCCCTAAAATTTCGGAATAGGTTTAGCAAGTACCACCGGTGGATGATGGCACTCTGGTGGGTGCCTCCGGTGGATGGGACAGTAGCTATGAGTCTGAGGAATTTGTCCACTAGTTGGTCCATTCGATGGATGTGGGATCTATCGATGGTGATCGACTGATGAGGACCCAAGAGCTAGCTCTTTACCAGATTTCAATCCCAATATACATTGTCTACATTGGGTCTATTGATATTGTGAGATACTCTTAATTAGAAGGATTCAACAAAAAATCAAAAAGAAACCTTATATGTGAGTTTTCACTTCTAAATCTTGTAATTCTACCCGGTTTACATGTTCCGACATTTAGGTAGTATGAATTAAGGATATGCATGCAAGAGAAAGTCTACTCATAAGAACTATGATCAATTATTATTATTATTTTTTTTTAGATATCAGCTATTTGGTTTACACCTGAGTGCAGCCAAATCCTAACCTAGGTATATGTATAATTCATCATTAAAAGATAGAAATAGGAGAGAGAGAGAGAGAGAGAGAGATCCCATATCTTAGTCGTGTAGATATGGGTAGTAAATGTAGTTGGCTCCAAATCAAGGTTGTAATTATGTCCTTCCTTCTTCCTCTTCTCCTTTCTTCTTCTTCTTTCCTCTTCTTTTTTGGTTTGGGTGAAATGAAGAAATGAAGTAAGGTTGGCATTATATACATATGTCATTCTTCTAAGGCATGCTTGCCTTCAAAATTCATTTTCAGATAAAATGATTTAATTCGTTACTTGACCAATGTGAGCCCGCCGTTATGATGTCTATTTAGGTGAATTACCCATCATGAGTGATGAACCAAACATCAAAAGGCATTTGGAGTACATAGGTGCGAAGCCCCAGTCCCCACAACCAATTAACCCATTTTGGTAGTCCAGTTGTCACACCCCACTCCCAGTAGACCCAACTTACCATTAGGAATACCGGCGGTGTGACTAAGACAAGTACCTATCTTACAAACCTACCAGGATCTTTGATAGCAATACCTTAACATTTTCACAATCTCACAACACAAATCAATATAAACAGCGAAATCAGAGTATAGTAGTGGAATCATAAATAAAATGGAGAAACGTCTAATGATATACATAATATTATTAACCAAGTTCTTCTATTTACAATCCTTCAAGACTTACATATATCAAGTTTAAAACATAATATTTACAGACCTGTATCAACATAATCAAAAATATGCCGAACATCTCATGGCACTACGTATGCACAAAAATCACAAGCAATGTCGGGGCCATGCTCCACCGCGTTTGGCATACACCAGTCACTCACTCCATACTCAGGTTCAGAGGAAAAAGAGTCACTAGCCACAGGCACAACTGTACTTGCATCATCATTTAAAAAGTGTGTATATGTGGGGTGAGCTTTCCAACTCGCTCAGTGAGGGCTAGGGTTCAAGCACATCCAATAAAACATTCGCAATAATAATTTATGATGCACGATAGCGAAAATTAAACACATAGTCCATAATGCTCGTGATACAGTTTATTTATTTATTATCCAACTAACAATACAAACTAAGTCTAGTAAATGCTACTACGGTGCATTAGGCTCTATCCTTCGTCTCGAAACTGCCATCGACAATGTAAGGATACAAACCCTAGCCGTGAATAGAAGCCTTTTGGTCCCCGTATGAGTCCATGGGTCACCAAGAAAACCCCTGATAACCCCCTTCTGGTAGTCATGACATTGGTAACACATCGACCACGCTGGATAGGTTCCCACAATATCATCGTACCACGAGTATGGCATTCTGAAAAGACACATCGAATATATCACAATGGGTTATCCAACACCTCAACCCCTGTTGGCAAGGGTTTATAGCATAGGGAGTGATACCTAACCACATACATTCTACATGCCTTTATAGTGATACAGTTAGTATGAATCACACAATACTGGCAAGACCTCGGCCACAAAGTGTAATCCATCTCCAAATACAATCCCGGGTACACGATACCAGAGAGACCTTAAACACAAAATGAAACCTGAGACCATCTACCTAATCTAGTATACATATCACAGTTGAGTATGGACTACACAACACCGGTACCAATCATTAGCCAAGAAGTACATCCATTTTCAAATGCAGTCTTGGGGTACACGATACCAGGGAGGCTGTGGCCACAAAGTGTAACCCGCGACTATAACTAACTCTAATGCACATAATCAATGCCTGAATACAACATACATATGGAAATCACGGCACCGGTACCACCTCGGCCATGCCGTATTTCATCTCACACACACAACCAAACACACGGCGATTACTATACTGGTACCTCCTCGGTCACACCGGATCCCATCATATATATAAATGAACAATTCGTATGAAATCCATAAAAAAATGTAACATATGATAATCACAATCATCATGTGAACAATATAATTAAGCATATTAAATCTATGCATGTGAATAGTTCTATAATAATTAAACAATCCAAAATAAAACACAGTCCATCCCTCACTTGGTTTACAATTGGGTGTGTTCGGGTTCAAGTACGGCCATCAATCGATCAATTCAATTCTGGCTTCGGGGCACGTGCGCATCAATCTCCTAGACACAAAGGGAATTATACATCAGTATGTGTCAGGAACATCGGGAGGGACCCACACAGGTCACCCCCAAAGGGTACAGACACAGTCCCCAAGTGACAGTACTGTCACTGGAAACACCCACTGAAAACAAGGCATTTTCACCAAAAATATCAGTCCTATTTTTGGTGGTGGTGATAGAGAGCACATAAGGGTCATATGTCCACTGGAAACAACCCACTAGAAATATCTATAGTGTTTCTTGTGCCATATTTTCGGTGGCAGTATAGAAAGGTCCAACTCGAACTGGGGCTTTCTGGCTCGGGCCTGATCGCCGAGATTTATTATGTAGAGTTTGTAGGGGATGTTCCTAGCATTATTATAAGCCAAGAAAATTCCAATTTCACTAAGCCATTTGGGAGATGCGCCGATCGAACGATCAAAATCCTAGTTAGTCTTTTGGCAATACATGTTGCCAGAGCTCACCGGGCTTGGTTCGGGCTCGGTAACAACACCGGGAGGGTAGAACATGTATCCTACAATCTTAACATGATTTGTACACTAAGATTCCATTCATACCTAGCTTTTTCTAGGTTAAAATGAAGAGAGAGAGGGGTATGGGAGGTTACACTTACCTCCGACAATGATTCTGGCGACAAGGCAGTAGCCGGCACTAAGGTAGGCCTCCAACTTCCTTCTTCCTCTTCTTCTTCCTTCCTCTCTTCTTTCTCTCCTCTCCTACATTGAGCACAATGGAAATGAAGAAATGAATCCCATTTCCTAACTTATAACTTAAGTTTGCCTTAGGGTCTGTTTGGTTTGGACCTCTTTTGAACCAATCGGGTTAAAATGAAATTCGGGGCACGAGGACTCACACATTTAGGTCCATAAAGTGCTCACATCATGAGAAATGTGTGGAGGATGATTTGGGATCACCCAGAGTCATTTACGATGCGAGTGGCAAGAACAACAGGCATCGAAACCTCGATAGCAGCTTGTCAACCCACAGAAAACGGGCACCGGATCGAGGCCCAAGCTGCTTCCAGTGACTTATTTTCGGTGGCCAAGATAGCTTACTATCCCATGGTTGGTCTCGTACGGTGGTTTCCCTCGGACATGCACAAGGCTATTCGACAATTTTGATGCATGCCAAAATTCAAGTGTGGGGAGTTGGATCACTTACCGTCTGGGATCGAAAGGTATGAATCCCCTCCAGTTATATTGGCACACGATGCACGAACATGTGGGGTCATCTTTACCCCTTTGGCAATACACAACTGCGAGCCAAAACCCTATCGTACTTCCAATCTTTGATCCGAGACCTATCACAACAATTTCAAATTAGACCAAATTAGGGCATGGGTGTAACATTCCCCCCACCTTACAAGAATTTTGTCCTTGAAATTGAATATACCTGGAAAATCAAACAATCCAGGATACTGCTTCATTTCAAATTCTAGCTCCTAGGATGCTTCCTATTCGGGGTGGTTCATCCATTTCACTTTAACAAAGGAAACAGTGCGGTTGCGAAGAACATGGTCCTTCTGATCAACAATCTTCTTTGGATACTTCACATAGTCAAAATCCTCATCCAACTCACAGAGTATGTAAGTCAAGACATGAGTGGGGTCGAGAATGTACTTCCTCAACATAGAAACATGGAAGACATCATGTGTACCTTCTAACTCTGGGGTAAAGCTATCCGGTAAGCTACCAATCCGATCCTCTCCAGTACATCATACGGTCCCATAAACCTTGGACTAAGCTTTCCCTTCTTGCTGAACCGCATCACCCTTTAACTGAGGAGATCTATAAGAACACCTTGTCTCCAACTCTAAACTCCAGATGTTTCCTCTTAACATCTGCGTATCTTTTCTGCCTAGTCTGAGCTGCCTCAATCCTTTGTCTGATCACATTCACCTTCTCACTAGTAGCCTGTATCAAGTTTGGACCCAAAATATGCCTCTCACCAACCTCATCCCAATAGAGTGGAGTTCGGCACTTCCTACCATACTGTGCCTCAAATGGGGACATTTCGATGGTGGCCTGATAACTGTGGTTGTAGGAGAACTCGATAAGGGAAATATGCTCATCCCAACTATAACTCATATCCAAGGCACATACTCGGAGTAGGTCTTCCAATGTCTGAATAGTCCTCTTCGATTGACCATCAGTCTGAGGGTGAAAGGCAGTGCTGAAAGCCAACTGTGTGTCCATAGCCTTTTGTACGCATGTCCAGAACTTGGAAGTGAACCTGGGATCTCGATCAGAGATGATACTAACTAATACACCATGCAACCTAATGATGTTATCGACATAAAACTTGGCCAACTTGTCCATAGAAAACGTGATCTTGATTGGGATAAAGTGAGCTGCCTTGGTCAAGCAGCCCATAACTACGCAAATGGCATCCATACCCTTTTGGGTACGGGGTAGGCCTGTGACGAAGTCCATAGTAATATTCGACCATTTCCACTCCGAAATAGGTAGGGACTGTAATAACCCATGAGGCTTCTGTCTCTCAGCCTAGACTTGCTGGCATGTGAGGCATCTGGACACATGCATGGCACATCATTCTTCATTCCTTTCCACTAGTAGGAGCCTTTGAGGTCCTTATACATTTTACTGCTACCGGGGTGAATGGAGTATAGAGAGCTATGTGCCTCTCTCAAAACTGTGTCTCTCAAATCACCATCACTGGGCACACATAACCTCCCTTTGAACTTGAGAATTCCACTTTCAGTCACAAAGAAATCTGAGTCCTTTTGGGTTCCTTCCTGGCATTTTGTTATCAGCTTCTGTAACTCTGTATCAGTAACCTGAGCTACAGTGATCCTATCCACCAGACTAGGTTGCACCACCAATGCCAATAGTGACAAAGTGACACCCTCTACTAATAGTTCTAAGTCTAGTTTCTTGGCCTTCTCTAGGAGATATTCATTGGTGGTCAGTGATACAAGAGTCAGTGATTGGGATTTTCGACTAAGTGTATCAGCTACCATATTGACCTTTCCTCGGTGATAGTGGATAGTATGATCATAATCCTTCATCATCTCTAACCAACACCTCTGTCTCATATTGAGCTCTTTTTGGGTGAAGAAGTACTTGAGGATCTTATGGTCACTGAGGCTCTCACTCTTCTCACCATACAGGTGTCTCTAGATTTTCAGTACAAAAATCATAGCTATCAACTCCAAATCATGGGTGGGGTAGTTCTTCTCATAATCCTTCAACTGACAAGATGCATAAGTAATGACTTTCCCATGTTGCATCAATACACAACCCAATCCCAGCTTGGAGGAATCACTATAAACAACCATACCACCTGTACTAGTCAGAATAGTAAAAATTGGAACTAATACAAAATTTTGCCTTAGCTCCTTGAAGCTCTTCTCACAAGCATCAGACCACTCAAATTTTAAACCCTTTCATGTGAGTCGGGTCATCGGAGTAGCAATGTGGGAGAAGCTCTCGATAAACCTCCTGTAGTATCCGGCCAATCCTAGGAAACTCTATATATCTGCTACACTCTTGGGAGTCTCCATTCTAGAACTGCTTTCACCTTGCCTAGGTCAACCCCTATACCCTTGTTTGAAACAATGTGGCCTAGGAATGCCACCTGTGACAGCCAAAACTCACACTTGTTGAATTTGGCATAGAGCTGCTTCTCCCTCAGCCGTTGTAATACTAACCTTAGGTGAATGGCATGTTCCTCTGCACTCTTGGAGTAGACCAAAATGTCATCAATGAATACTATCACAAACTTATCCAGGACATACTGGAATACCCGATTCATTAAGTCTATAAATGCCGCAGGTGCATTAGTCAACCCAAATGACATTACCAAGAATTTATAATGTCTATACCTTGATCTGAAGGTTGTCTTACTGACATCACTATCCTTGATCTTGAGCTGGTGGTAGCCCAATCTAAGGTTGATCTTAGAGAACACTATGGTGCCCGACAACTGATCAAATAAATCATCTATCCTTGGTAAAGGATACCGGTTCTTGATGGTTAGCTTATTAAGCTCCCAGTAATCAATACAAAATCTCATACTTCCGTCTTTCTTCTTGACGAACAACACTGGTGCTCCCTATGGAGACACATTAGGTCTAATGAATCGCTTCTTCAGAAGGTCTTAAAGTGCACCTGTAATTCCTTCAACTCTATGGGGGCCATGCAGTAAGGGGCCTTTGACACTGGTGCCTAGTCTCAGGGAGTAGGTCTATAGCAAATTTTGTATCTCGGTCTGGGGGTAAACCTATCAAGTCATCCAGGAATACATCAAGAAATTCCCTCACCACATCTAGCTCTGTCAATGGCCTAATTCTATCTCAGTATCCATCACAGATGCTAAGTAGCCTTGACATCCCTTATCCAGTAGCTTCTTCATCTGGAGTGCGGATATGATAACCTTCTTGTTCTTATCCCCTTGGAACACAAACTCATCATCATCACGAGGTCTAAAAATGATAGTCTTCTTTGCACATAGCACACTGGCTCTGTATGCGAACAACAATTCCATTCCTAAAATCATATCTAAGTCGATTATATCCAACTCGATCAAGTGAGCATTCAACTCATGATCACTTATGGTCACTGGGCAGGGCTCATAAACATAGTTCAAACCTACTACACTTCATGTAGGGGTTCTCATAGCCAAACATTGAGTCAATCCCTTGGGTGGAATGCTCATCTTCTTCACAAATGCTAGTGACATGAATTAATGTGAGGCTCCTGAGTCAAATAACACATGTGCAAGCAATAATGATATCAATAATGTACCTATCACTACACCGAGTGTAGCCTTGGCATCTTCTGCAGTCATAGCAAACACTCTGCCCTATGGTCTCTGGCCCTATAGGGGCTGCGATGGTCTAGGGGCTAAATATGTCTACTGGGGCCTAGGTGGCGTAGTGTAGGGTGCATCACCTGGCCTTTGGTGGGGGCATGTCCTCGCCATGTGGCCCGACTGATCACAATGAAAGCATCTCCAGGTCGATCCCGAAGACTGAGATACAACACTAGATCGAGAGGGCTGGGAAGTCTGACTAGCATCAGGGCTCCTAAATTATATTGGGGTTGGGTTAACATAAGGCAATCAGAAAAGTTTGCTGCCTCCTTTAGAATTAGTAGATCCCATCGGCCTCTTTCCAGTTCCTTGCTGGGCCGTGAAGTTTTCTCTGTATCGATCTTCAATGGATTTGGCACTTGGACCACCTCAGCATAGGTTTGCAGCTTCAACCCCATAATGGTTGACCCAATACCTGGTCTCAACCCTTTTTCAAACTTCTTCGCTTTAGCTCTATCACCTCTGCGATGCTTAGGAGAAAAATGGAATAGCTCCTCGAAGCGTTGTTGATACTCGAGCACAGACCGGGAACCTTAAACCATCTAAGAGAACTCACTCTCTCTCCTATCCCGAAAGCTTTCTGGAAAACAGTTCTCAAAGAAGGCCCACTTGAAGTCTGCCCAAGTGGGGTTCGGGTTATTAGCCCTCAGAATAGGCTCGGTGGCACTCCACCAATCATCTGCTTCATTCTGTAACTAATAGCCCGCACACAAAAGTTTCTTCTCATTAGTACAACCCATTAGTCTAAAAACCTTCTCCATCCCACCAATCCATCTTAATGGATACAACGAGTCTTGGCCCACCTTGGAGAAGCATGGGGGCCTAAGCTGTTGAAACTTCTTTATCATTTTTGTCAAGTCTGTCTAGCCCTCTACATGGGCTTAAGCTTGTTCCGACATTGGGTCTTGCACCTGCCCATGCACTTATGCCCCACCAGATGTTTGAAGGGTATTTGATCCAATGGGTATTGGAATGGGTGCCGGTGGAGTAGGAGGTGTGGGCAGTGCATTACGAGCTTCCATTGCCGCTTGGATCCTATTATTGATCCCAGTCATAAATTGGTTTTGCCTTCCTTTCACTTCCCACATCATGTTATTCATGATGGATGCCACATCCTGGGTTGTAAGTATCAGCGGAGCAGGAGGTGCATTACGGGGTCTACCCCGATTCCATATAGGGGAAGCGGGAGGTGATGGGTGTGATTAGGATCGAGATCGGGTGTTTCGGTGTGACATGACTCCTGTGAAGGAATCCGATTAGTGCACATGCATAAACAATGTTGTATGGAAATGGAACACATGCATGCATAATAGGTCCCACACGTATATGATAGTCAAAATTTGGGTTAAGGAATGCATAAGTGGGGTCCACACATATTAGGATCTGATCGTGCACATATTCCAAAGGGGCACACTACTAAAGTAACCAAATAAATTTTAGATTTGAAAAATAAAATGATTTATTTACCAAAAGAGTCCACCAAAAATATGGTTTAGTCCACCAAAAATATCAGTGGTATTTTCGATGGGCAAAATAGAGGCAAAAATAAAAATTTTCACTTCACTGGAAATAGGCACTGGAAGCATGCCCAGTGTTTCCGGTGGGCTATTTCTGGTGGCACCAAAATGGCCATAAATAGGCTCGGGTCTTGGCCTCTTTACACAAAAACCTATTTTCTCTTGTGGGAAAGTTGTGGAAATGGCCGAGGAGGATTTTGCTATCCATTCCTTACCTTCCTCTTGCTATTTTATGATCAATCGGCACCGCATTTGCACCAAAGGTATGTTCCTCCTCTCTATAACTTAGTTTTGTGATTTTCTTCTCTGTGAGCTTTACATTCAACCATTGAATCTGGTTTCCCATCCTAAATCCTTAGGAATCACATTACAACAATGTTTGGACGCCATGTACGTACCCGACGTGCCATTGAACAAGTGGAGCAAGACGTAGCCGCTCAGTTAAATCCCATTTTATTCCACTCAGTGGCTGAGCGAGACCGTTGGGAACTCTTTGAGTGACGCAATGTGAAGTCGGGAGTCTATGTGAGGACTAATGACTTCCGTGCATTCCATCTCCGTCAACGGTTTGATGAGGTTGGGTGGTACCGAATCTTAAAATCCAACAAGTACTGCTATCCCACACTGGTTAGGTTGTTCTACTCCAACTTGTAATGCGTGAACTGGGGTAGCGAAGAGATGCGGATCACCTCCTATGTGAAGGGGGTGGAGATCTCCTTTGACATGGGATAACTGGCCAATACTATGATGGTTAGCAATGCCGGTGACCTAGTGTACTGCCCACCTCGGACTCCAGCATATGAATTCTAGAGTCTCGATATCTTTCAGGAGATCAATGACATGCTGACTAAGGAAGCCAAGGGATGGAACCGTTTAGTCAACTATTTTGCTACTTCAAAGGTTATCTGTCATGCGATTCAGTTGAATGTCCTGCCCACTTGTGGGCACTACAATAACGTATCCGCACTACAAGCCTACGTGACCTACTGCATGTACATGGGGGTGTAGATATGTCTCCCTTAACTCCTTATCTGGACCATGGTGCTTCTGTCTGAAGGAGTGGATCGCCGAGCGGGAAGCCTATGCTATGGAAGGATACTTGCTGACATCTTCTGCCGCTTTGGGGTGGACTTGGAGGGAGAGGCACGCTTGGGTGACGAGGTCATAGAATTTAACTAGATTCCCTAAGGAAGATGACCATAGATCTACGGGAGGTGACTCCTATCCCAGGAGAGGGTCAAAGCCAGTGATGTTGGTGGGGGTGTGGGTGGTGCAAGAGAAGAAGCTGTTGGGGTTGGTGGGGCTCCACCACCTGATCCCCCGGCTATGGGTTCTATGGCTGCTTCTACTTCTCGGGGCAATAGGGGTACGAGGCCTTACAGTCTCAATGATGTTATGGCCGGCCTAGACACCACTGCATCTCTGATGAGGAGTATAGATGGCCGCCTCAACAGCATAAACAAGACCTATTGTCTTATGGACAATAGAGTGGCCTGCCTAGAGGCACAGATGTAGGCGATGGTCTTCCATCTTGGTATTCCGGTGCCTCCTCCAGGAACGTACTGTCCAAACCAGGCTCAGGGACAGGGACAGAACCAGCAGCAGTAAGAGTAGTGGCATATTTGCCACTGTAGTTTTTAGGATTTTCCTTTTCCATTTTTTATTTGAGTTTGATGTTTTAGGTTTAGTTGAACTCTTTACATTCTGTCATTTGGTTCAGTTGTTTAATTTCCTAGACTTAGGCTAGTTAGGATTTCCTGCATTTAATACTTTATTTTTCTTATGAAAGTGTAAGCTGTGTATTCAAGTTGTCCATTAAAATGAAAAGGCTTTAACACCTATACTTGTCTCCTAATTATGAAAATTTCTATTATTGTTGTCTTGAGATTTTTATTTAATCCTAATTTCCCAGAATCATGATTTGACTGAGATTGTGAGTTAAGGCAGAGTATCGTGCTCTGATACCATAACTATCACACCCCACTCCCAGTAGACCCAACTTACCATTAGGAATACCAGCGGTGTGATTAAGACACGTACCTATCTTACAAACCTACCAAGATCTCTGATTGCAGTACCTTAATATTTTCACAATCTCACAACATAAACTAATATAAGCAGCGGAGTCAGAGTATAATAGCAGAATAAAAATTAAAATGGGAAAACGTCTAATGATAAACATAATATCATTAACGAATTTATTCTGTTTACAATCCTTCAAGACTTACATATATCAAGTTTAAAACATAATATTCATAGACCTGTATCAACATAATAAAACATACGCTGAACACCTCATAGCGCTGCGTATGCACAAAAGTCAGAAGCACAGTCGGGGCCATGCTCCACCACGTCTGGCATCTACCAATCACTCACTCTATACTCTGGTCCAGAGGAAAAAGAGTCAATAGCCACAAGCATGACCGTACTTGCATCATCATCTAAAAAGTGTGTATACATGGAGTGAGCTTTCCCACTCACTCAGTGAGGGGTGGGGTTCAAGCACATCCAATAAGACATTCATAATAATAATTTATGATGCATGTTAGCAAAAATTAAACACATAGTCCATGATACTCGTGATGCAGTTTATTTATTTATTATCCACCTAACAATACAAACTAAGTCTAGTAAATACTACTACGGTGTATTAGGCTGTATCCTTCATCTCGAAACCACCATTGACTACACAAGGATACAAACCCTAGCCATGAATAGAAGCCTGTCAGTTCCCGTATGCATCCATGGGTCACCCAACAAACCCTTGATAAGCCCCTCCTGGTAGTCACGACATCGGTAACACATCGGCCATGCCGAATAGGTTCCTGCCTCCAGTAACAATTGCATCATACCGTGGGTGTGGCATTCTGGAAAGGCACATTGAACATACCACAATGGGTTTTCCAACACCTCAACCCCTGTTGGCAAGGGTTCATAGCATAGGGAGTGATACCTAACCACATACATTCTACATGTCTTTATAGTGATACAGTTAGTATGAATTACAAGATACCGGTAAGACCTCAGCCACAAAGTATAATCCATCTCCAAATACAGTCCCGGGTACACGATACCTGAGAGACCTTGGCCACAAAATGAAACCCAAGACCATTTACCTAATCTAGCATACATATCACAGTTGAATATGGACTACGCAACACCGGTACCAATCATCGGCCACGAAGTGCATCCATTTCCAAATGCAATCCCAGGGTACACTATACCAGGTAGACCGTGGCCACAAAGTGTAACCTGCGACTACAACTAACTCTAATACACATAATCAATGCATGAATGCAACATACATATGGCAATCATAGCCCCGATACCACTTCGGCTACATCGAATTCCGTCTCACACACACTACCAAACACACGATGATCACTGTATCGGTACCACCTCAGTCACATCGGATCCCATCATACATATAAATGAACAGTTTGTATGAAATCCATAAGAATGTAACATATGATAATCACCACCATCATATGAGCAATATAATTAATCATATTAAATCTATGCATGTGAAGAATTCTATAATAATTAAATAATCCAAAATAAAACACACTCCATCCCTCACCTGGTTTACAATTGGGTGTGTTCGGGTTCAAGTATGACCACCGATCAATCAATTCAATTCTAGCTTCTAGGCATGTGCATGTCACTATCCTAAACACAGGGAATCGTACATCAATATGTGTCGGGAACATCGGGAGGGACCCACACAGGTCACCCCCAAAGGGTATAGACACAGTCCTCAAGTGATAGTACTATCATCAGAAACAACCACCAAAAATAGGGCATTTCCACTGAAAATATCAGTCATGTTTCCGATGGAGGTGACAGAGAGCACATAAGGCTTATATGTCTACCGAAAACAACTTTAGTGTTTCCTATGCCATATTTTCAATGGCAATACAGAAAGGTCCAACTCGAATTGGGGCTTTTTAGCTCAGGCTCGATCATCGGGATTTGTTCTGTGGAGTTTGTAGGGGATGTTCCTAGCATCATTCTAAGTTGGGACATATGTCAATCAAACGATCGAAACCCTAGTTGGCCTTTTGGTAATACATGTTACCGGAGCTCACCGGGCTTGGTTCGAGCTCAGCAACAACATTAGGAGGGTATAACACACATCTTACAATCTTAACATGGTTTGTACACCAAGATTCCATTCATACCTAGCTTTGTATAGGTTAAAATGAAGAGAGAGAGAGTGGTATGGGAGGTTGTACTTGCCTCCGGTAACGATTCCAGTGACAAGGCGGCAGCCGGCACCAAGGTAGGCCTCCAACCTCCTTCTTCTTCCTCTTCTTCTTCTTTCATCTCCTCTTTCTCTCCTCTCCTACGTTGAGCACAGGGGAAATGAGGAAATGAATCCTCATTTCCCAACTTATAACTTAAGTGGGCCATAGGGTCTGTTTGGTTTGGACCTCTTTTGAACCAATTGGGTTAAAATGAAATTCGGGGCACGAGGACTCACACATTTAGGTCCATAAAGTCCTCACATCACAAAAAAGGTGTGGAGGATGATTTGGGATCATCCGGAGTCATTAACGATGCGAGTGGTGGGAACCACGGGCATTGAAACCTTGACAATAGCCTATCAACCCACCGAAAATAGGTACCGAATCCAAGCCTAGGCTACTTCCGATGGCTTGTTTCTAGTGGCCAAGACAGCTTACTGTCCCATGGTTAGTCTCGCACGGGTGGTTGCCCTCAAACATGCTCAAGGCTATTTAGTAATTTTGATGTGTGCCGGAGTTCAAGTGTGGGGAGTCGGGTCACTTACTATCTGGGATCGAAAGGTATGAATCCCATCCAGTTAGATAGGTACATGATGCACGAATATGTGGGGTCACCTCTACCCCTTCGACAATGCACAGCCACGAGCCAAAACCCAATCGTACTTATGATCTCCAATCCGAGGCCTATCACAATAATTTCAAATTAGACCGAATTAGGGCATGGGTGTAACAACAACACCACCAATTGATGTCACCGATCCACCGCTAGTGTCCTACCCCATTCCACACGGAATCGGACCGGTGATCAAGTTAACCCTTGTTAACCCAAAACCTATCAGGATCATATGACGTAGTATTTATAGCACAACATACACACATTAAATTAAATAAAATTTGTATTTCAGCGGAAGTCTTACCTTTACATATCAGTAAATACTCCAATACTCTTGATACCCAAATTGTATTATATAACATAACTACACGTGGGCCCGTAGGTGTGATATATACACAAGAAATATAATTTAAGCATCTAAAATCCAAAAGGACTAACATTTCAAAAATAATCAAAAAGAATCCCTATATGGTATAAATATGCCCAAGATCTTTAGGGACCCACCAGTCCTCGACTGGAAATTTTCTGGTGGGTCCCAGCTCTAGGTCTTTGGTCGACAAACCTACAAGATCAACTAAAAATGGTGTGCATGTGTGATGAGCTCACTAGCTGATGAGCATATTTATGTGTGAAATCTAGGGCAGTAAAACATGTATTTTATATATTTAGAATGACGCTACCAAGGGTTTTACTCTCTTTTTACAGGTTTTATATTTTCAAGGCCTTAAGGACTATCAGGTGCTATTTCTCTAATTTTACACATAAAGAGTTCCTGTTTCTTTTCATGATTACGAAGAGAAAAAAATTCTGAGCAAGATGGATGTGTTCAATTAAAATTACACATTCCTTTGGTCACCCATACAAGTGATTATTCTTTTCAGGCCAGAAAAAGAACTATGGATCAGAACTGAACAGAGATGCAGACCCAGCCCGTCTGCAGTTGTTCCAGGGGTACAAGGAATATTTCAAATACCAACATGGATTGATGGACCACACCCTTAAGAGATTGAAGATTCATTTTTTGTAACAACAACTCCCTAGCGTAGTTGGTGAATTGTGGTGTGCAAAATCCCTTTCTTATTAGGAGGTCTTAAGTTTGAACCTCTTAGCTACCATTTTTTGGAGATTTTTATTTGAAAGACTTTCTTTCTCCTACTCATCACTTAAAGCAAGGAGGTTGGCCAAGAGGGTTGTGCGCAAGTTGAAGAGAAAAGAAATAGGGAAGAAAAAAAAAGAGAAAAAGATAAGGGCATGGATGGAACTTCCCAATAAAATAGAATATTGTCCAAATCAATCTAATCAAGGGAAGAAAATCGTATAAGAGGGGGATTTGCACAAGATTGAAGGAGAGAGAAAATCAAGAGAAAAAATAGAAAAAAAAGAAAGAAATATCGTGGGAACCTTCTACTTCTTATGATTCTCTCTCTTCTCTCTCCTCCACCTCACCACAAAATCATCCAAGGGAATCCACCCTTGGACATCCTTCTCTCTCTCCTATTTTGTATAAAGGGAGTCCACCAAACCCTAAAGGGTTGTCCCTCTCTTCCTCTCTACTTCGCTTCTTAAGATTTTTTTTTGGTTGCTCTCTCTCTCTCTCTCTCTTTCCCTTTAGTTCTAGTTTAAGTTTTTTTTTGCTATTAAACACTTTTGTAATCCTCTTTTATTTAATAAATGCAAATACTTTTATCTTTGATTAAGTCTTTTAATTTTATTTTTTATGCAATTGAAATTGTAATTTTCAAGTTGTAGTTCTAGGTTTAGTTCTAGGTGACAAGAACAAGTTGTGGAGCATCTCCTTTCAAGTTCAAGTTTCTCTTTCAGATTTGTTTTCTCTAGGACTAAAAATTTCATATTTGGTTTATTCCAGATCTGGTTTTTAATACTAGTAATATCTCAAATCGATCAAGTTTTCAGTTCAAGTAAGTAGGCTTCTACAATAGTCTTTTCACCCCCTCTCATTCCTTCTTCGTACTACCCTTTCATTCTTAAATTAGGTTTTAAATTTCAGTTTACATTATTACTCTCCCTTTTCCCCAAGGTTCATGGCTAGATTATGCGTTGGCTTTGGCCCTCTCTAGCTATGGAACCATCCTTTTATTTTGATTATTTATATTGCATCCCTTCTCCTAAGCTAAGTGGAAAATCCCTTGTAAGAGTACTCTCTGGTCAAGTGGAGAAGCTCATATTATTTATAATGCATCCCTCGGGCTAAGTAGAGATACCTACTTGTGTGCCTCTCTTTAGCTTTTTTCCCTTTTATTTTATTTATTTACTTTTCAGTACTTTTACTTTCATTTATTTGCTTTAATTGCGTGGTTTGAGTATTTAAATTCCTATATGTGAATGGTTAGGTTATTTAATTTTTAATGTAATTTCAATTCTAATTTCCCTAGATGTGTTGGTTAGGATGTTTTTAGATGCATTTGTGCTAAGACGGTAGTTAGAAGTAATCACTATAATCAATCATTACACTTTTGCATATAAAGTGGCTATTCTCCTTGTGTTTGACCCGTTAGCTACACTGATCCATATGCTTACCGTTACTTTTAAAATTTAAACACGTTTTTGGCACCGTTGTTGGGGAGACAGTTCCATGTTATTTTTTGCTTTCTTTTGGTAAATCGGAGTGCTTTGTTTGCTTTATCTTCTTTTTCTTTTTCTTTTATTGAATTTCTAAGAAGAACAACTTACAATAATAGTTGTATCGGTGGAGGTCACCAAGCCTCACAGTATGATAAAGACAAGTTCTACCCTATAGCAATACCTCAGGAATTGAGCAACCCCGGATCCTTGCCAGTAAGCTCCCAAAAAGCCCAAAAAAAATTAAAAAAATAAGTTTTTCTTTCCATTCTTTTGTGATTGTCTTACTCTAGTTGTGGGTAGTTTTCTGTTGCATGAGTGTTAGTGGGTATATAATACTAAGAATCGGTTAGAAAAAAGAGATCCAACAAGTAGTGACCCTATACCTATACTCTCATCAATAGCTTTCAATATGGGAGACCAACAACAAAACTCTTCACCTAAATCTTTGAAAGATAGGTTCTACCCTACTAGAGGAGCCCAGCCTTCCTGCATAGTTCTACCATAAGCCCAGGGCAATAATTTTGAGTTCAAATCTCAGTACATCACTATGTTGCCCCACTTCCATGGGCTGCCCTCTGAGGATGCATACCTATTCCTTAGGGAATTTGAAGAGGTATATGTCCTAATTAAAGTCCAACAACTTTCTGATGATGTTGTTAAGCTTAGGTTCATCATGTTTGCATTGAAAGACTAAGCTAAAAAGTGATTGTATGGGTTACCTACAAATTTCATAACCTCATGGGAACAATTCACAGTTGTATTCCTTAAGAAGTTTTTCTCAACTCACAAGACCAATAAGCTTAGAAGTGATATCCTTCAGTTTAGGCAAAAGCCTAGTGAGTCCTTTTCCAAACTTATGGAGAGATTCAAGGGTTTGCCCCAAGAATACCCTCATCATGGCCTAAACTTATGCCATTTATGTCAAATAATTTATGAGGGTATTGATTACCTAACTAAACAAATGATAGAGTCTATATGCCCTGGGAGATTCACATCATTTACAAATGAAGGAAATGTATAGGAATTCTTACTTGACTTAGTTGACAAAACCCGTGAGTGGGAGTTAACCCAAGAAAGTGAAAGAACCATAAGAAGGCAAGGATATTTTGTGGATGGGTTAGTAGCCAAGGAAGCCCACTTAGATAGCCTTATTAAAAGGATTGACGCTATTGTTCCTAGACAACCATCATCAGTTAATATGGTTAAGATGTGCAATTGGTGCCAGTCCCCTGGATATGTTATGGAAGAATTTCCCAACACCTCTGGGGACATTTTCAATGAAAGTGTTAATGCCTTATATCAGAATAATCCATATAGTAACACTTACAATCTAGGGTGGAGAAATCACCCAAATTTCTTCTAGAACCAAGACAACCAAGACAACCAAGCAGTGCCTTCCAATTTCCATAATCAAGGTCAACCTGGACCCCAAAGGTTTCCCTTTGCACAACAACCTTTTTTCCTAAATAATTTTTCTAGGTCAAATGTAGAACCTCAGGCTAGTCTTCCTAGGCTTCCTCTCCTACCATCTTATCAGCAACCCCTTAGGTTTACCAACACTAGAGAGGCAAGTAGGGTAAGTGATATGAAAAAGAATATGGCCCTTCTCATAACAAACCATCAAAATATTATGAGAGAACTCACCCAAGTTGTCTCAATTTTACATGAGCGGGAGAAGGAAACTTTGCCCAGTCAACCAGAGCCTAACTCTAGGAATCATCAGCAGGTTAGTTCACAAGCACCTCCTAATGCATCATTGAATGTAGTACAAGGTCATACCCAACAAGGGCTTTCCAACCAATGTAATGTTGTTTATGCCCTTAAGAGTGACAAAGAGTACCAATCGAGTGTTTCTAAATCTTTCCCATCTACTACTTCTATTAACTCTCCTTCCGTTGAGGACACAAGTCAAGTTCGTCTGATAAACCTAAAGATTCTTCTGAAACTAAAGATGATTTGGTTGAGGAAACCAAAAATGATTCTTTTGAAAAAGAGAAAATTTCTAACAGTCCTTATGTTCCTCCTATCCCCTTTCCTAATCGGTTGATAAACAAAAAGAAGATTGCTTCCATGGACAAGATTTTAGAAGTCTTAAAAAAGGTAGAGGTGAACATCCCTCTTTTGGATGCCATATCCTAGATCCCCACCTATGTAAAAGTCTTGAAAGATTTATGTACTCACAAAAGTATCACTAGTGTGCCCAAAAAGGTGTTCTTGGTATGTAAAATTAGTTCCATAATTACTCAGCCTATAGCCACCAAGTGGAAGGATCCAGGGAGCCCTACTATAGCTTGTGTCATAGGCAACACCTACATTAAGCATGCCTTACTTGACCTTGGCGCAAGTGTGAATCTTTTACCTTACCATGTATACAAGCAACTAGGATTGGGAGAATTGAAAGCCACTGGAACTACTCTTCAGTTGGCAGATAGGTATGTTAAGATTCCTAAAGGAATGGTTGAGAATGTCTTACTCAAGGTGGGGAAATTTATTTTTTCAGTTGATTTCATTGTGCTAGATACCAAGCCCTTCTCAATCAAAGATGAGATCTCAATAATTCTAGGAAGACCATTCCTGGCTACCAGTAATGCATTAATCAATTGCCTGAATGGTTTTCTAAGGTTATCTTTTGATAACTAAATTGTTGAGTTTAACATGTTTAGGATAGGCAAGCAACCATATATGGAAGAAGAGATCAATATGCTTGAGGATTTTTTGTATTTTTCTGATGATTTAATTACCAACTTTGATATTAATTTTGATTCAGAATTCTAAGAGTGTATGGATGAGTTGGATGATGATAGTGAAAATTTCTTTTCTGAAGTCTTGGTCTTCACACACCTGTGGAGCCCTTGGGACCCCTTTTCAATTCCATTCCCAAACATTCTATAATTGAGCCTCCGAAGCTAGATCTTAAGGGGTTGCCATCTAATTTGAGGTATGCTTTCCTAAGGCCTGACCGACTCTTCCAATAAAAAATTCTTTAGATTTGACTTCTAACCAGGAAGAGGAATTACTTAAGGTGTTAAAAGACAATAAGGAAGCCCTAGGTTGAACTATGGCTGATATCAAGGGTATAAGCCCTTCTATTGGGCAACATCATATACATCTTATAGAGGATTCCAACCCATCCATGGAACCTCAAAAAAGAGCTAACCCAGTGATGATGGAAGCCATTAAGAAAGAGATCCTAAAGTGCTTGGATCATGGAATAATTTATCCTATTTTTGACAGCTAATGGGTAAGCACAGTTCACGTAGTGCCTAAAAAGTCTGGTGTGACTATAGTTCCTAATGCCAATAATGAACTAATTCCAACCCATATCCAATCAGGGTGGAGAGTGTGCATAGACTATAGGAAACGTAATGTGATAACCTGGAAGGACCACTTCCCATTGCTATTCATTGACTAGATATTAGAGAGGTTAGCTGGACATGAATACTATTGTTTTCTTAATGGATATTCTGGCTATAACCAGATCCCAATTGCTTTAGATGACCAACATAAGACCACTTTTACATAACCGTATAGAATATTTACTTACAGGTGTATGCCCTTTGGGCTTTGTAATGCCCCTGCTACATTCCAATGATGCATGATAAGCATCTGTTCTGAAATGGTTAAAAAATTCTTAGAAGTATTTATGGATGACTTTTTAATTCATGGGAATTCCTATTCTGAGTGTCTTCACCATCTTTCCCTAATTTTGAAAAGGTGCATATCTAAGAATTTGGTTTTGAATTGAGAAAAATGTCATTTTATGGTTAAATCTGGTATTGTTTTAGGCCATGTAGTATCCAAGGAGGGAATAAAGGTAGATAGAGCCAAAGTGGATTTAATTGATAATTTAACACCTCCCCAATCTGTTAAGGACATCCAGTCTTTTCTGCGCCATGCTGGCTTCTACAGAAGGTTCATCAAGGATTTTAGTAAGTTATCCCACCCTCTCACTGTACTACTTTCCAAAGATCAAACTTTTGAGTTTTCTAAAGAGTGCCTAGAATCCTTCAAGTACCTTAAGAAGGAGTTGACCAATGCACCCATTGTTCAACCATCTATTTGGACTAAACCTTTTGAACTGATGTGTGATGCTTTAGATATTTTTATAGGAGCAGTTTTGGATCAAAGGATTAATAAGATGCCCACTGTCATTTATTACGCTAGTATGACCCTAAATGATGCACAACTCAACTATACAACCACTGAAAAGGAATTCTTAATTATTGTGTTTGCACTAGAAAAGTTTCAGTCTTACTTAGTTGGGTCACATGTGGTGGTGTACACTGATCATTCTGCTCTTGGATACCTAGTTCAGAAGAAGGATGCCAAAGCCTGTCTCATTAGGTGGGTTTTGATTTTGCAAGAGTTTGATTTAAAAATTAGGGATAAGAGAGGAGTTAAAAACCTAGTTGCAGACCATTTATCCCGACTTCTCAATTCCTTAACTGTCGACTCTCCAGTCAATGAGAATTTTCCAAATGAATAGTTACTTACAGTGTCCAATAAACCATGGTTTGCTGATATTGTCAACTTCTTAGTTTTAGAAGTGACCCTAGATCATTGGTCCACCCAAGATAGGTATCGTTTCCTTTCCCAAGTTAGGCATTTCTTTTGAGATGATCCTTATCTTTTTAAAGTTTGTCCAGACCAAATTATCAGACATTGTGTGACTAATCATGAGCAATACTCATTCTTATCTTTTTGTCATGATCATGCAATTGGTGGAAATTTTGGACCTAAAAAGATTGCAGCAAAGGTTTTTCAATGTGGATTTTATTGGCCCATTTTTTTAGAGATGCTTTTGATTTTTACTAGGCTTGTCCTGCTTGCCAGTCTTTTGGCCATATCAATAAGAAGAACATGATGCCCCTCAACCCTATTTTGGTATTTGAGATCTTTGATGTGTAGGGCATCGATTTCATGGGACAATTCCCTAACTCCTTTGGGAATTTGTATATACTTTTGGCCGTTGATTATGTTTATAAATGGATAGAAGCCATACCTTGTAAATCTAATGACCACAAAGTAGTGGTCCAGTTTCTCAAAGAAAACATATTTTCCTACTTTGGTACACCACGTGCTATAATTAGTGATAGGGGTATTCATTTTTGTGATTGGCCTTTTGAGGCCTTGATGAAAAAGTATGAGATCATCCATAAGTTATCTACCCCTTATCACCCCCAAAAGTAGTGGCCAAGTGGAGGTGTCTAATAGGTAGATCAAACAAATCTTGGAGAAAACTGTTAATCCCAACCATAAGGATTGGTCCCTTAGGCTCATTGATGCCTTGTGGGTCCATCGGACTGCATTCAAGACCGACCTTGGTCAGTCTCCCTACCGTCTGGTGTATGGAAAAGCATGTCACTTACCAGTTGAATTAGAGCATAAGGCCCTTGGGGCCATTAAGAAGCTCAACTTTGATTTGTCTGATGCGGGTATTCATAGTAGGCTCCAACTATCTGAGTTGGAGGAACTTAAGAATGATGCCTATGAAAGCTCTAGGATTTATAGGAAAAATACAAAAGCCTTCCATGATAAGCACATTTTGTGTAAATCTTTTACAATTGGTGATAAGGTCTTATTGTACAACTTTCAGTTGCATAGTTTTCCTGGTAAGCTTAGATCCTGATGGGATGGCCTGTTCATTGTCTATATCCCCATGGGACTATGGAGATTCTGAATCCAAGAATAGGGGTAGTTTCAAAGGTTAATGGTCAGCGTTTAAAATCATTCCTCGAGTTTCCTACTGCTGTTAGTGAAGTGGTTATGGATCTCCATGAACCTCCTTACATTGATGATTAACTTTTAATCTGGTATGACCCCCTTACATTGTCTTTGTTTTTAATTCTTTCCATGCATTGAGGACATTGCATAACTTAAGCATGGGGGAGGGAAAGTAGTTTCTTTTCACTTTTGCCTATTTCTTTTGTTTGAGTTTTTTTTCTTTTTGTTTTTGAGCTTGCTAAGGATGAAGTCCTACTTTGGTTTTTGGTTAATGACCATACGATTCAGTTGCTTGATATATGAAAGAAATAATTTTGATTAAGGTACGCATCTTGAACACATAAAAACCCTGTTGAGAAAAAAGAAACAAGCCTGTGTCTTGAGATGGGACTCTCTTTTGAAAAATAAGAAACCCTTATTTTACAGTGTTGGACCATATGTAAGTCTGTGGGTTCCTTGTACCCTTGATTTGGAATTGAGACCTTCTTTTTAATTTGGCATGTGTTGACAAATACATAATTTTAAATTAAGTGTGAAAAGTGATTTAAATGAAAAGTAAGAGTTGATTTCCTTAGAACTAGACAAGGCATTACGCCTCAGGAAGCGTGGTGTCTTAATCAAAACTCTTAGGGAAGAAATTTCTAAAAGAACTCTAGCATCACTGTCTATGTAACTTGGGTGTCTGGTGTTTGCTCCACCTTGTCATTCAAGCCAACAGTAGTGGAGTAGGATACAATTATTATGAAAAAAAAAAGAGAAACAAAACCACATAGTAGGAAAGTATGTGTAAATGTCATCAATGTCTTGGTAACATATTTGGTCAAAAATACTCCAATGCCTTAGTCATTGGTTCCCTATTACATTACAAGTGGACTTGCCGTAAGATAAGGATGTTTTGGAAGGAACAATGGGAGTTCCAAATTAAAGAAATATGCTTATGCCTGAAATCTATATGGGGTAATAAAACTTCAAGTGTGGGGGTCCCTAGATCAAGTGTAAGAGGAATTATCTTTGCTCCGGATCAGTATGGTGTGAGGGTAGCAGCCAGAGATGGATCCTGGCCCTCTCTCCTCTCTCCCCCTTCACCTTCATGGTGAGTGGGGAGGTGGCTTCAGTCGTGTGTGCTTCACTTGTGGGCCCCGTACCACCTTATCGCTGCTTGGAGATATGTGGAGGCCTATTTCGTAAGAGTGTAAAATTCATCATTTGAGATGGGGGTTTTGATGATGGTTCAATTCGGGGATCAGGATCATATAAATGGGGTTTGGAATCACCACCTAGGGTTATAGGCCTAGGACCCGGGGGTGGGCCCGATTCCTGAGAAAAGGGCCCAAAATTCGTTCTGGTCCATAGATTTTGGGTAAGTGTCAAGTTACAGAGTTGGGAAGGTGTTAAGCACCCAATCTTCCTGTTTTAACCAGTCTTCTTGCTAGATGCTTGAGAACGAACATTTTCCACAATTATTACTATTCCACATGTATGGCTAAGTTATCACACATATATACATTAATTGAATTCAAACTATTATATACACTAAAACAAGGATTATTAGATGTCTACATTATACTTGAATGGGGAGGGAGATTTTACCTAAATTTGACCCCTATTTCAGGTCAAGAGGGTTGGGCCCCTGATTGGTATCGCCTCAAACTATCTTTCATGTTTTCCTAGCTCAAGGAAAGATAGTCTTGACCTCCAACTTCCTTTCTTGAGAGATGCTGATTATGATGGTATCTGGATAGAGTTCTAGCTATGAACGGTTGCTTTCAGATTTGAATTCGGACAGAGCTTCGGCTAGGGAAGACTATTTCTGGATTTGGATTCCGACAGAGCTTCGGCTAGGGAAGGCTATTTTCAGGCTTGGGATGAGGTGGCACTCTGGCAGAGCTTCCGCTGGGGATAGGTTAAGGGAGGGCTAGGCTGAGGTGGCACTCAAATAGAGCTTCTGCTGGGGATAGGCTAAGGTGGTACTTCGGCAGAGCTTCTGCTTGGGATAGGCTAAGGGAGGGCTAGGCTGAGGTGGCACTTTGGCAGAGCTTCTGCTGGGAATGGCTATTTCTGGAATGATTTCAGGGACACTCGGATAGAGGTTCGGCTAGGAAAGGCTATTTCTGGAAAAAAAATGGGCTAACCTAAAAATGGATTAAAGAACTCCAAAGTCCCAAAGAACACTTTGAAGATCCGAACAGAGTTTCAGATCTTAACAAGGATCTCTTTGTAGACCTGAAGAACCTCAAAAAGGGTGGGTTCTATCTCAAGAATGCTCAAGAACGCTCAAGAACACTCAAGAACACTCAAGGGGGAGGTGGCTCATGAACATACTATTTTTGGCTAAAAACTGGATCTGACTAAGGCTTTGGATTGAAAATCTTCAAGATCCCGAAGAACACTTTAAAGATCTGAATGAGTTTTTGGATCTTGATAAAGATCGCTCCGAAGATCAAAATAAGATCAAGAGGGCCTGCATGCCTATGCACAATGTGCAGTTACCCTTGCACAGCGTGCAGAAGGCCTGTGCATTGCATGCGGTAGGCCCATGCATAGCTTGTGGGAGGCTCGTGCATTGGTGTGTAGCCAGGCTGGGCTTGGCTGGGCCAGTCGATTGGGTGGCTAGCCGGGCCGATGTGCATGATATGTGTGATATTTTGGCGTATCATATATCATCAAAATCATATTTTTGAGCACTATCTATCTGTACGGTCATCTTAACTGGATTTCTTCATATATGAAAAGTCAAAATTGGACCCCTTCCCTCCCGCATGGGGATTTCTAGGATTTCAGACCCTGGAGTGTTTCGGGGTTATCTGGGTAGGTAGGGGATGAATTTTAGGGTGTTTAGGTCTAGTGAGGGATTTTTCCAGGTTTCCAGTGGGACTGTCCGTGTGCACGGCATATGTGTGGGAAGGCACGACATGCATGCGAAAAAATGAGATCCGCTGGTCTGACTTTGGCATATCATATATCATCAAAATCATATTTCCAAGCACTATTCATCTGTATGGTCATTTTGACCAAATTCCTTTATATATAAAAAGTCAAAATTAGACCTTCCTCTCTCCCTCATGGAATTTTCAGGGTTTTGGGTAGGGGAATGTTTCCATCAACATCTCTGTCGGTCAGAAGTCGGAAGTCACGTCCAAGATCCATATTTCATCATAGCCAGAGGAGGGTGGTAAAATTGGGTGTCTATAGAATGCCCATCTTTGGTCGAGGCCTGTGCCAATGGTCAAAAGGCAGAGAAAAGAACGACCACATTTTGTCATCCAGAGCATGTACTGCCATCATCTTGCTCAGTTATGAAGGAGTTGAAAAATTCAACAGATAATATCTCCTACCTACTTTGAAGTTGAGGACTTACCTGGGACTGTCAATTGTGGAAGGGAATTCGATTCTCTTCCAATCCTGCAAAAATATTAGTACTTCGATCTTGATTCTTCCTTAGCTGGGCTTCGCATGTGCCAGTTTAGGAAAATATGGTCTCCAGGCTGAGGCTTTCGAGCCAATCTGGACTATCTGGAACCGATGGTTATAAGAGAAACTCTCTGTTCTTCCAATCTTGTAATAAATAAAAAGCATTTGATTTTATGATTTTCCTTAGCTGGGCTTCACATGTGCCAGGTCAGGGAATTTGGTTTTCTAGGCAGGTTCTTTCAAACTGGGCTGGGCTATCTGGTCTTACTAGGCTAGGCTATTTGGTCTTCCAGGCGGGTTATTTCAAACCGAGCTAGGCTATTTGGTCTTCTAGGTGGGTTCTTTTGAATCGGGCCAGGCTATCTAGTCTTCCAAGTGGGTTCTTTTGAACTGGACTGGGCTATTTGGTCTTCCAGGTGGGTTCTTTCTAACCGGGCTGGGCTATCTGGTCTTCCAAGTGGGTTCTTTTGAACCGGACTGGGCTATTTGGTCTTTTAGGTGGGTTCTTTCGAACTGGGCTAGGCTATCTGGGACCAAGTCAATGAGATTGGACCATCTGGGGCCGGGTCAATGCAATTGGGCCGCCTGGGGCTGGGTCAATTATATCTTTTTTTGATTTTTTCTTGATTCTTTATTTTTGGTTTAGAATCTGATTCTTGATGATGGCTTTTGACCCATTGGGATTTGTTTCTGCATTCATTGAAAACACAAACACATAGATATTTTCTTTCTTTTTTCTTTTTCCCTCCCCTTGTTTGTTCATTAGTTTATTTCAGCATCTCTAAGAAAACTTACTTTTGGCACAAAGAAAATATTTCTTCTTTTTTTTTGTTTGTTTGCAATCCCATCAATCTGACATAATTGTGGCCAGGGGTCTTCATTGAAAAATCTTCTTGTGGCTTCTCTGGGCACCTCCATGCAATATCCTGCACAGTCCTTTTCTGCAAGTATCTCTTCCAATCGGTGATAAGGTCAAATTTTGAAACTTCTCTCTTATCCCGGTAACAAAACACTCCGAGTGGGTTTTCCCTTAATGGTGTGGTGAGGTTCAGTTTCTCGAGGAGCCAATTCTGAAAAATAGCAGGACTCCCCTGATAATGGTCTAGTCCAAATTTATGGCCATAGCTCATGTCATCAAATCTCTTGAACGTTTCTGCAAGAACTGTAGGGACGATGTCATACCCGGGATAACGAGCTATCATGCAAAGTAAATAAGCATCCAAGGATCCTTGCTGATAGATTCCTCCCATTGGTAGATATTGGATGAAGATCTGAGCCACCTTCAGAATGTCGATCTTCCCATACTTGACAAAATGTTTTACTTCTTCTTCTTTCCATTCAAAGAAATCCTGAATTTCCTCTAAGCAATTTTTCTTCAAAGAGGGTTGGAACAAACTACCAGATAGCATACAAACAAAAAATTCTTCATGAGTTGGGAAAATCTCTGCTAATCCAAACCAAAATATATGTAGGTTGGCATCCCAGTGTTGAGGTACCTATCGGAATAATTAGTGATGTAGCTTCACACATCCAACTTGGCCAAGAAATGACACATTCATGGATTCCAGCAATCCTGGTGCCCTCATATTTATGTCCAAGGTCCATTTCCTCAACGTCTTATCCAATGAGCCCATGAATTTTCCTGAAACCAATACAAACAATGAGATATGATGATTTATCAAAGTATTACTTATTGGCTAATGATTCAAACAAGCCTTTACCACTGTTGCATCAAGTTATTCTTTTTTTTTTCGTTTGACTTTGACTGATGAAGGGTGGAGAATAAAATGGCCTTGATAAACTGGTGTCAGGTGGTGATTTTCTTTTTGGGGATAGAATCCTGGATAAGAATGGACGGACCATAGGTGAATGATAGATACCTAATGGCCTTTCATGCCAAATGGTGATTCTTAGAAGATAGAATCCTGGGTAAGAAGTGACAGACCAATGGGTGGATGACAGATACCTAATTGCCTTTCAGCCAAATGGCGATTCTTAGGGGATAGAATCCTGGGTAAGAAGTGAAGGACCAATGGGTAGATGATAGATACCTAATGGCCTTTCATGCCAAATGGCGATTCTTGGGGGACACAAACTGTGATGATCTTTTTAAGGTACTTTGATTATTAATCAAGGAGCCAATTTATTGCCTTAGATGGTTAAGACCGCACTTGCACATATCAAGTTGCCTGCATATCCCTCGAAAGGAATTAGGTCTGACGTAGTTCAGGCTATTCACCATTTCAGACATAATATTTCTTGAGTTGATCCATGTTAAGCAGTCTAGGTATTTCTTTGCATTTGTGGTCTACGAGTTTCACAGCTTCGCCTGATAGAATTTCTATAACAGTGAATGGGCCAATCTAGTTGGGCCTGAATTTTCCTCTTGGGTCATGAATTGGGGTTCTTTGTTCTCGGAGAACAAGTTCACCCACCTCTATGTGGCGGGGCTTCACCTTTTTGTTAAATGCCCTGGCCATTCTCAGTTGATACTTTAGATTATCTATGGCCTTCATGCGCCTTTCATCAAGAAAATTAAGCTTGTTATGTCTAGCCTTCACGCACTCTCCTTCAGGTAGCTGACTATTAAGAAGCACCCTTAGGGATGGTGCTAGGATTTCTATGGGTAGAACCACCTCAACCCCATATACCAAAGAGAAAGGGGTTGCCCCTGTCGAAGATTGTACAGAAGTCCGGTATGCCCATAAGGTAAGGGGTAACTTATTAGCCCAATCCTTGTGTGTTTCCATCATTTTTTGTAGAATGACCTTGATATTCTTGTTAGATGTTTCTACTGCCCCATTGGTTTGCAGCCTGTAAGTGGTAGAGCGATGCCTTCTGATACCGAATTTTATGTAGATTTTGTCGGTCTTGCCCTAGAAGTGAGATCCTTGATCTGATATCAATTCTTGAGGTACTCCATATCGAGAAATGATGTTTCCTGGATAAACTTGGCCACCTTAGAAATGTGAGGATTGCATAGGACTAAGCTTCTATCCACTTGGTGAAATAATCAATGGCTACCAAGATGAACTTGTGGTCATTGGATGCTTTAGGGTTGACCTTTCCAATGATATCAATGCCCCAAGTGGATAATGGCCAAGGAGAACTAAGTGAATGCAACTCTGTTGGCGGGATATGTATGATGTTAGCTAATATCTGACACTTGTGGCATTTTTTGATTAAGTCCACGCAATCTGCTTCCAATGTGTTCCAGTAATATCCCAGCCTGAGGATCTTCTTAGATAACATCTTGGCATTCATGTGGGGTCCACAAGGACCTTGATGAATTTCTTCTATGATCGTTGTAGCTTGTTCCTCATCTACACACAACAACTGTATTTCGTCATAGGACTCTCTGTATAACAGATCCTCTTGGAGAATAAACTGGGTGGAATATCTTCTCAGAAACTTCTTCTCTCTGTCAGTTGCTTCAACTGGATACTTCTTTTCCCTGATGAAATCCACTTCGTGAGCGAACCAAGACTAACCATCTACAGTGAGAGAGTTCACCGAATTCTAATAAATGGGCCTGCTTCTTTGTTCTACCAAGAATGGTCGGACTCTAGCCATAGGGTTGCACTCTACCATAGAAGCCAAGGTTGCAAGGACATCAGCAAAACAGTTATTATCCCTCTGGAAGTATTCGAATGAAATCTTCTCAAAGTGTTCAATCACCTCTTCTAGATGCTCTTGATATGGCTTCAGCTTCTCTTCTCTAGTTTTTCACTTTCCTTGTGTCTGACAGATGACAATGGATCACCCGTAAACCTTGATCCTTTTCACCCCAATGGTTAAAGCAGTTTTGAGCCCCAAAGCACAAGCTTCATACTCAGCAATGTTGTTGGTATATGGGAAGTCGAGGTGGAATGACAAAGGTAAATAAAGACCATTATGAATGACAAGCAATATTCTCACACCACATCCCTTCTGATTGGATACTCCATCAAAGAATAACTGCCATTCATTAACTGTCTTCTTCCTCTACCACAGTGATTCCTTCATCGGAAAGGTATCATCCAAGGATCTTCCATCTTCTGTGGGGTGAGCAACCAAATGATCAGCTATGGCTTGTCCCTTGATAGATTTCTAAGTAACATAGATGATGTCAAACTCTAATAGCAAAAGCAACCAACAGGCCATCCTTCTCGAAGAGATATTTGATGGGATCCATCTTTGAGATCAAATGCACCAGATAAGAAACCATGTAGTGTCATAACCTTTTAGTTGCCCAAATCAATACAGCACAAGTTCTTTCCAAAGTTGTGTACCGAGTCTCATATTCTAGAGACTTCTTGCTGAGGTAATATATGGTGTGCTCTGCCCCCTTTTCCATTTCCTTCTGTGCTAACAAAGAGCCCATGGAATATTCTCCCACAGACAGATACAACAGAAGTGGCTCTCCTTCTGCTGGCGGTGTCAATACCGATGGGTTCATAAGGTACTCCTTGATCTTGTCAAAGGCTTGTTGGCATTGGTCATTCCATTTCGTGGGCTGATCCTTCTTTAGAAGTTTGAAAATTGGTTCACAGATTCTAGTCAACTAAGATATAGATTTGCTAATATATTGGATGTGACCCAGAAATCCTCATATTTGCTTCTTAGTCTGAGGTGTGGGCATTTCCTGAATTGCCTTGATCTTGATAGGATCAACCTCAATGCCTCTTTCACTCACTAAGAAGCCTAACAACTTTCCAACCGTTGCCCCGAATACACACTTCTGAGGGTTCAACTTCAACTGATACTTCTTGATTCTTTCAAACAATCGCTTTAGTTCGGGAATATGCCCCTGCTGATCTTTAGACTTTACTATCATGTCGTTCACATAGACTTCCACATCTTTGTTCATGATGTCATGCAATATGGCCGTAGCTGCCCTTTGATAGGTTGCCTCAACGTTCTTCAGTCCAAAAGGCATCACCTTGTAACAATAGGTTCCCCATGGAGTGGTGAAGGCAGTTTTCTCACGATCTTCTGGTGTATGCTTATTTGGTTGTATCCCGAGAATCCATCCATGAATGATAATAAAGCATGCCTTGCCATATTATCCACCAATACATCAATGTGAGATAATGGGAAGTCATCTTTAGGGCTTACTTTGTTAAGATCTCAGAAGTCTATGCACATTCGTACCTTTCCTTCTTTCTTCGGTACTGGTACAATATTGACCAACCATTGCTGGTACTTTACCACTTGTAGGAACCCTGCATTCCATTGTTTCACAACTTCTTCTCTGATCTTCTCACTCCATTCTGGCCTCATTCTTTGGAGCTTTTGTTTTACTGGCTTTGCCCCAGGGTAAGTTGGTAATCGATGCTGCACAATGTTGGGGTCGATACCAAGCATATCCTCATAAGACCAAGCAAAGACCTCGATGAATTCCTTTAGAAGATTAATCATCCATTCTACTTCTTCATCATCAAGTGTAGTGTCAACTTTTACCTCTCAAAGGCATTGGTCAGTTCCTAGATTAATAACCCAAGTATCCTCATGGATGGGTTGGGCTTTCTTTGGTTTGTATTGTTTTATTAATTCTTGATATTTATTAAGATCATCATCAGAAAAAGGAGGCAAGTCATACTCGGAATAAAAAATTTGATTCATAAAAGGAGTAACAAACTAGTCATAAAAGGACTCTGGACTCTTCTCAAAAGGGGAGATTGGCATAGAATCATAAACAACAGATTTGACTACAGACTCGATAACTGGCTTGATGCTTTCACCAGGGGTTTACAAGCTGGTTGACTCAAAAGCATAAGAAAACTTGAAGTTTTCCCCAATGCTTGTCCAGTTCAGAAGTGTTTCAGTGGCTTGATGGATGAGCATATGTGGCAAAGGGCCTTCTTCGACTTTTGAGAAAGTTACTGCTATTTTCTTAGTGGCGCAATGGTTCCTTTGGAAAGGTGCCTGCTTCTTCATGAATACCAGCTGATCAATCTCGTGCTCTTGGAAGCCAAACTTTATGAGTGGTGAAGATCGATGGAGATTGCTCAATCCTTTTCCTATGAAGTCTATCTTTTTGAGCCTATTGAGGGATGCCATTCTGGTGCCTCGATCATATCTTTGACCACCTTCATGAGCCTTCCCATCACAATTGGTTTGGGCATAGTACATACAAACCATCATCCTTTGTACTCTCCTCTGCTTTGCATACACACTTCTTCCTCTGAAAGGATGGGGCTTGAGCTCATGCAACTCTCAGGCTCTTGGCTCTTGTAGGAGAGAGCAAATGAAACCTTTCAAATCAATGGGAAGTGACAGACTCCAGGTGAGCCTTATCTTCTTCTCCCATTCTCTCTTCATGAGAACTCGACGGCTAGGTGCCTCCTTTGATTGGATCAATGTTGTAGGATCATCAGAGGAAGACCCAGTCTCAATTAGTGTAATTTTTGCTATCCCAGTGATGCAACTGTCTTGGTCACCTTCTTTGACTAGCATTTTCTGTTGTTCCACTTCATGACTCACCCAATCAAACTCATCTTGGAAGAAAATTTCAAGTTCTGGTTGCATTTTGGCGGCTGTTTCATCAAACCATGGCTCCACATTTCCATAAAAGGGGAAATCTTCTCCTTCTTTCACAAAGTACCCATTGAGAGTAGGGTAGTAAGTGATGGAGATCTTCCTAGTCATCCTCAGCTCTTTCTGCCCTTTGACAATTGGAGGAGTGTACCCAATACCATTCTTTCCTTTATTTATCGCCAAACTAGGCTACTTTGGAACTCCTTAATGATATTTCCCCAGTCCCATGCCAGGAAAATACTACATGTTCTTCATCATCTGATTCGCTAGAGGACTCTAGATGGCTTCATAGTTAGCTGGGATTTTCTCCCTTGAAGCTTCTTTGGCAATGACTACTCAAGTGGTGTCTATTTCAAAACCACTCAGTTGCACCTCCTGGTCTTTTTCTTCCCCATTTTCAATGTTGGCCAAAGTGTTAACCACTTCAGGATCTCCGGCCACTAAGACCACCTTCCCCTCATGAATGAACTTCATTTTTTGATGGAGACTAGAGGACACTGCCTTCGCAGGATGTAACCAAGGCCTTCCCAAGAGTATGTTAAAAGTTATCGGCATATCAATGACTTGGAAATCAACATCAAACTTCACTGGGCCAATCTTTATAGCAAGGGTAATGATGCCAAGGATCTTCCTCTTGGTATTATTATATGCCATTATGGTTTGGGTGGTTGGCCTCACTTCTTCCAAGTTAACACCGATACTCTTTGCTGATCTCAATGGTAGCACATTCAAAGCGGACCCGTTGTCAATAAGAACCTGGGGAACCACTTTGTTAAGGCATTCAATTGTAATGTCGAGGGCCCGATTATGTTGAGTTTCCTTAGGAAGCTTAGAATCCGAGAACATCAAAGACTGCACTACATATGTTGCTCCTACTATATATGTGAGGTACATCGGATTTATCTCTTTTGGCACTTACATATTAGCAAGAGACCTCAAGACTACTTCACAGTGCGAAGGGGACACCATCAACAATCCCCAAATGGAGATGTTTGCCTGGGACTTCTTGAGTTGAGCCAAGATTGGGTTCTCTGGCTCTTTCTTTATGCTACTAGTTCTGGCCTCATTAGCCCTTGGTTGCTCTACTGCTAGAGCCTTGCCCTTGTAGTCTTTCATACTTCTAGTTTCCATCACATTGATTGGTTTTTTCACAATAATCTTTATGGGATAACTATCTTCGTCATCACTATTGGTTAGGGTGATTATCCCCACCATGGAATGATCTTCTTTTGATGCTCATTCCATGCTTGGGGTGGAAAGCTGAGAACCTCCATAAATATCCACCGCCCTAGCTCATAGCTTCTTGACAACATTAGAAAGTTGTTAGAATGCAGCGTCTACCACCTTTGCGATTGTGTCATCTGGTCCTATTTCCTCCAGATCATCCAATTGCTCCCGGTAGTAAAGATCACTGATGGTTACTTCCCCTAACATTTTGTTAATTTATTCTACCCTTTTGGCATCTTTAATGTGTTGGAATACACTTCACACAGTTTTTCTTCCAACTCAGATGTGGAGTACTATTCGTCCATATAAACTTTTTGGCTCTCTAGATTCCCCCTCATTTTCTGAATTGATGTAGAATCATCTCCCTCTATGCACAGGGAAGGGTAAATGCTACCTGTTGGATCAGCTATTAGGTCATCATTGCCAATAGAGTAGACTGAGAAACATGTCGGATGTTCTGGTGAGTAATATTCTGACTCATCATCATAATCATTGTTCCAAGGTCCTTAGTAGTCATCCCAGTTTGGATACCCCTCATCCTTAGAGTCATCTCCATCCTTCTCATCTTCATTTTCATCCTCATCATCATTATCATCATCCTCTTCTTTGCTGATTTCACTCCCACTTGATTCTTCATCAGATTCCTTAGGACTATCAAACTCTTCGGCATCTAAATGCTCATAGTATTCAGAGCATACGGACCGAAATATTTCTATAGGTTTGGTCCTATCATTACTGGCTCAAAGTTTGACCATTCCTGACTCATCATCCTCTATATCACTCCCTATGTGGATTAAGGAAGTGTATTCTTTGATTTGCTCCCCTATGGCCAATGTGGTTATTGCTCTTACAAGATCAGCTGTTATCTCTTCAATTATCTCTGGGTTGTCTTCTAAAGTTATAGCAGGCTAAATTAGATAAGTAGGATCACTCTCCTGGTCTTCCCCCAATGCATTTGCTGACCCTGTTGATGAAGTCATATCTTTGGGGAATCTCATAGTGTAAGCATATCCTTCCAATCGTACCCATTCATCCATCCTTCTTTTGGGTTATACACCAAACCTTGAGAATGGGATTGGTATGAGGGTGATGAGGGATATGAAGTGGGATGGTATGAAGATGATGTAATGTGAGAGGTAGGATATGAAGATTGGGGGTGATAAGATGAAGAGGTTCCTCCACTCTGATGGTGGGGGAAAGGTTAACGATATGGTGGAGGCTGATAATATGGCAGAGGCTGATAATGCGATGCGATGGATTCTTCTGATGAGGAGGGATGGATTTGGGGCACCCGATCTCCTGACTCTTCCTCTGATGTTTCTCTTCTTCTGGGGGTTCTTATGACTCCAGCCCTTTGACTCATGATTTTCCTATAAGCGCAAGCATTCATATGATTCTTTCGAGCTCATGAGTTGACTAGGGTCACTCTCTGTTGATTCTTCATCCAGATTATTCACATGATCGAGGAGTGGATTGGTATTGACATTGGGAGGCTGCTTGATTTTGACCTCAATGTTTCCATTGTCTACCAAGTCCTGAATTGCATACTGTAAACCCAAACATCTTTCAGTATTGTACCCCTTCTGAGTGTGGTAGGCACAATACTCATGATCCCTATACCAAGCTGGAGGAGGGTTGCTGATCACTCTTGGAGCCACTGTCCCTAGAAATCCTTGCTTCTTTAACTTCCATATGCGGCTGTTATGGGCATTTCTAGATCAAAAAACTGCCTTCTTGGGTCAGGAACCTTCTGGGCGGGTGTGTCTGCTTGTATTATGAAGGGCTATGAAGAAGTGGCTGGTGAGACTAACTGCTGAGCTGCACTTACCATATTAGTTTTTGGACCCTTTTCCCATCTGACTCAGGTGTTCTTGCTTGCATTTTGGGAGGATCCTTGATATTGGGCCTCTCTCAGAATTCTATTCTCCACCCGTGTGCTGGTGGCTATCAATGCATCAAAAGTTTACAAATGCTAATAGTAAAGAACATCATAATAGGGCTTTGACAAGTTCTCTATTAACATCTCTACCTGCTCTGCTTCTGAAGGCCTATCTGCCATCTTGGCGACCTTGTCTCTGAATCTCATCAAGAAGGAGATGAATCCTTCTTTAGGCTGCTGCCTCAACGTCTCAAGCTCCCGACATTTCACATCCACCTTAGTATTGTATGAGTACTGTTTGGTGAAGGCCTTCACTACTGTCACCTAATTCGAAGTTTGTGATGACTCCAACCGTGTGAACCACCTCAGTGCTAGTCCCGATAGGGTTAACATGAAGGCTTGCCCCATCTGGTTATCTACAAGTTACCACGACTTGGAGATGCTAAAGAAGACCTTGAGATGAGCCTTGGGGTCTCCTGACCCATCAAATCTATAAGTCTGCCACTTGAATTTTTCTGAAATTCTTGCTCCAGAGAAAAAACTCATTTCCTCAGAATCCACTGCTTGGCCTTCTGACCCTTTTCCTACTTGAATCATATTCTCTAACTTCTCTAACTGCTCTTTGAGCTTCCTTTCTTTCTCCTTCTCTAGAGGCTCCAAGTGGACGTGTGTTGCAAATTCCTCTTCTTCATCTTCAATCACTACCCTAGGAGGAGGGACCCTGGAATAGGCCCCTCGTTGACCATTGGGATGGGTAGGTGAAGATCCTCTTTGACTGGTTGGCCAAACATGCTCTAGTTCCCCTGAGTCGACTCGGGAAGAATTCCCACGATAAACTGTAGCTCCATTCTGGTCCACATCTCCTGTTACCGGTGTCGGCTCCTTCCTGTGGTCAGCTCTGGGAGGGTTCTGAAGTGTATGCAATATCTGAGTTATTTCTCTTTTGACTTCAGCCATCTCTGTCTGCAAGGTCTCCACAGGATGGACCCAGTCCTGTTTGAGTTTTTTCCATGTTGGGTGGATCCATGCTTACTGGGCTGTAATCAATTGGTAGTAGAAAATCTCGAAGAGATGATGGAGGTGATTCTGGATTAAGGTGAGTCAACCAATCACCCTGACGCATCCGAAGGGACCGTGGTGAATACTTGAGATGTGGAATTGTGCCTAAACCAAAAGTGGTTTATTTTAGGATTCTTGAATTCCCAACCCTTTGTTCACACATTCACTAGATTATCAACCAATGATCCATCCAAAGTTAGTCTGCTTAATGATAGGGGGTGGATAGGGTTCGATACCCTTGGTCCACCCAATGTCATAAGTGGGAGATTCATATAAATGGCTTGTCAAGAATATTCCCATAAGACATTCCATATAATAAATTCATGCTTTCCTTGCTCTTTTCCCACTAAGTGTCCTTCCTCTTGATTTTCTCAAGACTTCTTGGGACTTGACGTGACTTTGGTGAGATTGCCCCTGAGTCACGTATCTGGACTTTTTCCTTAAGGAGGAGGGACACCTTTTATCCGAAACCCACTTTAGGAAAGCAATTCTTTACGATGGGAATATAGTGTAGGAACCTTCCTTTTAAAGACCGCAAACAAGTTCTACAATTAGCTTGTGGCGCTCCTAGCTTCTTCATCTATTTTCTACATGATGCGAGCATGCGGTGGATGCAATAGGACCGACAAGACTTCCTTGACAGGATCTATATATGTAAGGTACGTGATCCTTTTGATATACCCATAGGTACGAGATCAAGGGGGTGACTTCCTTGCCCATTATTCGTCACTACACACGAGGTTAAGCAATTGGCCACAGGGTGGTGGAACCGTGAGTGATTATGTACAAAAGTGTAATGTAGGGTAACCATCATTCAATCTCAGAATGTCGTAAAGTGCTCGGACCTCCCCGAGGGTGCTGGCACAAATACGAACATCCTCACCATTTGATGAAGCATTCGATATCAGAATGCTATAAAGTGCACAGACCTCCCTGAGGGTGCTGGCACAAATACAACATCCTCACTGTTTGATGATACCTTTCATTCTTGTACAGGAATTGGGTATCATTTGCTCTCAGAGTACTCTCCATGTCATGCGCTGACCTCCCCAAGGGTGCAGGCATGATAGGGAGTCCCTCACCAAATGATTTCACTTCGAGCATGATGCATGATGTAGTTAGCGATAAACATGGGGTTAGCCAAACACATTTTCAAACAAATGTGATGGAAAATGTTCTTGCATTTAAAGGTAGCATCTAGTATTGGAAGCTTGACATTAGTCCCTAGTAGAGTCACCACTGTGAGGGTAGCGGCTAGAGATGGATCCCCGCCCTCCCTCCTCTCTCTCCCTACACCTTCATGATGAGGGGGAAGGTGGCTCGAGTCATATGTGCTTCGCTTACGAGCCCTGCACCGCCGTATCACTACTTGGAGATTCGTGGAGGCCTATTTCGTAAGAGTGTAAAATTCATCATTTGAGATAAGGCTTTTGATGATGGTCCAATTCGGGGATCGGGATCATGCAAATGGGTTTTGGAGTTGCCACCTAGGGTTATGGGCCTAGGACCCGGGGGTTGGCCTGATTCCTAAGAAAAAGGCCCAAATTTTGGTCTGGTCCAGAGATTTAGGGTAAGTGTTAGGTTACAGAGTTGGGAGCTGTTAAGCACCCAATTTGCCCGGTTCAACTGGTCTCCTTGCTAGATGCTTGAGAACGAACATTTTCCACAATTATTACTATTCCACATGTATGGCTAAGTTATCACACATATATACATTAATTGAATTCAAACTATTATATACACTAAAACAAGGCTTATCAGATGTCTACATTATGCTTGAATGGGGAGGGAGATTTTACCTAAATTTGACCCCTATTTTGGGTCAAGAGGGGTGGGCCCCTGATTGGTACTGGCTCGGACTGTCTTTCGTGCTCTCCTGGCTCAAGGGAAGATGGTCTTGGCCTCCCACTTCCTTTCTTGAGAGATGTTGATTGTGATAGTATTTCTAGGCTTGATGATGAGGTGGCACTCTGGCAGAGCTTCCGTTTGGGATAGGCTAAGGGAGGGCTAGGCTGAGGTGGCACTTTAGTAGAGCTTCCACTGGGAATGGCTATTTTTGGAAAGATTCTAGGGACACTTGGACAGAGGTTCAGCTAGGAAAGGATATTTCTGAAAAAAAAAAATGGGCTAACCTAAAAATGGATTGAAGAACTCCAAAATCTCGTAGAACACTTTGAAGATCTGAATAGAGTTTCAGATCTTAACAAAGATCTCTTCGTAGACCCGAAGAACCTCAAAAAGGGGGGGTTCTATCTCAAGAACGCTCAAGAAAGCTCAAGAACACTCAAGGGAGGTGGCTCAAAAACATACTATTTTTGGCTAAAAACTAGATCTAACTAAGGCTTTGGATTGAAAATCTTCTAGATCCCGAAGAATACTTCGAAGATCCGAATGAGTTTTTGGATCTTGATGAATATCACTCCGAAAATCAGAAGAAAATCAAGAGGGGGGAGGGGAGGAAAATTTCACTATGAAAGGGGATTCAGGTGTTTGTTGGTGTCTTTTTCCTAAGGGAGAAAGGGGTATTTATAGTTTTTTTTCAACTAAGTAGGAGAGGGGAATCCCTTTATCCAGTGGACAAAAGGGGGGCTCTTGCCTAAAGTGAAGAGATAGGATTTTTGTCCGATGGGTAAAAAGGGGGTGAAGACAAAAATAGGTGGGGAGGGTTTTTGTCCAATGGGTAAAGGGGGTTTTCAAAAAAAATGGGAGGAGAGAGAAATTTTAGCTTGGAAAAGGAAATTTTTGAAAAAGCAAGAGGAGAGAGAAAGTTTGGAAAAGGTAGTTTTCAAAAAAGCGGGAGGAGAGAGAAAGTTTTACCAGAAAAGGTAGCTTTTGAAAAGCGAGAGGAGAGAGAAAATTTTACCGAAAAAGGTAGTTTTTGAAAAGAGAGAAGAGAGAGAAAATTTTGCTAGAAAAGGCAATTTTTGAACAAGAGAGAAGGGAGAGAAAATTTTATCGAAAAAGGCAGTTTTTGAAAAAACAAGAGAGAAAATTTTGTTAGAAAAGGCAATTTTTGAACAAGCGAGAGGAGAGAGAAAATTTTTCCAGGGGTGCGGGTGTGTCACGGGTACGTGAATGCATGGGTGTGCGGGTCATGTGCACGGTGTGCGGGCCATGTGCACGGTGTGCGGGCCATGTGTGCATGGTGTGCTGGCCACGTGCATGGTGTGCGGGCCAGGTGTGCGGGCACAGTGTGCATGGTGTGCGGCTGGGGCTTGCACACTGTGCTGCGGGGCCGAGCACAGGGTGCAGCAGGCCTGCGCAAAGCGTGATGCAGGCCCGTGCACAGCGTACAGTAGGCCCGTGCACAGCTTGCGGCAGGCCCATGCACAGGTGTGCGGCCAGGCTAGGCTTGGCTGGGCTGGTTGGGCTGGTAGGCTTGGCTGGGCTGGTTGGCTTGGCTGGGCCGGCCAGTTTGGTGGCCAGCTGGGCCGGTGTGTGTATGAAAAAACGTGATTTTCTGAAAATGATTGCCGGAGATCCATCGGTCAGATTTTGGCATATCATATATCGTCGAAATCATATTTTCAAGCACTATCCATCTGTATGGTCATTTTGACCGGATTCCTTCATATATGAAAAGTCAAAATTTGACCCGTTCCCTCTCGCACGGGATTTCTAGGGTTTCAGACCCTGGAGTGTTTCAGAGTTATCTGGGCAGGTAGGGGATGAATTTTAGGGTGTTTGGGTCAGGTGAGGGATTTTTCAGCTTTCCAATGGGACTGTCAATGTGCGCGACATATGTGCGGGAAGGCTCGACATGCGCACAGAAAAATGTGATTTTTTGGGAATGATTGCCGGAGATCTTTCGGTCTGATTTTGGCGTATCATATATCGTCGAAATCGTATTTCTGAGCACTATTCATTTGGATGGTCATCTTGACCAGATTCCTTCATATATAAAAATTCAAAATTAGACCTTCCTCTCTCCTGTGCAAGGATTTCCAGGATTTTGGGTAGGGAATTTTTCTATCAACATCTTTGTTTGTCAGAAGCCGAAAGTCACGTCTAAGATCTATATTTCATCATAGTCAGAGGAGGGTGACAAAATTGGGTTTCTACATATGGCCCTTACCTTTAGCCAAGGTTGGGATTTCATTTTATTTTGAGTTTTGGGTGTATATTCACTACAAACACCCACGAGACATAACTCGTCCACTAGGGGTGACCTAAGGGTTTAAAGGCTTGTTGCACATGCTAAGTGCAACCGTGATTCCTACGAAAGTGAGTTAGGTTATTTTTGTTTTTATTATTTTTCTTTTTATTTTGCTCGAGGACTAGCAAAGTCTAAGTGTGGGGGAATTCTGATGAGCACATTTATGTGTGAAATCTATGGTAGTAAAATATGCAATTTACAAATTTAGAATGAAGCTACCTTGGGTTTTACTCTCTTTTTGTAGGTTTTATATTCTCAAGGCCTCAAGGACTATCGGACGCTATATCTCTAATTTTACACTAAAGAGGTCTTGTTTCTTTTCATGATTGCGTAGAGGACAAAATTCTGAGCAAGATGGACATGTTCAATTAAAAGTACATATTCATTTGATCACCCGTACAAGTGATTATTCTTTTCAGGCCAGAAAAAGAATAATGGATCAGAACTGAATAGAGATGCAGAACCAACCCATTTGTAGTTGTCCTAGGGGTACAAGGAATATTTCAAATACCAACAAGGATCGATGGACCCCATCCTTAAGAGATTAAAGATTCGTTTTTGATAACAACAACTACCTAGCATAGTTGGTGAGTTGTGGTGTGCAAAATCCCTTCCTTATAGGAGGTCTTAAGTTCGAACCTCTTAGTTACCATTTTTTGGAGATTTTGTTTTGAAAGATTTTCTCTCTCCTACTCACCACTTAAAGCAAGGAGGTAGGCCAAGATGGTTGTGCGCAAGTTGAAGAGAAAAAAAAGAAAAGAAAAAGACAAGGGCATGATGGAACTTCCAATAAAATAGAATATTGTCCAAATCAATCTAATCAAGGGAAGAAAATCGTACAAGAGGGGGCTTTGTGCAAGATTGAAGCAGAGAGAGAAAATAAAAAGAAAAAATAGAAAAAAATGAAAGAAAAATCATGGGAACCTTCTACTTTTTACGATTCTCTCTCTTCTCTCTCCTCCACCTCACCACAAAAACGTCCAAGGGGATCCACCCTTGGACATCCTTCTCTCTTTCCTATTCCCTATAAAAGGGAGTCCACCAAACCTAAAGGGTTGCCCCTCTCTTCCTATCTACTTCTCTTCTTAGGATTTTTTTTAGTTGCTCTCTCTCTCTCTCTCTCTCTCTCTCTCTTTCTCTCTTTCCCTTTAGTTCTAGTTTTTTTTTGCTATTAAACACTTTTGTAATCCTCATTTATTGAATGAATGTAAGCATTTTTGTCTTTGATTTAGTCTTTTAATTTTATATTTTATGCAATTGAAGTTATAATTTTCAAGTTTTAGTTCTAGGTTTAGTTCTAGGTGACAAGAACAAGTTGTGGAGCAACTCCTTTCAAGTTCAAGTCTCTCTTTCAGATTTTTTTTCTCTAGTACTAGCAATTTCAGATTTGGTTTATTCTAGATCTGATTTTTAGTACTGGTAGTATCTCAAATTGATCAAGTTTTCAGTTCAAGTAAGTGGGCTTCTATGGTAGTCTTCTCACCCCCCATCTTATTCCCTCTTCTTACTACCCTTTCATTCTTAAATTAGGTTTTAAATTTTAGTTTTACATTTTTGCTCTCCCTTTTCCCCAAGGTTCATGGCTAGATTATGCGTTGGCTTTGCCCCTTTCTTGCTATGGAACCATCCTTTTATTTTGATTATTTATATTGCATCACTTCCCTTAAGACAAGTAGAAAAGCCCTTGTAAGAGTACTCTCTGGTTAAGTAGGAAAGCTCATATTATTTATGGTGCATCCCGCAGGCTAAGTAGAGATACCTACTTATGTGCCTCTCTCTAGCTTTTTCCCCTTTTTATTTTATTTATTTACTTTTCAGCACTTTTACTTTCAATTATTTGCTTTTTAATTGCGTGGTTTGAGTATTTAAATTCCTAAATGTGAATGGTTAGGTCGTTCAATTTTATTGCAATTCCAATTCCAACATCCCTAGATCTGTTGGTTAGGACATTTTTAGATGCATTTGTGTTAGGACAGTAGTTAGAAGTAAATCACCATAATCAATCATTACACTTTCACATTACTAGAAGAAGCTTAAAATAAAGTGGTTGCTCTCCTTGTGTTCGACCCGTTAGCTACACTGATCCGTATGCTTACGGTTACTTTTAAAATTCAAACACTAGCTTAGTAAGTGAAAAGAAAGACCACACAAGTATGCACAATACAAATGAACCTATATGCGTGGAGTTCATTTTATTATCTTAGTCCACCTAGACAACAATTCTAAGTCAAAGGTTATATGCTTCTCACAACTATAGTGCATGTATAGCCTTGGTCCGAGTTATAAGCCCCATCACATGATACATCCATAGGGTTGTCAGAGAAGGCCAACCGTTGGTACAGGAAAGTAAATGCTCACCCAGAGTGACTTGAAAGTAAATTTATCTCCCAGAGCAACATTAAAGTAAAATGCTTACCCAGAGCGACATTAAATTTAAAAGCAGTACGATTGGCCCTCTGTTATATCACTGAAATTGCCGATAGGATATACCCAACACCTAAACCCCTACTGAGAAGGGTCGTAGCATAGGGATATGTCAATCCTAACTGCATGCTCATATGTGAGATAGTATGACTGCATAGTACCACCGCACCCCATACCACGGCCCACCAATGCATTCGTGTCCAAGGCGACTACGGCATCTAGTCTAGCAAGCATCATAATCAATAGTTAAAATCCCCCATCTCACATCACGAACAAGAACAGGAATTTAAAAATTAACGATATAAACATGTTAAACCATAATTGAATTTCATAATGCACACAGCAATGCATGCAATGGCATTCATGGATGACTAGTCTACAAAATAATAAATGATGACATGGTGCAATGTCCTCTTCCCACTTACTTGTTCGTGTACGATAACACGAATTCTAGTCCAACCTATCATAAAAGAGTTAGTTTAGTATACCTCCACTTTAAGGTCATAACCAGTGAGGTTTGATGATTCCAATGTGTTTAGAATCACAAGAGTATGTTATCCGACAAATTTGGGTCCAACAGGAATTCAAGAAGTTGGATTGGCAGGTCGACCAGTAGGCAAGGCACCCACCAATCCTTGCTCGTCGGTCAAGTCAGCATCCCAACCAGGACAGGCGGGCGTTAGATTGGTGGGTCTCGTCCATTTCCAGGCACCCACCACTCGTGACCCAAGTTTTGCTACTCTCTCCCACTCTTCATCCCACCTTGGGGAAACTGTCAAGGATTGATTCGACTTCATTTTCCATAAATATAAGGCTCCAAATTATGATTCCAACCTAGATCTAAGGTTGATCCAAGGTCTTAAGCATGGATCTTACCTCTTTGCTCAAGAACATCTCAAACCCTCAAATCCTTCTCTTTAGCTCAAGAGATCAACAAAAGCCTCACAAATCTTTCAAGTCTTCCTCTAAATACTTTATAAACAACATATAGAACCTCTATTAAACCTTAGATTCATATTCTCAAAAGATAGTAGCAAGATCCAAAGGATTTCTACCCAAATCAAAGGGTTTTACTTAAGGTTTTATAAAGGCTTAAGGAATATGGACTTTACTCACTTAAATCATAGATCTTGAGATGAGGATCGCCAATCCGGTGTTGGATTCAAGAGATCTGACACTTACAACACACAATGATCATTTCCCTTCCATTTCCTTCTTCCTTGCTGTCTCCTCTTTCTTCTTTTTCTCTCTCTTCTTTCCTTTTCTCAACTACTGTGTAAAACAATAAATGAGGTGAAAGAGAGGTAATAAATGCTATTTATAGTGGGGTAAAAATATCTAGTGACCATATTGGTAGGTCACACTGGTGGGTCGACCCACCTTTGACCACTTACCAGTTGGCCAGAACTTAACCTAAACATTGGGGGTTGCGATAGGGCTCGGCCCCGATAAGTATTTCGCACATTGTAGACTATTTATATGCATACTCATCATAAAATATAGCTATGTACCTTTATTGTGCATACATGGCCTTGTGATACATGCAAGTGCACAATTTTGGTACGCGAACTACACTAGACACTGACTCCAGCTCATTTGGCCAACCTGATTTCAGAGTCACCCTTGCCATCATGTTTCATAAGGTACTTGCCCCGACTCGCTCGAGTTCAAGTCCTGTAATACCAGTTCGAACCAACTAGGAAATTAGACTGGGTTTAGAAAGTAGGGTTTAACATTTACCCCCCTTTTTAAAAATTTGGTACTCAAAATTGGGGTACCTTGTTGTCTAAAAAGATGAGGATACTTGACTTGAATGTCATTCTCTTTCTCCCAAGATGCTTCCTCTAGCGAATGATTTGCCCATCAGACTTTCACAAAGGCAATGGAGCGATTGCGAAGAGTCATTATCTTATGGTCTAGAATTTCAACGGGCTGCTCTTCATAGGTCATATCAGCCTCTAAATATTCAGGTTCCACGGGCAACACATGTGATGGATCATGGATGTACCGCTTCAGCATAGACACATAGAGCACATTGTAAACATTGCTGAAAGAAGGCAGAAGAGCCAACATATAAGCTATAGAGCCAATTCGAGCCAACATTTCAAATGGGCCAATATACCTCAGACTTAGCTTACCCTTCCTGTTGAATCTATGCAACCCTTGGTAGGAGAAATTTTGAGGAATACCTTCTCCCCTTCTTGAAATTCAATATCTTTCTTGTGGTTATCTGCATAGCTCTTTTGGTGTGATTGGACTGCTTTAATCATTCCCTGAATGACATTGACCTTGTCGCACGTTATATGTATCATTTCTGGTCCAAGCATCCGTCACTCACCTACTTTATCCCAATATAAGGACGTTCTACACTTTTTTCCATACAATGCCTCATAAGGAGCCATTCCAAATGTGGCTTGATAGCTATTATTATAAGCAAACTCCATGAGAGGTATATATTCTTTCCAACTGCCGCTCATTTTCATTGCACAGGCCCTGAGCATATCTTCTAGTATTTGTATAGTTCACTTTGACTGCCTATCGGTCTGTGGATGAAAGGCAGCACCCATATTCACTTGTGTCCCCAAGGCTTGTTGGAGACTCTTCTAGAACCTAGATGTGAATCTTGGGTCCCTATCTGACACAATACGTACTGGTACTTCATGTAGCCGGACTATGTTATTTATATAAAGTTGGGCTAACTTGTCCATGGAGAAATTGGTCCTGATCAAAATAAAATGAGTAGTCTTAGTAAGCCTGTCAACTACCACCCAAATTGCATCCATTCTCTTGGGTGTACGGGGTAGGCCTATGACAAAGTCTATGGTGATCTTGTCCCATTTCCACTCTGGTACGGGGAGTGGCTGAAGAGTGCCATATGGTTGATGCCTTTCTGCCTTGACCTTCTGACACACGAGACACTTTGCTACATACAAAGCAATTGTGGTCTTCATTATTGGCCACCAATAGCTTTGTTTAAGATTCTTATACATCTTTGTACTTCCAAGATGAAGTGAGTATTCAGAACCATGTGTCTCCTTCACAATCTTATCCTATATCTCCATGTCATCAGGCACACATAGCCTATCCCTAAATACTAATGCCCCATCATTGGCTATTGTGAAGTCAGAATCATTCATTGTCTGCTCTTGGATTTTCAGTTTGATCCTCTACAGCTCAGGATCTAATGATTGCTTCACTATCACCTCTTGTCTGATTGATGGATGTACCTATAAGGCTGGCAGAGATATAGTCAATAGCTTAACATCATCTGGTTGATGTTCAAGCTCTAAGGTTGCTCCCTCGTATAAAAGAATTTCATCCATTAGTATCGCTTCTTGAATCAGTTGTGGACTGATAGCTAAGTACGAAAGCAATACATTCTAAGCCTTCCAACTTAGAGTGTCAATCTGGGTGATATTGAATATCACAATTATAGTCCTTTATAAGCTCAACCCATCTTCTCTACCTCATATTTAAATCTTGCTGGGTGAAGAAGTATTTAAGGCTTTTGTGATCACTGTAGATCTCGCACTTCTTCCTATACAAGTAATAATGCGAGATCTTCAAAGCAAAGATGACTGCTACTAGTTCTAAATCATGAGTGGGGTAGATCTTATCATACTCGTTAAGTTATTTGGATGCATATGCTACCACCTTGCCGTGTTGCATGAGAACAAGATCCAACCCTATCTTGGATGCATCAATATAGACTGTCATCCCACGTGTACCATTTGGAATGGTTAATACCGAAGCTGACACTAACCATTTCTTCAACTCTTGAAAGCTGTTCTTGCATTCTTCTGACCATTCAAACTTTACACCTTTCCTGGTAAACTTAGTCATCGATGCCAAAATTTAAGAGAAATTTTTGATAAAGTGCAGATAGTAACCTGCTAAGCTCATGAAACTTCTGATCTCTATTACATTCTTGGGTGTTTCCCACTCAACTATGGCTTTTACTTTGTCTGGATCCACCTTGATTCCATTCTCAGACACCACGTGCCCTAGGAGTCCAACTTGCTTGAGCCAAAATTCGTACTTGCCGAATTTGGCAAACAACTGCTATTCCTTTAATCTTTGTAACACCATTCTCAGATGTTTTACATGTTCTTCTTTTGACTTTGACTAAATCAAGATGTCATATACGAAAATGATAACCCACTTATCAAGGACATCGTGAAATACCCGATTTATTAAATCCATAAAAGCAACCAGTGCATTGGTTAGCCAGAAAGACAACACTAAGAATTCATAAAGGCTATCTTTGGTATATCATTACCCTTTATATTGAGCTGGTAATAACCCAATCTGAGATTAATCTTTGAAAACACCTTAACACCTTGTAGTTGATCAAATAGGTCATCGATGCACGGCAATGCATACTGGTTCTTAATGGTTAACTTGTTCAGTTCCTGGTAAATGATGCACAAACACAGACTACCATCCTTCTTCTTAACAAATAGGAATGGTACACCCCATGGTGAGACACTTGAGCATATAAACTCCTTTTTCAACAAATCCTACAATTGTGTCTGTAGCCCTTTTAATTCAGCTGGTGCCATTCTGTATGGAGCTTTAGACACTAGGGTAGCTCCAGGAACTAGGTCAATGGCAAACTCCAGTCTCTGTCAGGCGGAAGCTGAGTTAGATCATTTGGGAAAACATCAGAGAATTCCTTGACTACCTCTAATTCCTCTAGCGGCATAACCTTCGCATCCACATCTAGTACTGATGAAGGTAGCCCTGACCTCCGTCTTCTAGCAATTTCACCGCCTACAATGTAAAGATGATAGTCTTGTTAGGTCACCTTGACCTTTCAGCTTGATAAACAAGCTCAACTCCTTTATCATCTTTCACCTTAACTTGTTTCTCAACACACATCACATTTGCTCAATGAACTGACAACCAATTCATGCCCAGAATGACATCAAAATTTTACATGTTGAATTTGATAAGCTGGGCATCTAGTGTCTTCCCATCAATCTCAACTGAACACTGCCCACAGACCTCTTTCAACTGTTCCACTACGCCTGTAGGTGTGCTAACCACTAACTTGCATTCTAAGGTCCTCGATGGCACATCAAGCTTTCTAGCAAATTGCTTAGACACAAATGAATGTGATGCCCTAAAATCGAATAAGACCAATGCACATATACCTGATATAGATAAGATACCTAGCATTGCATTGCATATAAGTATAATAGGTTACTCAAATTTTAATCATAAGGTCTTTTGAATTAAAGTGTACCTGCTACTACTTCTGTACTAGCTTCAGCCTCCTCAGCTGTAAGGGCATACATCCTACCCTGAGGCTGGTTTCCTTGAGTTAATGCAGGTCTATGAACAAAGGGCCGATCAGATGGGGCACTATTGGGTACCAACAATCCTTGGCGAAGTGCCGGTATGATTGACAATTAAAACATCAGTTTAGTAATGACTGAATAGGAGCAGGAGCTCTCTGTACTATTTCTAGTGCAATCGAAGGACAAGGGGGTCTTGGAGCCATAGGCACCACACTAGTGGTAGGGCAGAAAGATGTGGTGCTCAAACCACTAATTGATCGAGAAGGATAACCCAATGGCCTATAGGGCTGCTTATAGGTGGGATCATAGGAGTTTGATCCATGAAAACTCTTACTCGGGCCACCTGAATCAGCATATGAGTTTGCCCTCTTCTATAATCCTGATGCAAGGGATGGCTCTCCCCTTTGCCTATCTTCCATTGTCTTGGATCTTTACACAATCTGTGCATATTCAATTAAGTCCAATACCTCCAGCACTGTACCAATAGATGTCTTCAGCCCCTTTAAGAATTTTTGGGCTTTTTCCTCAGCCGTACTCATATAGCGAGGAGCAAAGTAGAACAAGCTTCTAACTTTTAAGCGTCATTGCACCATGTGATGCTGAGTTCTTCACTGCTAACTATTATAGCATTGCCACATGGCAATAGTGGATTCACATGATAGGGAACAACTCTCATCTCATTGGTAAGCAAAAATTACAATTTTATTTTTTGGGGATTGCCAATTTGTGTAAAATTCGTACGCAACCTAACACCAATCTCAACCCTAAATGTCAAAATGTATCAACAAGCTTTTAGACTGTTGATACTCTAGAACAGTCTTGCTCCCTTGAGTCAATGCCATAAACTCCACCTCTTTGCAGTCTCTAAAGCTCTTTGGATAATAATTTAATAAGAACAATTCCTTGAATTGTTCCCAAGTAGGCTTTGGGTGAGTTGCCATCAATATAAGCTTGGAAGCTTTCCACCAAGAATTAGCTTCGTTTCTAAGTTGCAACCCAGCACATATAAGCTTCTGTGCCTCTGTGCACTCCACTATGTCAAATACTTTATCTAACTCTTGGATCCACCAATCCGGCTCCAACGGGTCATTACCTACCTTGGTGAAGATGGGTGTTATATACTTCTTAGAAGATTCCACCACCTTTCTCGTAGTAGTGGCTGGTGGATGATATTTGGATAGTATAGATATGGTGGAGGCATCATGAATGGTGGAGTGCCATATGGTGGAACCGGAGGGGTACCTCCTGGTTAATCTTGAGGTACAACCCCAAGTTGTGTTTCTCCAGACTATACTCCTATATCTGACCCCACTGGAGGGTCCTGTGGAGTAACCACCCTAGGTGGCTGGCCCTGTAGAGTAAAGTTCAAATATTATTGCATAGCAGCCATAAATGTTTGTTTCTACTAAAGCAACTGCTACTAGAAAGCCCCTTATGACTATTGTATAAGGGTCGTCACATCACCAAGAGTGATGACATATGGGGGACCCGGTATTTTGTTCATGGTTGGGTCACCCTGAACTTCCTCTGGATCATGATCCACTTGTGGTGGTGGATGTGAGGATTGCCCCACAGGTCTCGGACCACAGGAAATGGGTGGTCGACCACGAGAGGCATCATGGGCATGACCATCAGATCTGGTGCGTACTATGGTGTTCTGTACCTGGATTATTCCAAAATGCAAGCATTGATTGAGTGCCACAACATTTGCATACACATACCCATAATCAATGCATTTCATATCACACGCCATATTGATACACCACACCACATATCTAAAACATGCCCTCATTATTATCAATGTATAGTTTGGTCTTGTAATGATGATTGACTATGTGCAATATAAATGAACCTATATGCATACAGTTCATTTTATTATCTTAGTCCACCTAGACAACAATTCTAAGTCATAGGTTATGTGCTACTCACAACCACCGTGAGCATAAGCCCTGGGTCTAAGTCATGAGCCCATAGGGTTATCAGAGAAGGCCAGCCATTGGTACCGAAAAATAAAATGCTCACCCAGAGCAACATGAAAGTAAATTGCTCTCCCACACAGAGCTCTCCCACACAGACATTAAAGTAAAATGCTCACCCAGAGTGACATTAAATTTAAAAGCAGTACGATTGGCCCTCTGTTATATCACTGAAATTGCCTATAGGATATACCCAACACTTAAACCACTACTGGGAAGGGTCATAGCACAGAGATATGTCAATCCTAACCGCATGCTCCTATGTGAGATAGTATGACTACATAGTGCCACTGTGTCCCATACCATGGGCCACTAATGTAATCGTGTCCAAGCCGACTATGGTATCTAGTCTAGCAAGCATCATAATCAATAGTTAAAATCCCCCATCTCACACATCACGAGCAAGAATAGGCATTTAACAATTAAAGATATAAACATGTTAAATCATAATTGAATTTCAAAATGCACACATCAATGCATACAATGGCATTCATGGATGACTAGTCTACACAATAATAAATGATGACATGACTAGTCTACAACCAGAATGACATCAATGCATGCAATGTCCTCTTCCCACTTACTTATTCGTGTACGATGATCACACTTGGTACAAGGTAGATCCGGCGTGCGATGACACGAATTCTAGTACAACCTATCATAAAAGAGTTAGGTTTAGTATACCTCTACTAAGGTCATAACCAATGAGGTTTGATGATTCCAATGTGTTTAGAGTCATCAGAGTAGGTTGCCCAAAAAATTTGAGTCCAATCGGAATTTGAGAAGTCAGATTGGTATGTCGATCAGTGGGTAGGGCACCCACCAGTCCTTTCTCACCTATTGATCCAGGAGCACTGCTAGGACCAGCGGGCTAGATCAACGGGCAAGGCACCCACTAGTCTTTGCTCGCCTGTCGGACTAGTAGCTTTGCTTGGACCAATGGGCCAAGAGAGAAAAGCAAGGTACCCACTAGTCCTTGCTCGTTGGTCAAGCCAGAAGCCCACCTAGGACAAGCAGGCATTAGATTGGTGGGTCTCGTCCATTTCCAGGCACCCACCACTCATGACCCAGATTTTGCTACTCTCTCTCACTCTTCATCCCACCTTGGGGAAACTATCAAGGGTTGATTCGACCGTATTTTTCACAAATCTAAGGCTCCAAATCATGATTCCAACCTAGATCTAAGGTCGATTCAATGTCTTAAGCGTGGATCTTACCTCTTTGCTCAAGAACACCTCAAACCCTCAAATCCTTCTCTTTAGCTCAAGAGATCAACAAAAGCTGCACAAATCTTGTAAGTCTTCCTATAAATCCTTCATAAACAACATATAGAACCTCTATTAAACCTTAGATTCATATTCTCAAAAGATAGTAGCAAGATCCAAAGGATTTCTACCCAAATCGAAGGGTTTCACTTAAGGTTTCATAAAGGCTTAAGGAATATGGACTTTACTCACCTCAAATTGTAGATCATGAGATGAGGATCGTTAATCCGGTGTCCTTGCGGGCTAGATCAACGAGCACTGCATAGACCAGTGGGCTAGATCAATGGGCAAGGCACCCACTAGTCCTTGCTCATTGGTCAAGCCAGCAGCCCACCCAGGACAGCGGGCGTTAGATTGGTGGGTCTCGTCCATTTCCAAGCACCCACCACTCGTGACCCAAGTTTTGCTACTCTCTCCCACTCTTCATCCCACCTTGGGGAAACTATCAAGGGTTGATTCGATCGTATTTTTCACAAATCTAAGGCTCCAAATCATGATTCCAACCTGGATCTAAGGTCGATTCAAGGTCTTAAGCATGGATCTTACCTCTTTGCTCAAGAACACCTCAAACCATCAAATCCTTCTCTTTGGCTCAAGAGATCAACAAAAGCTGCACAAATCTTGTAAGTCTTCTTATAAATCCTTTATAAACAACATATAGAACCTCTATTAAACCTTAGATTCATATTCTCAAAAGATAGTAGCAAGATCCAAAGGATTTCTACCCAAATCGAAGGGTTTCACTTAAGGTTTCATAAAGGCTTAAGGAATATGGACTTTACTCACCTCAAATTGTAGATCTTGAGATGAGGATCGTTAATCCGATGTCGGATTCAAGAGATTTGACCCTGACAATGCACAATGATAGTTTCCCTTCCCATTTCATTCTTCCTTCCTCTTTCCTCTTTCTTCTTTTTCTCTCTCTTCTTTACTTTTCTCAACTACCGTGTAAAACAATAAATGAGGTGAAAGCGAGGTAATAAATGCTATTTATAGTGGGATAAAAATATCTAGTGACCAGATTGGTAGGTCACACTGGTGGGTCGACCCACCTATAACCACCTACCAGTCGGCCAGAACTTAGCCTAAACATTGGGGTTTGCGATGGGGCTCGGCTCCGACACATATTGTGCTCCTTGTAGACTATTTATATGCATCCTCATCATAAAAATGGCTACATACCTTTATTGTGCATATATAGTCTCATGATACATGTAAATGCATGACTTTGGTACGCAGACTACACTAGGCACTGACTCCAGCTAATTTGGCCAACTTGAGTTCAGAGTCACCCTTGCCATCATGTTCCATAATGTACTTTCCTTGACTCGTTCGGATTCAGGTCCTGCAAGATCAAATCTAACCAACCAATAAATTAGACCGGGTTTAGAAAGTAGGGTGTCATAGCTGGTGATTAACCGATGACCCCTGTTGTGTCAGTCTACTTGATTCCCTTTGGTGCCTCTGTCCAGATGGGGTGTGGCTCCCATAGGATTCTTTGTATGATCATATGTGGTGTGTCCTATTCATGCAAAGTACATACATAAAATCAAGAATATTTACCACCAAGGCTTAACAAGTTTGAATCTCCTCTAAGTCTCTCTATATAGTCTGCTCTGACATGAAGGGTCATTTTTTCCTTCCAAACAATAGGTTATGACAAGCCATAGATCACCCATGGTTTCCATATTCAGTGTATCACCTAAGATCAGAAGTTAAATTAAATTAATCTAGAATTTTGGATACGGCTGTAACATTATGATCCCCATTTCTAGTTAGGTCGGTGACACAAAGAACATTGACCCACACTAAATTTTGATGCTGTAAAGATTATACCAATTCAAGCTCCAAGAATCTCTCATACATGGACAAATTCATTGTCATAAGTTTGAGTTTGAAACACTAATGGTCACGTCAAAAAATTTTAGAGGACTAGGAGGTAACACAAGTGACCGCTTCAAAAGAAAAAGAACTTGTTGTCTAAAGAAAATCCACCTAAGGGATAAGAGAAACTACTTCTCTAAGGTCAAAGGCTCAAATAAAATTATGAATAAACTTCAATTATGCATTTCATTCACTGGTATAAGCTTATATAGATGGGCATGGAACAACCTTCCAATCATAGATAATTTTCAAGAATGAAATTAATACTAAATGGAAAGACAAACATTGGGAAGACAAACAACTATCCAATAGGAAAGGACCCTGGGAATCTTGAAGGCATTTTTCACATCTTGAAAAGTATAAAAACAAAATGGTTGAAGTGCCTAAAAAGTTCTAGAACTAAATTTTAATGGAAGTTGGACTAAAAAGATGAATTCTAAAATTCTAAGTGCTTGCAGTCAGCCAAGACACATTTTACCAAAATGGTCATAACTTCTTCTAGAAAATAGAAATGATATACCCTATTTTTTATTATTTTTTAAATAGACTTCTAGACCTTTCCATCCATTTTCTAAGTGTCTATTTTTTTTTTTTTAAATAGACTTCTAGTTCCTTCTGAATTGTTATAGGTGTCATCGTGAAGTTACCCCAAAATCTTGGACTGCAACTTTTATTTCTAGCTTCAATCCTTTGGCTTAGGCTTGTGAGCTTATTGTGCTGGGTTGTTGGCCCATTCAAAAATGGTCCTGCATCATACGCTTTTGTTGTGCATAAACTCATCTCTGAGTTTTCTAGATTTTCTTCTTTATGATAAGGAGAAAGGTTCGTAACATTGAATGTTGTCGAGATAGCATAGTCACTAGGGAGTTCAATTTTATAGATATTTTCTCTAATCTTTTGTAACACTTTGAACGGACCATCAGCCCTAAGCTTAAGCTTACCATAACGTCCTCGAGGAAATCTTTCTTTCTATAAATGGATATACACTAGATCTCATTCTTTAAAGGCAGCAAGCTTTCGATGCTTGTTTGCTCTTTCATGATACTTCTCATTATGTTTTATGATTTTCTCATGCATCCTTTTGATGTAGTTAGCTTGATCCTCACGTCTCCACTGAGATGTTGAGTGATGGGAAACAGAGAGGATGTCTACCATAAACAACCTTAAAGGGACATTTTCGAGTTATTTAGATTGAAAAAAGATTGTAAGAAAATTCAGTTGGAGTCAAAATAAGATCTCATTGGCATAAGTTGCTTCGAATTAAACTCCTCATAAGATTTCCCAAGCTTCTATTACCAACTTTAGTTTGTCCATCGGTTTGAGGATGATAAGAGGAACTGAATTGAAGCATTATCCAAGCTTCCTCCAAAGCGTGTGCCAAAATGATTTATAAACTTGGAATCCCAATTAGACGTGACTATCTTAGGGATATCATGAAGTCTCACAATCTCTTGAAAGTAAAAATTTACTACATGAGTAGCATCAAGAGTCTTGTCACATGGTACAAAATTTGTCATTTTAGAGAACCAATCAAAACCATCATGATAAAGTCTTTACTCCTTTGGGTTCTAGGTAAACCAAGCACAAAATCTAGGCTCACATCTTCCCAAGGAGCCATTGGCACCAGTAATGGAGTGTATAAGCTAGTATTTTGGGTATGAATCTTAGCAATATGACAAGTTCTACATCTCTCCACATGTCTTATTGTGATGCCCAAGAATACGGCAAGTACCAGACCCACCTGGGAGATCAGTGAGGTGTCCCCACCAAGAATATGGTAAGTACCAAGGGATTTGGGAGATCAGTGAGGGTGTGCAAACTTTAGTGCCACATCGCCTAGGAAGAGATTCCTAGACTAGTTAATAACCTCTAGCTTCCTTAACATGGCACAATGCATTTTAAAGCCTTGAGGCCCACGAGCCAAAGTAGAGAGGATAATATTGTGCAATGTTAATGGGGTCGGGGCCTTACCATTTGTAATGCTTATAACATCTCTCTCCATTCGATACCAATAGAAATTTTCTTTTACAAGAAAGAGACTTTTATCTCTTCCAAAATGTCAAGCTAGACCTCCACCATGGCTTTCCTTGACAGTGGCTTTCCTTAGAGAACATTTGGAATGCATAAGCAATTGTTTCTCAAAAGAAATCCATCTTGCAAAAAAAATTATTTAATGGATCCCTTAGAACATGCTCTCCAAACATTCCTAAAGTCGTGAATCATCTTCATATAGTTCTTTGATCATGTCAAAGTCTAAGAACTTCACTTGTATTGTAGTAAGGAATGTCTTCTACTTAATGCATCCGCTACTTGATTAAGAGCTCCAGATTTATGCTTGATAAGAAAAGTAAAGGCTTGAAGAAATTCTATCCACTTTGCATGCCAGTTGTTGAGCTTGCGTTGAGTATTAATATACTTTAAGGCTTCATGATCCAAAAAGAGAACAAAGTCCTTGAATAATAAATAATACTGCTAATGATCCAAAGCTCTAACAATAGCATAAAACTCGTTATCATATGTGGAGTAGTTCTTGTGGGAATTATTTAATTTTTCACTAAAGAATGCAATAGGTTTTTCTTCTTGGCTAAGAACTGCATCAATTCACACATTTGAAGCATCACAATCAACTTCAAAAACTTTATCAAAATTTGGAAGTGCAAGAATAAGAGCTTTAGTTACTTTCTTTTTAAGGAGTTCAAAGCTTTTTGTGCTTCTTTGGTCCACTTAAAATTGCCTTCTTTTAAGCATTTGGTGATAGGAGAGATAATAGTGCTGAAATTCTTGATGAAGAGACGATAAAATGAGGCTAAACCATGAAGCTCTGAATATCATATATAGATGTTGGGATAGGCTAGCTTGTGGTTGCCTCTACTTTACTAGGATCCATCTTGATACCTTCACTGGAAACCACATAGCCTAGAAATATAAGGCTACTAGAGTAAAAAAGTGACACTTCTGTAAGTTGGCGTACAACTTTTGCTCCCTTAGAACCTTGAAAACTTGATGGAGATGCACCAAGTGCTTCTCTTAGGTAGAACTATAAATAAGAATATCATCAAAATAAACAAAAACAAAACGGTCAATAAATGGTTTAAAGATATGATTCAGAAAGCATATAAAAGTATTAGGAGCATTAAAAAGGCCGAAAGTCATAACCATTCATTCATAATGGCCATCTCTTGTCCTGAAGGCGATTTTCTACTCGTCTTCGAATCTCATTCAAATTTGACAATATCCACTTCAAAGATCAATCTTTGAAAAGATATTGGCACTATGGAGCTAGTCAAGAAGATCATCAAGATGGAGAATAGGGAATCGGTATTTGATGGTGATTTTGTTCACAACTCTACTATCAATGCACATATGCCAAGATACATCCTTCTTTGACACATGAACGGAAAGGTCAGCACATAGACTCTTGCTTCCCTAACCACTCCTCTAGCCATAAGATTATCTACTTGTTATAGCTCTTCATGTCCCTTTGGACTCATTCTATAGGTTGCCTTCTTTGGTATTGTGATACCCTACTTTTAAAACCTGGTTTACTTACACGGTTGACCTGCTTTAACCATGCAGGACCCGAACTAGAGAGGGTTAAGGCGGGTTCCCTATGGACCATGAGGGCAAGGGTGACTTTGAACACAGGTTGGCCAGACAAGTCCGAGTCAGTGCCAGAGGAGACGGGTGTACCCAAGCCGTGTACATGCACGTATCATAAGGCCATGTACAGGTAATGCTAGTATGTAGTTGTATCCTAAAGTGTATATGTATTATATATCTTGTGCCAAGAGTAAGATACATGCCGAGAGTCGACTTCCATCGAAATCTCAACTGCTTGGCTAAGTTTTGACCAACAGGTGGGCAGTCATAAGTGGGCAACCCCACCCACTTATGTGACCCACCCATATGGTTACTAGATATTTTCTAGTATAACTAGTACTTATTGTGTTTTTCCCTTTTCTCATTTAAGGCATTAAAGAGTTGGTGAGAAGAGTAAAGAAGAGAGAGAAAAGAAAGGAAGAAACGAGAACGAAGAAGAAGAAAGGAAAAGAAAAAGAGGAAGAAATGATTTTAAGCGACGGAGAGGTTTGATCTTCTCATTCCGACACCAGAAAAGTGATCCCCAACACGAGACCTACGATTTGAGGTGAGCGAAGGCTATACTTCTTAAACTTTCACCAAACCCCAAGTGAAACCCTTGATTTGGGTAGAGTTCCTCGAGATCTTGTTAATCCCACTTGAGATGATGAATCTAAGGTTTAATAGATGGTCTATGTGTTGATTTTGAAGGTTTAAAGAAGTGTCTACAAAATTTGAGAAGCATTGGTGATTTTTTGAGTTAAAAGGTGATTTTGGGGTTTTGGAAGAGTTCTTAAGCAAAGAAGGTAAGATTGCTTTTCAATCCTTAAATCTAACTTAGATCTAGGTTAGAATCATCTTATAAGACCTTAGATGTGTGAAAAATATGATCAGAACAGCCCCATTTGGTTTTCTGAAGGTTGAGGAATGTTTCAAAGGTGAAAGTCGAATTTCCCCCCCACAAGTGGGCGAAGACCGGTGGGCAAAGCCGCCCCCTGTAGGGGCCCACCTGTTGGGGTAGCACCTTAGTTCCACAGGCGGACGAAGACCGATGGGTGAACTCGCCCGCTTCAAGGGGCCCACCAGTTCAATCGGTGGGTTATCTGGCCCACCTATTGGACCGGTGGGCAAAGACAGGTGGGTTGTCTAGCCCACCTATTGGCCGACCAGTTGGATTTTGAGCTCGAATGGGCCCAAAACGGGAAGGAAATCTTCTTTTATGATTTTAAACATGATTTAAACATCAAACCTCATTAGTTTTGACCCCAAGGTGCTGAAATGCCAACCTCATTCGCTTATGATAGGTTCCACTAGAATTTACATTTCTCACGCCAGATCTCACCCGTACCGAACGTGACCTTTTGTACCCAATAAGTAAGTGGGGAGAGGACATTTGACTTTATTTTAAGGCTTGTTTTGCATCATTAAATTGTATCTAGACTATCCATGTCATCATACTAGTTATGTGTAGATTAATCATCCTCGTATGCCATTCGCACGCATTGCTTGTGCATTCTAAACAAATGATTTATGATATATGTGTTGTGCTTTACATTCTCAATTCTAAATGATTGATGTGCTTATGTGATGAATGATTGGATTACTGTGCGTGATGCATTATTAGACTAGACGCCGTAGTCGGCTTGGAAACGAGTGTATTAGTGGCCCGTGGTATGGGATGCGGTGGCACTATGCAATCGTACTTTATCATATAGGAGCATGTGGTTTAGGATTATCATTCCTTGTGCTACGACCCTTCCCAATAGGGGTTGAGGTGTTGGGTTATCACTTGGGGGGAAGTAGTGGTCGCGGTTGTCAGGTCACTGTGGCGGTTAGACATACGCCCAGCTAGTCATTAGGATAGTCGGCAACCTTAGTGGTATATTCAAGAGGGCCAGTCGTACTGCTTTTAAATTGTCGTGGTTGGAACCTTTACATTTCTATCATTTACTTTTATATTGAGAGCTGTTAGTCAGCATGCTTTACTTTTCTGAGTACTCACGGTGGGCCTTCTCCGACAACCCTATGGGCGTATTACGGGATGGAGTTCGTGACTCGTACCCAGGGCATATGAGCACTGTGGTTGTGAGTAGCACATAACCTAAGACTTAGTAATGTTGTTGAGGTGGATAAGATTTAAAATGAATTGCATAGCATATAGTGTATATGCATGTGAATGTTTGTGTGGTCCTTTTCACTTACTGAGCTAGTGAGCTCATCCCACATGCACACCTCTTTTAGATGATTTTGTAGGTCACCCGCCTGAAGATCACAAGTCGGGCCCCATAGTTGAGTTTCCTGTTGACGATTGGTGGGTCCCCGAGGAGTATGAGCACTGTGCTGATTGCATGTGCCAGTACTGTGCTGCGGGACCGCAGTAATGACACCATATTGGATTTTGCTTTTTGATTCTTTTGATGACCTCCCCTTTTATGTACTTGATACGTAAATTGTTATTCTTTTTGTGTAAATATCATGCTTGCGGGCCCATATATACTTAGCTATATACTATAATTTGGGTATCAAGTATATTGGGGAAATTTACAGATAATTTAAGTCTTCCCCTGAACTTTTGAACACTTATCTTAGATGTGGGTATGCTATGGTGAGGTACTGTATCAGATGATCCTAGTAGGTTTGGGTTAACTAGAGTTAACTCGGTCACCGGTCTGATTTTGTGTGAACAGGGTGTGACAACGGTGGTATCAAAGCGTGATGCTCTATCCACTCATAGAATACCATTTAGACCCCATAGAATCTATAATAGGAAATGGAGTTGGGTAAATATAAAACACTTTAAAGAATTAAAAGCCAAAAAAGAAAAAATGGTTGCATTTAATTATTGCATTTCATGGCATGCATTAGAAAAAGTTTACTTGGAATAAATAAAAGATTAGTTATTTGATTGCATAACCCATCGAGTACAGATTTAACAAAATTTTGGCAGCATAACAACGCTAAAATAAGATTTTTCAAAATTTTCAAATAGAAGCACCTGACAGACAACAAACATATATGAATAAGCATAATCAACAAAGGCTAACTAACGCTATTAAAACTGAATTACAATAAGTTTGTTAAGCAAACAAAACTAACTAAAGTCACCAACAACATCATAACACCACACTCGCAAGTCCAAATTATAGAGAAAGTACAAAATATATATATATATATAATAGTTCACCATAAATACATAAACAACATAGAGATAAGTAAAAAGTTGATTAGGATAGGCAAGCTAAGTCCTCAGAGACTCTCATCATCATCTAGCTCTACTACTCCATCCCTCTGAGGCCTCGATTTAACTTTGAGCCAGCGATCGTAATAATCAAACCTTGCATTCACTAGTTGCACATCCCTTCGGAGTCGGGTAAAGTCCCCTGAAATAGCATTGGCCGTTGTGTCCAAATCCTCGCTCAATCTTAGGAAGGAATTGTCTAATGTAGCCTACCTTTCTAAGATATTTTCCTCTCTAGCAGCACTCTCATCTAGTCTTCTCAGAAGCTGATCTTGTCCATCTTTCAAGGCCCTTATACTGGTCATCATGCTCTCAAAGTCAAATGTGCCACTCTCAGGTGGTGGTGCTCTATGTTGTGAGTCTGCAGCCCTAGCAAAGTCAGGATCAGCATCTCTTGAATCAAGAGGCTCCTCCTTGAGGATATCCTCATCCAGAAAGTTCTCCTCCTCGAATTGAGGAATATAATCCTCATCCTCCTCACTATTTTCCTCCTCCTCCATGTGGACATTCCCCCTGTTCCTGCCTCCTTGAGCTCCTGCCCTTTGAGGTACATCCATAAGAGCTTGGAGACCCATCCTGCGTAGGTTTTCTCTGGTGAGGGTCCTCGAGGAGGACCCTCAAATCCACCCCAAAGAACTCAAAAACCCTGGTGAGGGTCCTACCATATGGGAAACCTCTGACCTCAGGATGTGCGGCATGATGCTTCATATTCTTAAGTATAATGTAGGGCAAGCATAAATGCTCAACACCTCCCTCCAAGGCCTTAGATGTAGAAGGCTATGTAGGCTGCCATGAAGCCCACTTGGTTCCTATGACCTCCTCTAGGGAGAAAATTAAACTGAACCAAGCAAGCAAATACACGAGCCTCCAGGTTGAATGTCATCTCAGAATCCAGATGCACCTTGCTGCCACTAATGGTCTCGTAAATGTGGCCCTGCATCTCCGAACTTAAGGATGGGCCCACGGGCTTATTCCGTCGGGGGCTATATAATTGATGCCTAATTGATGACATATCTAAAATACTAGCAAGAGTGTCCACAGTCAAACGAATGTTCACTCCCTTCACCATGCTGGGGATTGAGTACTCCCCATACTGGTAAGAGACCTCCAAATTATAATAAAATCTTCGAACAAGGTGTTCATAGCATGGGTAGTCAATATTAAGGATGGACTGTCAACCCAGTGCAGTAAACCTCTCTTGTAGTTGAATCTTGTTGAAATCACTAGTTACCATGGTTTTCTCCATCATTACAGACTTCTTTAGAAAGGTCTACCAATTAGTTTCCGCCCTCAAACTCTATAAGAGTCCCTCATCATAGTCTAGAGGATCTATGGAGGCATATCCTTGTTGCCTTGTACGAAGGGCTGGGGAACTCGTCCCTACACCCTTCCTTTTTGAAGTTGTGGCCCTACGTCTATTAGAAGAGGATGCGGGTTCCTTGCGTTTGCGAGAAGACATCCTAGTAAGAAAATAGAAGAAATAGTGATAAGTAAAATTGTTGCATGACAAAGGAAGTAAACAGGAGGGTGAGCAAGCACATGTAAATGCACCTAAATACATAATGTGGATCGTTATAAAGAGGGGTGGTTAAGCCATGGAGAAATGAATAGGAGGAAATCCCCAAACATGGCATCCACTAGCATGTTGCAAAATAGAAGAGTAACAAAGGAGTATAAAGCATGGCAAGTGAGAAGTGATGGAAAGCCTCATAAGAATTTCCTCAAGTGGGGTAATTGATGTCAAATGGTAGAAAGCCCATAATTTCAATGTGCAAGTTCAATCCAAGAGAATGAAAATCCCATAAAAGTGTAAAACTTGAAGCTTACATGTCAATGATAGTAATACCTATCATTATACAACCAAGAATATGTAAAAAAATTTCTATTATGACATTGAGGTGCAAGGAATGAGAGAGATTCAAAGTTGCTCACAAGTATAGATTCAAAGTGTAAGTCAAACATCATTGCACCAACAATTAATGGTAAGTGATTCAAAGTTGTTCACAAGTATGGAATGAAGTGAAGAGAATCATAGAAATCCAGAAATTGTTTTCAAAAAACCTAATACAAAAGAGATGGATTTTCATGGGAAAAGAGATGGAATTGCAAGCATATACAAGTTTCCATGATCTTTCCAACAATGTAAGTGCAAATCAAGGATAAGAAATCCCATTTGAGTTGTTAGTTGGGGAGAAAAGGGTAGAGATAGAAGAAAACAAATTGGAGAAATTAGGGCACGATTTGGGATTTTCTCTCATAGATTGGGTAGTAAAGCCCAAAACTATGAATTAGTCATAAAGGAAGCATCATATTCTCATGGAATGATTATTTTATGGAAAGAAACATAAAAAAAATCAAGTTTTGGGAAGTATAAAGGGATTCAACACCCAAAATATATGTTCTAAGAAGAGAAATGGAGAAGAGACTTACTTGAGAGTGAAAGGTGCTTGAATCTTTCAAAATCTGTGGAATCGTTAAGTGAAATCGTGAATGGATGCGCCAAGTAACCCTCCAAAATTTCCCTGAGTTGAGCCAAGGTAGAAGATGGGAGAAATAAGGATCGAAAGAGGCTTAAAAGCTTCTTTATTGTCCGCCTCGGGTTGGACCGACGAGCCCCGACCCGAGCCACCCGGCAATGGTGGCCCACCGGTTGAAAAAAAAAAATAAGCGGGACCGTTGTCCTACTTGTCGAAGTGCTAGCACAGTACTCTCGGGGCTAAGCTATGACTGGATACAAGACATCATACACTACAATACCCCATATTTTGGCATATGATCATATGGCCAGGCTGAAAGTTTAAGGTCAATCTAAGAGTGTGTGAACCATAGAGTGAAATTGATTTCGTGGACTATGTCATAGAATGGGAAATGATTATGTGCTTATGTAAATTCTAAGGTACTTAACCAATGTTTTGTGTACGGTATGATCCAGGTGTAAGGACACGATGGTACACACTAGATCTGGTAACAATGCTCAAGGAACCTCACGTGGTCCTCGTCCTATTGGTCGACCACCAAATCCTCCAAGGTCCCGCTTTGTGAGGCAAACCCCACTTCCACAACCTCAAGAAACCCTTGACCAGGGTGTGGCACAATGGGACCCACCTTTGACCACACTTCTGGATCCTCCACCGGTCATCACTCCGAGTGATGTTGCGACTATAGTTCAGCAGTCACAGCAAGCCTTCTAGCAACAAATGCTCCAGTAGCAGCAGGCGTTTATGGCTGCTATACAGCAACAATTAGACCTTCCTCAACTTAGTCAACATCCTCAGATAATTACTCCATAAGACCCACCTGTAGGGTCTGGTATGGGACCACAAGCCAGATATACACCTCCAATTCTGCCACTCAGCACTCCTCCATATATGGTGCCCCCTCTGTACCCTTACTATACGGCATATGCACCCAATTACCCATCGATGAATAATACGACAAGGGTAGTGGAATCTTTCAAGAGGAACTTGCCACCTGTATTCTCTAAGGTAGGGAGTGATCCTCTGGAACCGGACTAGTGGATCCAAGAGCTGAAAAAGATATTTGAGGTAGTTGAGTGCACTGAGGTACAGAAGCTTATTTGTGTAGGGCTGCAACTCAAGAATGAAGCCAACTCTTGGTGGCAAGCCTCTAAACCTATATTGTTTGCCGCACATCCAGAACCCACATGGGAGCAGTTCAAGGCGTTGTTTTTGGCAAACCATTACCCTCGTAGCTTTAGAGACCGTAAAGAGATGAAATTCATGGCCTTAACTCAAGGGAATAAGAATATCCTTGAGTATCAGCAGTAGTTTGAAAGCTTGTTCCATTTTTCCCCTAGGCATATGAGGTCAGCTGAAAAAAATGCTACAAAGTTTCTAAAGGAATTAAAGGCATCTATTGGGTCAGTGCTCGAGGTCTTAGATTTGATAAATTATGGCCATATTATGCAAAAAGTTAAAACCATGGAAGATAAGCAGAAGGGAGAACAATCCCTCACACCTGGATTGTGGAAGAGGACTAATTCATTTCCGGACATGGGTAACTCATCCAAGGTATACCGTGGGTTGTATAGCTCTGGGCCTGCATACAGACATCCTTATAGGCCATTTGGCTACCTTCCTCAACCAGCTGGTGGTCCGGGCTCTACATCTTTTTGCCCGAACACTAGTACGATGCCTACAGTCATAAGGCCTCCCCGTCCTCCATCTACATCAGGTCAAGTACAAAGGGGCCCTGCCTTAGTTTTCGTGTCACAAATCCTTTGCTTTAATTGTCACTCTTATGGGAATTTTGCCAAAGACTGTAGAGTCAGACCAGCCTTACCATCCAGTCAGCCCTCTGTGTACAGACTTCCCTTAACTCGGGGGAATCGAGCGTAAGAAAGAATGTATGCCTTATCAGCTGAGGAAGTCGAGGCCAGCATGGAAGTGGTAGCAGGTACATTTTAATTTAAGATTTTCCTTATGCTGAATTTTGATGACCTTCTATACTTATATGCATTGTTACACTAGGTGTTCTACCTATATCGGGTATACCAGCCTATGTCTTGTTTGATTCAGGAGCTACACATTCGTTCATATCTAAGAGATTTGTTGAGAAACTTAGTATGTCGCCCAGGACACTAGATCATGAAATGATTGTTAGTATGCCTACAGGCAAAGTTACACAGTTGAAGGAGGTGTATGGGCCATGCCCAATTGAAATCAGTGGAAAGAAATTGAATGCACAACTCATCAAATTCAATATGCAGAATTTTGACGTTATACTGGGCATGGATTGGTTGTCAGCCCATCAAGCAAATGTGATGTGTGCTGAAAAATTAATTAGGTTGACAAATGATGAAGGGAAAGAACTGGTATACCAAGCAGATAAAATAAAACATACTAGAAAGGTCCTCATCTCCGCTCTTGAAGTGGTAAAGTTGTTGGAAAGTGGATGTCAGGGTTATTTAGCATCGGTACTTGATGTTGATGCAAAGGTTACACCTCTAAAAGAGGTAGAGGTGGTTAAAGAATTTCCTGATGTCTTTCCTGATGATCTGATGCATCTACCGCCTGATAGAGAGTTGGAATTTGCCATAGACTTGATTCCTAGAGCAACTCCAGTGTCTAAAGCTCTATACAAGATGGCACCAGCTGAATTAAGGGAGTTACAGATGTAGTTGCAAGAATTATTGGAGAAAGTATTTATTCGCCCAAGTGTTTCACCTTGGGGTGCCCTAGTATTATTTGTCAAGAAGAAGGATGGTAGCTTGCGTATGTGCATCGATTATCGAGAATTGAATAAACTAACCATTAAGAACCGGTATCCATTGCCACGCAGTGATGATTTGTTTGACCAACTACAAGGTGCAAATGTATTTTCAAAGATAGACCTTAGGTCAGGCTATTATCAGCTCAAGATAAAGAGCGGTGACATACCCAAGACAGCTTTCAGAACTCGGTATGGTCACTATGAGTTCCTAGTGTTATCTTTTGGATTAACCAATGCACCGACAGCATTCATGGATTTAATGAATCGAGTATTTCACAATATGTTGGATAAATGGATAATTATTTTTATTGATGACATCTTGATCTATTATAAGACAGAAGAGGGGCATACTCAACACCTGAGGATGGTATTACAGAGGCTGAGAGAACAACAATTGTTTTCCAAATACAGTAAGTGTGAATTTTGGCTTAAGCAAGTTGGATTCCTTTGACACATAGTGTCTAAGGATGGAATCGAGGTGGATCCTGATAAGGTGAAAGCAGTAGTAGAGTGGGAGAACCCCAAGAACGTTACAGATATTAGAAGTTTCTTGGGTTTAGCTGGGTACTACCGGCGCTTCATTGAGAATTTTGCTCAGATATCAGCACCAATGACTAAGTTAACCAAAAAGGGGGAAAATTTTGAATGGACAGAGGAATGTGAGAAGAGTTTTCAGGAATTGAAGAAAAGGTTGGTGTCAGCCCCTGTGTTGGCCATCCCTGAAGGCACAGGTGGAATGACAATCTACACTGATGCTTCTAAGGTCAGGTTGGGTTGTGTTCTCATGCAACGCGGTAAGGTAATAGCGTATGCGTCCTGACAACTAAAGGAATATGAGAAGAACTACCCAACTCATGACTTGGAACTAGTCGCAGTCATTTTTTCCCTAAAGATTTGGAGACATTATTTGTATGGGGAGAAGTGCGAGATATACACTGATTATAAAAGCCTTAAGTACTTTTTCACCCAGAAAGATTTGAATATGAGACAGAGAAGATGGCTTGAACTCATGAAGGATTATGACTGCGATATTCAGTATCATCCCGGCAAGGCTAATGTAGTGGCAGATGCGTTGAGTCAGAAGGCACAGACTATGTCACTCTCATACTTAGCAGTTAGCCCACAACTTGTACAAGAGGCGATGCTAATGGATGAAACCCTCTTATATGAAGGAGAAACCTTAGAGCTTGAACATCAACTAGAAAACATTAAATGGTTAGCTATATCCCTGGAAGCTCTACAGGTGCACCCGTCTATTAGGCAAGAGGCGATAATGAAACAACCTTTGGATCCTGAGTTGCAATGGATCAGAATTAAGATTCAAGAGCAAACAATGAATAACCCTGACCTTGTTTTAGCCAGCGACGGGGCATTATTGTTTCGAGGTAGGTTGTGTGTGTCCGATTTGGAGATACAAGACAAGATAGTGCAGGAAGCACATAGCTCTGAGTACTCACTCCATCTAGAAAGTACAAAGATGTATAAGGACCTCAAACAAAACTACTGGTGGCCAAGCATGAAAACCACAATAGCCCTATATGTGGTGACTTTCCTTTCATGCCAAAAAGTAAAAGCTGAGAGGCATCGACCGTATGTTACTCTTTAGTCACTCCCAATACCAGAGTGGAAGTGGGATAGGATTACGATGGACTTTGTCACCGGACTACCACGCACACCTAAGGGGATGGATGCAATTTGGGTGATAGTGATCGGCTTACTAAGACTGCTCACTTCATTCCGATCAAGACCAAATTCTCTATGGCCAAGTTAGCACAACTTTATATGGATAACATAATGCACTTGCATGGAGTACAGTGAGCATTGTGTCAGATAGGGACCCAAGGTTCACTTCCAAATTTTAAAAAAGTTTCTAGCATGCTTTGGGATCACAAGTGAACTTGAGTACTACTTTCCACCCATAGACTGATGGTCAGTCAGAGCGAACCATACAGATATTAGAAGACATGCTCAGGGCATGTGCAATGGAAATGAGTGGTAGTTGGGAAGAATATATACCCCTTATAGAATTTTCCTATAACAACAGTTATCAAGCTACAATTGGGATGGCTCCATATGAGGCATTATATAGTAAGAAGTGTAGAACTCCTCTGTATTAGAATGAGGTAGGCGAATGCCGAATGTTAGAACCCAAAATGATATAGATGACATATGACAAGGTCGATGTTATTCAAGAAAGGATTAAGGTAGCTCAGTCACGTCAAAAGAGTTATACAGACACCCGTAGAAAAGACATTGAGTTTCAAGCAGGAGAAAAGGTATTTCTCAAGATTTCTCCTACTAAAGGGTTGCATAGATTCCATAGAAAGGGTAAGTTGAGCCCGAGATACATTGGTCCATTTGAGATTTTTACTCGGGTTGGCTCAGTAGCCTACATGCTTGCTTTTCCACCTTTGCTCGAAAATGTTCATAATGTATTCCATGTATCCATGCTGAAGCGATACGTTCATGATCCATCGCATGTGTTACCTGTGGAACCAGAATATCTAGAAGCTGATATGACCTATAAAGAACAGCCAACCGAAATCTTGGACCAAAAAGTGAAAACCTTTCGCAACCGCTCCATTTCCTTTGTAAAGGTGCGATGGGCTAACCATTCACTTGAAGAAGCATCTTGGCAGAAAGAAGATGAAATCCAAGCCAAGTACCCTCATCTTTTTTAACAACCAAGTATGTCAATTTCAAGGACAAAATTTTCAAAAAGGGGAGGGGTAAATGTGATACCCTACTTTTAAAACCTGGTTTACTTACACGGTTAACCCAGTTTAACCATGTAGGACCCGAACCAGAGAGGGTTAAGGTGGGTTCCCTATAGACCATGATGGCAAGGGTGACTTTGATCACAGGTTGGCCAGACAAGTCCGAGTCAGTGCCAGAGCAGATGGGTGTACCCAAGCCGTGTACATGCACGTATCATAAGGCCATGTACGAGTAATGCTGGTATGTGGCCGTATCCTAAAGTGTATACGTATTATATATCTTGTGCCGAGAGTCGAATTCCATCGAAATCTCAATTGTTTCGTTAAGTTTTGACCAACAGGTGGGCGGTCACAGGAAGGCGACCCCGCCCACCTGTGTGACCCACCCATATGGTTACTAGATATTTTCTAGTATAACTAGTACTTATTGTGTTTTTCCCTTTTCTCATTTAATACATTAAAGAGTGGGTGAGAAGAGTAAAGAAGAGAGAGAAAAGAAAGGAAGAAAAGAGAATGAAGAAGAAGAAAGGAAAAGAAAAAGAGGAAGAAATGATTTTAATCGACGCCGAGGTTTGATCTTCTCATTTCGGCACCGAAAAAGTGATCCCCAACATGAGACCTACGATTTGAGGTGAGCGAAGGCTATACTTCTTAAACTTTCACCAAACCCCAAGTGAAACCCTTGATTTGGGTAGAGTTCCTTGAGATCTTGTTAATCCCACTTGAGATGATGAATCTAAGGTTTAATAGATGGTCGATGTGTTGATTTTGAAGGTTTAAAGAAGTGTTTACAAGATTTGAGAAGCATTGGTGATTTCTTGAGTTAAGAGGTGATTTTGAGGTTTTGGAAGAGTTCTTGAGCAAAGAAGGTAAGATTGCTTTTCAATCCTTAAATCTAACTTAGATCTAGGTTAGAATCATCTTATAAGACCTTAGATGTGTGGAAAATGTGATCGAACAGCTCCATTTGGTTTTTCGAAGGTTGAGGAATGTTTTAAAGGTGAAAGTCGTTTTTTGCCCCCACAGGTGGGCGAAGACCAGCGGGCGAAGCCGCCTGCCTATAGGGGCCCGCCTGTTGGGGCAGCACCTTAGTTCCCACCGGTGGTCGAAGACCAGCAGGTGAACCCTCCCGCCTGAGGGGGCCCATCGGTTCAACCGATGGGCTATCGGGCCCGCTTGTTGGACCGACGGGCCAAAACAGGTGGGCTGTCTAGCTCACCTGATGGCCCACCAGTTGAATTTTTGAGCTCGAATGGGCCCAAAACGGGCGAGCAACCTTCTTTTATGATTTTAAAAATAATTTAAATATCAAACCTCGTTAGTTTTGACCCCAAGGTGGTGAAATTCTAACATCATTCGCTTATGATAGGTTCCACTAAAATTTACATTTCTCACACTGGATCTCACCCATACCGAAGGTGAGCTTTTGTACCCAACAAGTAAGTGGGGAGAGGACATTTTACTTTATTTTAATGCTTGTTTTGCATCATTAAATTGTATCTAGACTAGCCATGTCATCATGCAAGTTATGTGCAGATTAGTCATCCTCGTATGCCATTCTCACGCATTGCTTGTGCATTCTAAACAAATGATTTATGATGTGTGTTGTGCCTTAGATTCTCAATGTTAAATGATTGATGTGCTTATGTGATGAATGGTTGGATTATTGTGCATGATGCCTTATTAGACTAGATGCCGTAGTTGGCTTGAAAACAAGTGCACTGGTGGCCTGTGGTATGGGACGTGGTGGTACTATGCAATCGTACTTTGTCATATAGGAGCATACGGTTTAGGATTATCATTCCTTGTGCTACGACCCTTCCCAACAAGGGTTGAGGTGTTGGGTTATCACTTGGGGGGAAGTAGTAGTCGTGGTTGTCGGGTCACTGTGGCGGTTTACATACGCCCAGCTGGCCATTAGGACAGTCGGCAACCTCAGTGGTATATTCAAGAGGACCAATCATACTACTTTTAAATTACTGGGGTCGGCACCTTTATATTTCTATCATTTACTTTTATGTTGAGAGCCGGTAGTCGACATGCTTTACTTTTTTTAGTACTCACGCTAGGCCTTCTCCAACAACCCTATGGGGGTATCGCGGGATGGAGTTCACGACTCGTACCCGGGGCATACACGCACTGTGGTTGTGAGTAGCACATAACCTAAGACTTAGTAATATTGTTTAGGTAGATAAGATTTAAAATGAATTGCATAGCATATAGTGCATATGGATGTGAATGTTTGTGTGGTCCTTGTTTTTACTTACTGAGCTAGTGAGCTCATCCCACGTGCACACCTTTTTTAGATGATTTTACAGGTCACCAGCCTGAAGATCAGGAGTCAGGCCCCATAGTCGATTTTTCTGTTGAGGATTGGTGGGTCCCTGAGGAGTACGAACACGGTGCTGATTGCATGTGAGAGGGCTGTGCTGCGGGACAGCAGTAATGACACCGTACAGAATTTTGCTTTTTGATTCTTTTGATGACCTCCCCTTTTGTGTACTTGATACATAAATTGTTATTCTTATTGTGTAAATATCATGCCTATGGCCCCACATGTACCTAGCTATATACTACAATTTGGGTATCAAGTATATTGGGGATATTTACAGGTAATTTAAGTCTTCCGCTGAACTTTTGAACACTTATCTCAGATGTGGGTATGCTATGGTGGGGTACTGTATCAGATGATCCTTACAGGTTTGGGTTAATCAGAGTTAACTCAGTCACCGGTCCGATTCTGTGTGGACGGGGTGTAACACGAATGATGGCTTCCAAAATAAAATATACGCAATGTTGAATATTTTTTATGGGTGAGAGACCGGGTGGATGATCTTCTAGAGCAACATCCTTAAATTCTTGAAGAAGAGGTTGCACTTGAGAAGGAATAACATAGTTAGCTTCATTTTCTTCTAACACCACATGAGCATAAGCCACCTTTGATTCTTCTATGGCCTTATCAACTTCAGATTTTGAGAGTAAATCATTTCCCTCCCCTTTTGAAAGTTAGTGATTTCTCTCTATTTTTGGATGGGTCTAAAGTGACTTTGATTCAATTTTTCTTAAAAGTGTAAGTATTCTTGAAACCATTATGCTTGGTTTTTCTATCAAATTGCTAAGGCCTCCCAAAAAGCAAATGACAAGCATACATGGGAACAACATCACACCATACTTCATCATTATAATTTTTTTTTCTAATGAAAAATTGAACAAGACATACTTTATCTACTTTTCCCTCATTTCCTTTGCGAAACCATGAAAGCTTGTAAGGTTGAGGACACTTCTCCATCTTGAGTTGCAAATTTTCTACCATTGTTAAAGCTACTACTTTTTCACAGCTTCCTCCATCAATAATGATTTCACACACTTTTCTATAAGAAATGCATCTAGTGTGAAATATATTGTTTCATAGCCATATTTCTTCTTCAATAGAGGCTGCATTCAAAATTTGATGAAGGATTAGAGACTCTCCTTGATCTCCATAGACAACATCTTCCTTTTTCGATCCTTCATTAGAACTAGATGAGTTCACTTGTTGTTCTTCTTCAAAATCTTCTTCAACTAAACAAACAATCTTACACTTTGGACAATCAAAAGCGATATGTCCAAACCCTTGACACTTGAAATATTTTTGTGAATTGAAAGAGGTAGGATGGTTGAAGCGTGATGCTTCAACATTCTTAAGGGGTGGCTTTGATGGGCTTGCCTTGGGTTTGGAAGTAGAAGCACTTGCACGATTGCGATAACCTTCTCTATAATAAGATTGAGCGCCACTACCACATGCTTCTTTGAGTTATCATTCTACCTTGATTGCAAATTGAAAAGCATCATTATAAGTCCAATAAGGTTGTAATTGGACAATATTGTTAATTTTTGATCGAAGTCCACCAAGATAACAGACAATGGTTTGCTCCTCCGGTTCGGAGATGTCACAACACATCATGAGATGATCAAACTTTATTATATACTCCTCCATAGATAGCTCCTTTTGTCTAAAATTGTGAAACTTAAAGAATACATCTTGATGGTAGTTTTCAGGTAAGAACTTCCTTTATAATGTTTTCTTCATTTTTCCCATGTTGCAATTCGACTCCTCCCTTCATGAGCTTTTTGTTGCTTCAAGTGCTCACACCAAATTGAAGCATGCTTTTTCAATTTATAGCAACTAGCTTCACCTTCGATCGTTAGGTATGTGTTTTTAATCAAAGACTCTGTTCACCGTATTTAGCCAATCCAATAACACTTTTGGTTGTATGTTCCCTCAAATTTGAGAATATCAACCTTTATAAAATTATGTTGGACTTGATGAGGTTCTTGATAATGATGTTGAGGGAAACCACCTCCATTTGAGGCTTTACCTCGAGCACGACCAAAGGGGTTAACATCCTCTTCATTAGAAGAATCATGTTTTGAATCATGATACAAATCATTATGTTCTAAAGATTCGAAGCATTACAAACGCTCTTGAAATTGTTGCACTTGTCTCCTTAAGTGATCCATCATCATGTTCTTTCTCGATTTGGTTTTGATTCAACGTTTAGTCAACATCTCCGATGACATGCCACTGTACCTAAGCTCTGATACCAAATTGACCCAAAAATTTTGTAGAGGAGTAGGAGGTAACATAATTGAACATTTCAAAAGAAAAAGAACTCGCCACCCAAAGAAAATCCACATAAGGGATAAGAGTACTCAAGAAGAACTACTTCTTCTCAAAGGCCAAAGGCTCAAATAAAATTATGAATAAATCCCAAGTATGCATTCCATTCACTAGTATAAGCTTATTTAGATGAGCATTGAACAACCTTCAAAGCATATGCAATTTCCAAGAATAAAATTAAGACTAACTGAAAAGATAAACATTGGGACGACAAACAATTATCCGATAGGAAAGGAACTTGGGAACTTTCAAAGGCATTTTTCACATCTTGAAGAATCTAGAAACATAATACTTGAAGTACTCAAGAAGTTCTAGAACTAAATTTGAGTCGAAGTTGGACTAAAAAAATGAATTCTAAAATTCTATGTGTCGGCAGTTAGCGAGACACACTTTACCAAAATGGTTATAACTTCTTCAAGAAAATAGTAATGATGCACCATTTTTTTTTTTTGGTTAGAAAATAGACTTCTATACCTTTCCATCTATATATGACATGACTTCTAGTTCTTTTGAGTTTGAATAGGTGTCACCGTTAAGTTACCCTAAAATCCTAGACTGCAACTTTATTTCCAACTTCAATCCTTTCGCTTAGGCTTGTGGGCTTATTGTGCTAAGTTGTTGGCCTATTTGAAAATTCTCTTGCATCAAATGGGGAAAGCTGAATGTCAATAGTGTTAGGTCATGAAACAAACACCTTATTATGATAGGAGAAAAAAAGCATTAAAGGTGTAAAATATAATTGATTTTTAATAGAGGGTTCCCCACATTGCCACTGTGGAGAGGAATCTGTATGCCACAAAAATGATTGTCCTAAAAATAGTTTTATCCACATGGGACCTATGAATTCAAGGCAGGTAAGAAAGATTAAAAAATCATGTGAGGGAAAAACTGCACTCTGCCATAGTGGGAAAATTTTCCCTTGATTTTTCTAACTTATGTGAAGGAATAACCGTTGGAATTAATAAAATTGAAACTGAAAACATACATATATAGCTCGGGAAAATATTTTCTATAGGTGGAGTGTGGCCCCTATGCCCAAACACATGGGGGCAAATGACCAGCCTGCCCTTGAAAGGAAAAATAATTTTTATGGATGCTTCCTTGGACTCTCCTATTGGCCTTCGTGCACATATAAGAACCGTAGTCACCCATAAGAAACACTTCCTTAAATAATTATTTGGAGAAAGTTTTCATCCACTATAGGTAAAGTACATTTATATAGGATCATAAGTGTTCTTCCCCTTATAGTAAGAAGTTAACAACACTTCCGATTATTCTCCGATACCATTTACATCCCTAATCTAAACCCCTCGGTTGAAGGATTTGTAGGTGAAGGGAAACTACTTCCTAGTAAATCTTTGACAACTACAAATTAATGCACTTACTAAAAAAAAAAGACACAACTACAAATTAATTTCGCTATGAGGTGTTGTTCCCTTCTCGTTATTTCAATTTACCACTTGTAACTAAAGCCTTCCACTACTCTTTTTTCTTTGGTAAAAATAACGTCATTCAAATATAAAGGAAAGGAAACATAAAACTTGGGTACAATGTAACCAAAGGCAGGGAAAAGAAAGACATGTGTTACACATGATTTCAAAAACCACAAGGTTCAGAAACCAATGAATGACATATGATCATGTCGTACATGTCATAGACAAAACAAGTTGGAATAGGGAATGGTCAAAGCCAATAACCCTAGGAAAAAAGCTAGATGCGTAGAAAATTACAAAATGATATAAACTTTTCATTCACGGGAGATGGAGCCATTGTGGATGTTGGAGCAGTGCATTCTAGACAAATAGGTGGTTCCTCGTAACCCATTCCCATGCCAGACAAACAGATGGCATAGCAGTAGGAAGAGGTGTCACAGTATGCATGTAGCCCAACGTATGGCCGACTATCAATGAGGGACATTGTATTAATTCCCGACATGGTAAAGTTACCTATGAGGTGCACTGCATCGAATCCTAGGTCTCAATTCTATGTATCATCACCTACATCAATGATAGCAGGGGGACAAACGGAGAAAAAACTCAACTCATCACATTCCCCAAACAAAACTTCATCTTCGTCGCTTACCTAGTCCACATCGCCATCAACATCTCTAGTATCAGCGGCCCCAAGTTGGGTCCTCACCACATTGAACTGGAACTTGACTCGACATTGTTCATCAAAACGATTGTGTTTCAGATCGGGAAAGACTCTGCGAGAATGACTAAAAATAACCCATAAATCTCATCCTTCCTGGTATGATGCAAAAAAACTAGCCTAGATGAGGGAGATGTTGGCATCTTCACCATTGGGCTTAAAGGCAATGTTAATGGAACCACCAACAGAGGCTATGTAGAAGGAGAAGAGGTTATCAAAGACTGGACAATCCTCGTCGATATTGAAGCACCTAAAGAAGTAAAATTCCAAAAGGCCCCAAACCCCTTTAGTTCGTATATCAATTTTGATGGCTCTGAGGAGTCTCTTCAACTATAAGGATGGAATTAGAATCTCAATCATGAAGTTTAGACGGTTATACATTGATAAACTATCTAATTTATTCTCAAATGAATAACTTATTAAAGGTTAATTGTAGTAATATATAGAAATGATATAATTTATGTAAGGATGTGAATTTGATACAGAAACCATTTACTGAAATCAAACCGTTACCGTGTACACTGAAACTTTCAAACCATTTACTCAATGGTTCGGTTTTGGTTTTAAAATTGAAACCATGATTCAGTTTTGATTTTAAAGTTTAAACCGTTAAACCGATTAACATATATGTGGTAAGTTTAAGTCATTCAATGTTAAGTTTACATAAATTTCAATAAATAAAAAAAAAACTATATATATAATAAGTTTACATCAAATAACTATTAATAAAAGCATATAACAAAAAACAATTCAATTCAATGTTACAACATACATCCATTTCACTATAAATTTTAAAGGTAAAGAAGTTGTTTGGATAAAAACTTTGAAAACATAAGGAAACCATTCAAAACCTATTATAAATGGTTTCAGTTTTAATCTATAAAATGGTTTACTAAATGGTTCGATTTTGGTTTCACCTAAAAAATCTTGCACTGAACTGAATCGAACCGTACACACCAAAACTAAATCGATTAACACTCTTAAATTTATGAGCCTCATTTTATTCGAATGTCTCTTCCAACCCATTTAAGAGATCAGTTATAGGAAAGGTCCATTTAAGGTCAAATTAAAGTTTATTTAAATTTAAATAGGTATGTAGCCCTATTAAGGCCTGGCTAAGGCCCGTTTATGGTAGCTCGATTATAGCCCAAGACCAACCAACTAAATGACAACCATACCATAACTGCCTAAGCTAAGCCCTATTAGCTAAACGAGTGGTCATGGTGTAGCCCTTGAAATTGGTCAAGCCTGGCTAGGCCTGACCAAGCTCGATTTAGCCTTACCGACTGACATCCCTACTTCAATGCACCCACATAAGTTTAGCTGAGTGATACTTATTTGTACCTCATGATAATTGGATGAAAGTGAATTTAGTGGATAAGTAGATCCTAAAGTCACTTGTTAATATGTTTAGTATTAGACCAGTCTAAGTTGCCAAGTGTCAAAACAAAGATTTGAAAAAAATCTAGAACAACCAAAATGTTGCATAGCTCTACTAAGGGGTGCATGATCAATATAAGAGTGTATTTTCCCTATTGAGGACAATTCTATTTCCGTAGTTGGAACATCCAATATAAGAAACAGAAACCAAGCAATAGGTATAAGACTTTAACAGTACAATTATATTAATAGAAATATAATTACAAATAGAAGATCACTTACTTAATCATTTGATCTTCTGAAACAGTAGCAGAAATTGTCCATTTTAAGTAGAGTTGAGTAATATATATATATCGTATATATATACTCTCCTTAAGGTATTTGAATGCCCCGTATATATGTATGCAACTGGGTTGATCGTACGTTCTCACCTCTAAGATAAAACAACTCTCCAATTTCTTAAGGTGCACTCCTATAAGAATTCCCACAAGTATGTCTGAAGGTAATACTTAGAAATTCAAAGAGAAAACAAAAATAGAAGCACTTGCAGTAAACAGAGAACTTAAAACTCTCACAGTATCTCAGTACCCGAATATAGACAGATTTCTTGTATATATTGAATGTAGGCCTCTGTATACGAATAGGTATACCTGTACAGGTACCCATACATATACAGGTATCTCTTTGTATGGGAATGGTGCATTCACTTATGGGAGGGTTCATATCTCATATGTACAGGTGCATGTACATGTACATACGTGCGTACATTTATTGGGTACATACACCAATATGTCCCTTAGGAAAAAGTGTGGAGTCAAAAATTACATGTAGTAAAAGTAGTAGGTTCTTTGAACCACCCACACCCACACCCAACCCCGACCTCGACCACGACCACGGCTAGACGTGCACGATTCAAAAGCACCCCAGGAACCCCCACACACACATGACAAGGGAGAGTGCCTCCCTAAAGGGCTTGCACCCTTAACAAACATTCCCATATATATGTCTAAGTTTTCTTTCATCTCAAACCAATGTGGGACTAAAATTTGTGAGAAGTTTTAGCTCCTTACTACATCACGAGTGCTAAAGACAAAATAGAAAAGCACTTTTGGGAGGGAAAGCTGAAATTTAAAAGAAGACCTTTTGAAAAGACTAAAAAACTAAATTTCAAAAGGACCATTTGAAAAGACAAATATCACCATATTTTGAAAATTTAATTCCAACAATTCTCCCACAAGTTTTAAAATATTGATTAAATCGAAAACAGAATAACTAAGTATATTAAACATAGTAGGGCACATCATTGCAGGTGTCTTCAGGACTTAAACCTATACTAGGTCTGATAAACTATGCTACAGAGTATAGGTGAAGTCAGACTTCTTGAACCTTTTCTCATCTATGTAGCCAACTAGGTCACCACACATATCCTACCAGTCAACATTCGAGATAACCTTTAACATGACAATATCGGATATTTTTACCAACCTTCTCCCCTATCTTGGTCTCATGGATGTTTAGAGAATTCATCTTTAAAATTCTCACCGATTGGCGGTCACACCCCCTACATCTACTTAGGTCAGCCCATAGTATACACCACAGTTAACACACCCCCACAATTCATGAGATTCGGCTTAATTAAAATTTTTTAACTCATCATCTTTTCTTTGTGGTGGTACTACTTTACCATCTAGCTAGAATGAGCAATAAAATAGTAGTAGTAAGCAGGTCATCCAGTGACTTCGTTTGTACCCTTTGAACCTAATTTAGGATTATACCTCTTCACATAGGTCAGGTGTCCATCACATGACCACACAGGCCTTAAGCACATTCCTTTAGATGAACCATGTATAACCTTAGTAGACATTGGTTTTGTGAACATATGGCTAAATTGCTTTCTGATTTCATAAAATCTATAGCTATTATCCATTCATTTATGTACTACCTTACTAGATTATTTCTAAGATGAATATGTCTCATTTTTTCCATTGTATGCTCTGCTTTTTTGCTTTGGCTATCAGTGATATAGAAGGCACCGATTTTGGTCACAATGGAAAATCTACCACTAGATTTTTGAGCCACTAGGCTTTAGTTCCAGCCTTTTCTAAAGTGATAAATTCTGCTTCCATGGTGGATCCTATACCATAGGATTATTTAACTAATTTCCATGAAACCGCTCCACCACCTAGTGTGAACACGTATCCACTAGCTGTTAAAGATTCATTTATATCTGATATCTAATTAGCATCACAATAGCCTTCTAAAATAGTAGGATTACCACTGTAATGAAGACCATAATTTCTAGTAACATTTAGATATCTTATTAGTCTGTCTAGGGTATGCCAATGCTCTTTACTTGGATTGTGAGTATGTTGACTCAACTTTTCAATTGCTAATGCGATATTAGGCCTAGTACAATTCATCAAATATGAAACAAAACCAATAACTTGTAAGTATTTTTTTTTTTTTTTTGATTTATTGGGTCACCCAAATACTTTTGTAAATGACATCTCACATCTAAAGGTGTCTTGATCTTTAGTGAGTCATAATAATTATATTTTTTAAGCATACTTTTCACATAATGTGCTTGAGATAAGATTATCTCTCTTTCATTCCTGATTATCTTAATACCTAGAATAACATCAGCCTCACCCAAGTCTTTTGTATCAAAATTAGACATCAATAGATTTTTAGTTTACATAACAATGTCCAAATTTGTACCCATAATCAACATGTCATCCATATAAAGAAGTATAAATACACATTTACCTTAATGAAATTTACTATATAAACATCTTTTAGCATCACTTACAATAAGACCATTTGATATTAATACCATATCAAATTTAGCATGCCATTGTTTTGGTGCTTGTTTCAGTCCGTATAGTGATTTTACAAGTTTACAAATTTTTTGTTCTTTTCCGAATACTGTATACTCTTCAAGTTGTTTAATGTATATTTCTTCTTTTAAGTCACCATTTAAAAATATTTTCTTCACATCCATTTGGTGTATTACCAAATTATAGATAGACACCATTACTATCATTACTTGTATTGTAGTAATTCTAGCAATCGGAGCAAAAATGTCAAAATAATCTATATTTTTCTTTTGTCTAAAACCTTTGATAATAAGTCTAGCTTTAAACTTATCAAGTGATCCATTTGGTTTCAATTTCTTTCAAAATATCCACTTGGTGTCCAACACTTTAGACCCTAGTGGTAAATCAACTATCTCCCAAGTATAATTGGATAAAATAGAATCGATTTCGCTTTTTATGAATTCCTTCCAAAATATCGCATCTTAAGATGTTATTGCCTCTTTATATATAAGAGGATCTTTGTCTATAAGATAGATAAGTCAATCATTTTTTGAGCAAATAGACTTCTTTTGTCTCTTACTTCTCTTTAGTTGACTTATTTCATTTTCATTAGATGTATGATCACTTATTGTTTGACATTTCTTCTCCTAAACTTAAGTCTTTTCCTACACTTAAGTCATCAACATTTTCCTTACTTAATGGAAAGCTGGACTTAAAAGGAAAATATTCTCAAAAAAATCAACATTCCTGGATTCTACAATATTATTTTCTTCACACACATCATCTATGATTTTGAGAACCAAACAACGATATGTAGAACTATGCTTTGCATATCCAATAAACACACAATCAAAAGTCTTAGGCCCTAGTTTTCTTTTCTTAGGTCCAGTAATTGCCACTTTAGATAAACAATCTCATACTTTTAAACGATTTACACTAGATTTTCTACCATACCACAATTCAATTGGCAGCATGCCAGTCTTCTTGTGGGGTATTCTATTTAAAATATAGTAATCAGATAGAATTATTTCACCCCACATATCAAGTGATAAATCCGAACTAATTAACATTGAATTCATCATCTCTTTTGATGTTCAGTTTTTCCTTTCAGCTATCCCATTTGATTCGGGTTGATAAGGGACTATAATTTCATGAATTATACCATGATTTTCACAAAATTCATTTATTTTAAAATATTTTGAACCTCTATTAGTCTTAAGTCTTTTAATTTTCTTTCCAAGTTGATTTTTCAGTTTTGTATGATAGGAAAGCATTTCCTACTTCATTTTTTGAATTAAGTAAATACAACATAGTAAATCTTGAGTAATCATCAATAAAAGTCACAATATATTTTTTACCACCCCTTGATTTATATGACTTAAAATCACTTAAATCACTATGTATCATGTCTAGTAAATCACTTTACCTAACAATAGATTTATGAGGTTTTTTGGTAAACGTAGCCTCTATACAAGTGGGACACTTGTCCAAAGTAGGCTTAATTTTATTTTTAAGCAGTCCTAATTTACACATTTTAGAAACGTAAAAAGCACTACAATGTCCTAATCTACCATGCCATAAATCATAAGAATCAACAAAGTAAACAGAAGAACTTGACATTTCATTAATGATTGCATGTACAATTAATACAAACAAACCATCACTCAAATAGCTTTGCCCACAAATGCATCATTTTTTAACAAGACAACTTTATCTGACTCGAAAGAAAACTTCAAGCCGGCCTTGTTTAGAAGTGGCCCTGAAATCATATTTCTCCTTGTATCCATAACATGGAGTATATTTTTCAAAACAAGTGTCTCTTTATAAGTAAGTTTTATTGTCACTTGACCTTTTCCAACCACACTTGAAGATTGAGAATTTTCCATAAAGACCTTGTCATCGGGTTTTATAATAGAGTACTTAGAAAAGAAACTTCGATCTCCACTGATGTGCCTTGTAGCACAAGCATTAAGTACCCAATTCGTTGGTTTTTCAACCATATTAACCTCTGTTATCATTGCAGTAAAAGTTCACTTTCAATGAGATTAATTTTAGCCTTTTTAGACCTTTTCTTTTTGCTCCTGTAATTCTTCTTGAAATGACCTGGTTTTCCACAAAGGAATTCTTGAAAGATTTGTCCTTCTTAACATGAAACCCCTTCTTAGAGTTTCCTTGTTTCCCTATTTCAACCAAATTTACTTTGAATTTGGGAGTCTCAAAAGCCTTGTCGTTTGTATGGTTCCATTCCTCATTCTTGATCCGGACTACAACCTGTTCTAAGGTCCACACCTTTCTCTTATGCTTTATGGTTAACTTAAATGGGTTCCAAGAAGAAGGGAGTTTCTGAATCAATGAACCAGTACAAATGCATCCGACAGAATTATATTCTTCTTTGCTAACCTCCCAATAAGTACCTAAAATTTATCAATCTGGGAAGAGATGTCCTCTCTATCAGACATAACAAAATTCAGAAATTTGGATACCACATACTTACTACTTCCTACATCCTTAAGAGTGTACTTCTTGGACAGAGCATCCCATATCATGTATGCACTTTCAAAAGAATTATAAACATTATATAATGCAAGTGAAAGTGCATTCAAAATCCTATTCTTGCATTGAAAATTGGTCTCCACCCAAGCAAGTCCTTTTGCTTTCAAGTTCAGGGTCCTCACTTTATAACGGCTTAGGTTCAGTCAATGCAAAAGCAACCCCAATCTGAGACAAAGCAAACAGAAGCATTTGCTTCCATCTTTTGAAATTTTGACCATTGAATTGATCAATTTTTTCAAATTCAGAAACAACCCTCATCTACTCCATGACATGTTGATGTGATCCAACTGTAGGCCTAACATTGGTGGGTGTTGAGAAATTAGTAGGTAGTATTGGTGGAGAAAAAATGACAGTAATTGATGCATCAGTATTGGTAGGCAAAGTTGGTGTGGCCCTTCATTAGTTTCACCATTTGCATTATGTGTATCTGAATCCGTATCATTTTCTATAGCCTTATACCTAGTTTCAAATACCTTAAGATTGTAAGAAAATGAAACCAAGAAATAGGTATAAGACTTTAACAGTACAATTATATTAATGGAATTATAATTACAAATAGAAGATCACTTACTTGTTCAATCGATCCTCTGAAGCAGTAGCAGCAATTGTCCCTCTTAAGTAGAGTTGAGTCGTATATATATACTCTCATTAAGGTATTTAAATGCCCCGTATATATGTATGCAACTGGGTTGACTGTACGTTCTCACCTCTAAGATAAAACAACTCTCCAATTGCTTAAGGTGTACTCCAATAAGCAATTCCCACAGGTATGTTCGAAGATAATACTCAGAAATTCAAAGAAAAAATTATAACAAAGAGGAAAAACAAGAATAGAAGCACGTGCAGTAAACAGAGAACTTAAAACTCTCACAGTATCTCAGTACCCAAATACAAACAAATTTCTTGTATATATTGAATGTAGGCCTCTGTATACGAATGGGTATGCCTGTACAGGTACCCATACATATACAGGTGTCTCTTTGTATGGGAAGGGTACATGTCTCATATATACAGGGGTATGAACATACATATGTACATTTATTGGGTACATACACCAATATGTCCCTTAAGAAACAGTATGGAGTCAAAAATTACATGTAGTAAAAAGTAAGTTCTTTGAACCACCTAGCCTGGCTTGGCACGAGATTCAAAAGCACCACAGGAACCCCCACACACACATGACAAGGGAGAATGTCTCTCCAAAGGGCTTGCACCCTTAACAAACATTTCCATATATATATATATATATACTAAACTTTGTGAGAAGTTTTAGCTCCTTACTACTTCACAAGTGCTAAAGACAAAATAGAAAAGCACTTTTGGGAGGAAAAACTGAAATTTAAAAGAAGACCTTTTGAAAAGACTAAAAAGCTAAATTTCAAAAGGACCATTTGAAAAGACAAATGTAACCATATTTTGAAACTTAAATTCCAGCATCCAACCGTTAGAATTGTCACGTCATCCTTCCATGTGGCATTGTTAACTAGAGATATTCTTGCCAAAAAGAAAGGGGGGAAAGGAGTGGGCAAGGACTAACTATTTAGAGGACTAGTGAGTATACCAGTTACATCACATTAGGAGGGTATAATTAATCTCAAACTAGTCTTAGTCCTCCTTCTTAGTATTTAATCTTCAAGTGAACCAAGTTGTAGATCTTTATTAGTTCATCAAAATCTTCATTCTTTCACTACGGTTTTAGGACTGAGTTTTTCTTCACCCATAGTGAAGAGAGAATCTCTTCAACCATGGTATCAGACCCTTTAATTCAAACGAGGAAGTATATTTTAGACATTTGAAAGTAAAATGGGTAGTTAATGATAAGACTGGTTGTTTCAGGAGTCCATCTATGCATCAAATCACCATGGATGAAGGAGAATTTCTCTTCACCTTGGGTGACGAAAAACTTTAACCCTAGTATTAATAATGAAGGTGACAGAAGGAAGAAAATGAAAGGATGAAGGGAGCAGCATAACAAGGTTTAAAAACTCAGATCATCATGGTCCCATCAGCCTATATCGATCCAGGACGACCCCATAATCGATATATTCTTGGAATTTAAGGTATTAGGATCGACCTCGATTGATTCTGATCCAAATGACAATCTAGTCCAATTATTTAAACCCTATAGCATAGGGAGTAATATGATCGAAAACCCTAAGACTACATCAAATCAAGCAGGAATCAATATTTTGAAGTGTTTCTTCCACAATTGGAGTGAAAAGGATAAGAGAGAAGCGAGCAAAAGTTGACATCAAAAGAGACAAAAGTGAAATCGCAATCTGAAAAAGGTTTTAACCAGTCCGAAATCCAAGTTGGGATGCCAAAAAATTAAGAAAACTAAGTGGGAATGAGTGCAAGTGTAACCTACCTTACCTTGAACTTCACAATTTGGCATGAAATATTAATCTTAATGGCTTAATGCAATGAATCTCCCCTTTTGAACTTTTTTGCCGACCAATTAATGACTCGATAATGACACCAACATATTGATTACTTATCTTAATCGTGGTTCCATCAACACATTAACGACTACCAAAGCTCAAGGTTACGCCCCCAATCCTACCCTAATGAACCTCTCTATGCTGGCACTTGACAAGGATCTCTTTTATTACCTCCCTAAATAATACGGTCAAAGCCCCAGGATTGAGAGTACTTAGAACGCTTAGGATTCAAAATTTATTAATATCTCAATAGTATTTTAGAGTCTTTTACTCTTCGGAGTTTTACTGATTTATGTTTTGGATTTGGGTCATCTCGAATTCTTTATCCTCCAATTTTCTACCTTCTTGCCACATGTCTCCCATTCTGACCCAACGGCTGTGGATCAAACCCTTTTTTCAAACCCCTTTTTTTTTACCCAAAACAACACTTCGGCCAACAAAAAATGGGGACCTGACCCAATTTTACCCTCTTCAAATCGAGATTTTGGTTCCTCTCATCTCCATCGTCTCACAACCTCACGACGAAGAAGAAGAACGTGAGGAGCCATGCAAACCTAAACAAAGAAGAAGGAAGAAGAGAAGAAGAGGAAGGGAGAAGAGATTTTTGCTGAAGAAGAAGAAGAAAGGCCAGCTCTTCACAGCAAGCTTAGGGTTTTGACTGCTGTTTTTTTTTTTTTAGCCGAAATATTGAAACGAAGACATCGTCTCACAACCTCACGACGAAGAAGAAGAACGTGAGGAGCCATGCAAACCTAAACAAAGAAGAAGGAAGAAGAGAAGAAGAGGAAGGGAGAAGAGATTTTTGCTGAAGAAGAATTATAGCAACAACCTTAGTGTTTCAACAATTTATCAAAAGTGAAGGCAAAGCATACTCAAAATATTCTCTTGCACTTTATCATAAAACAGCTCAAGACTCTCAAATGAGTGGAAATTAATGTTCTTGACAAAATCGACCTCCATGGAAAGATAGATGCTACATGCTCAATCACCCTCTGTGATATATGATCCCTGAACGTCTCTTGGGGCTCTCATGGCTGACTTAATAGTATGAAACACAGTATGGGAGACGTTAATAAAATTAACACAGTAGCCATGTGACTGGATAGCAATCCCCTCCCCCATAATTTTAAATCGAGTCTTGTCAAAATTATTGTAAACTAATAAATGTATAGGATATGAAAGAGAAGGATGCCATCTCCTTCCTCCAAGGGCAAGAACATGAAGGGCAATCCAAGGAGAGCGAGGGAAGGTTCATGGTTAAACGTATCCTAAGGTCCCACTTGGGGTGTGTATGAGCTTGAAAGGCAAATAGGTCTAGCTGAAGATGTGAAGTGCCCTTTTTTTCCAATTTAATATCAAGGACGCACGTACGATGAGGGCAGTGGACAGTGGCTCTGGACAGACGTGCGGTGAGGGCAGTGGATGTATTGTGACTCTCTCTCTCTTTCTGTCTAATCCTAATCATATTGTCAGTTGGGGATTTGGGAAGGGACACGCGGGGGCATGTGGAAAAGATTACCCACCAAATCAAACCAATCCGCACCAAGAAACAATATAAAACTCATTATAACTATCTTCCAATCAAACTTAGATTAAATTAAGAGAAAATTTAATCATACTAAATGAAGAACCAAAGAGATAAAGATCTCTCTCCCCCTCTTCAAGGTCTTGTCGACTTGGGGCTTAGAAGACTTGAAAGGATCTTTCCTCCACAAAAGCAAAGAACCCAACACGCACACTGTCTTTCGCTTTAACCACGTGAAAGAGACGTGTTCAAGGAGAAACGAGGTGACTATGGGTCCCTTCTGCAATCAAAATTATGGGTACACATCATTTATCGTCCTCTTTTTTTTTTTTTTTGGTGAGGATTCACCCCTCCCCTCCGCCCAAAGAAAAAAAAAAAAAAATTGCAATTCATGGGAACAATATTGGTATCACTTCTGAAGATACCACAATATTGATATCAATACTTATACTTTTTGATTGTATCAAATTGATATTGGATTAAAAAATATTTTTTTATAAAAAATAATTGTCCGATACTATATTAGGCTGCATGTATCTAATATTGATATAAATTGACTGATATTGATTCCTAAAATCATTTTTAACACATGAGTTTTTTTTTTTTTTTTTTTTTTTCATAACCTAGAGGATTTGAATGATCGGTTTGATTTGGTGTGTATTATTTTTATTCATCATATATTGATTCTGTTAACACAATAATTTCTGTAAAGAGATTTTGTGTATTACTTTCTGAATTACAATAGAGAATATTTATACATGATGAATGCCCTAATCGATCATCCACTCTTGGCAATATTTTAAATATGGTTACACAATATGAGATCACACAAATATGGAGACCTGCACTATTGGACAAAATACGTATATTGAGTGACCCATTATGGTTGGACTCAATATTATGTCAATACGCCCCCTCAAGTAGGAGAGTCGCAGCCGCGGATCTTCAACTTGTCGCACAAAAACTGAAAACGAGCCGATGGAAGGGCCTTGGTGAAGATATTTGTGAGTTGATCTTTGGTGGAGATGAACTGAAGAGAGAGCTAATGATTGGCCACCCGTTCACGCACAAAATGAAAGTCGATCTCGACGTGCTTAGCGCAAGTATGAAAGACGGGATTGGCAGATAGATAAGTAGCACCAATGTTGTCACACCAGAGCACGGGTGGACCAGAAAGGGAAAAGCCGATTTCCTTGAATAGGGACTCCAGACAAATAAGTTCTGTGGAAGCATCGGCAAGGGCCTTGTACTCAGACTGTGGAAGAACACACAACTGTACGCTGCTTACGAGCCGTCCAAGATATGAGATTGGGCCCAAGAAAGATCGCATAGGCTCCAGTGGATTTGCGATCATTAGAGCTACTAGCCCAATCTGCATCACTGAAGGCCTTAAGAGTAAGGCAAGGGACCCTTTCAAGAAGAAGACCATAGGAGCGAGTACCTTTAAGGTAACGCAGAACGCGTTTGACCATGGACCAATGATCCTCCGTGGTAGAATGCATGAACTGGTAGACCTTGTTGACAGCGAAGCTCACATCAAGACAAGTGAGGGTAATATACTGAAGTGCTCCAACAATAGATCAATAGGTGGAGGGATCAGGTAAGGGCACACCCCCTGTGATCGATGCTTTAAGAGAGGTGCTCATTGGGCTCTTGACAGGCTTGCAGTCAACCATGCCAGCCCGTTTAATTAAGTCATCCACATATCGGGATTGAGAGAGAAGCATACCCTTTGTTTGGGGAATGGTAGCCTCAATTCCAAGAAAAAAATGCAAAGGACTGAGGTCCTTGATGGAGAACTCATTGGCTAGCTGTTGGATTAGACGAGAAACATGAGAGGAGGGGCTGCTAGGCACAATTATGTGATCAACATATATCAACACATAGATGAGAACACCATCGAGACTGAAAATAAATAGAGAAGGGTCAGTCTTGGAGCCCTGAAAACCCAACTGAAGAAGGGACTATGTAAGTCTCAGGAACCAAGCACAAGACGCCTATTTTAGACCATACATCGACCTATAGAGCTTGTATACATGAGAGGGCTTAGTACCATCTTCGAACCCAGGGGGCTGAACCATATAAATGTCTTCAGACAAGACACCGAGAAGAAAGGCATTGTGAATGTCGAGCTGATGAATGGGCCATCCCTGGGATGTAGCAATGGCCAAAATAGAATGAATAGTCGTCGGCTTCACAACTGGACTAAACGTTTCATTGTAATCAACCCCTTCTTGCTAATGAAAGCCCTTAGCCACGAGGCACGTTTTGTAGTGCTTAAGAGACTCATCAGCCTTTCTTTTGATCCTGAAGACCCACTTGCACCCAACTAGATTCATAGCATCAGACCCAGGGACTAAAGTCCAAGTACCATTACGAAGAAGAGCATTGAACTCGTTAGCCATGGCAACATGCCACTTGAGAAATTTCTATGCTTGGGTAAAATAGGTCGACTCAGAGGGAATGGAGGTGGTTATGGTGAGGGCCTTGCGACAAGGGCGGAGCTGCATCTTGTGAACTCTGTTAGGACGGGTAGGGGTTGGTTCTTGGTTTAAGACACCTAGGCCACTGGGTGGAGAGGATGGGGAGGCCACTGGTTCTTGGTAGAGGTCAGTTAAGGGGCGGGTACGACGCTCAATAAGAGAGGATAAAGGGGAGGCCAGGGGAATGGGTGTGTGCATGCTGGGTGGAGAGCAAGCAGCCATGGGGTTAGGCACGCTGGGCATAGATCGAGCATCCATGGGAGGAGGTAAGGGATGGGGAACCGTTGGAGCTGGGGAAAGAGGAAGTAGAGGTGGCAGACCAAGTGGGGCAGCAGCCCAAGGAACGTTTGGAGGGACTGAGGTTGGAGAAGGTGGTGTTGGGGAAGCCAAAGAAAAGGGAAAGAGGGACTCGTCGAAGTGAATGTGCCATGCAATGTACATGCGGTTGGACACAAAATCAAGATAATGATATCCCGTATGGGAGTCGCTATACCCTAGAAAGATACAGGGAGTAGAGCGAAAGTTCATTTAATGGGAATTGTATGGAAGGAGAAAGGGGAAACAGCGACACCCAAACACTCTAAGAAAGGAATAGTCTAGTGCTTTGTGATAGACAAGCTAAGATGGAGAAATATGGTTGGATGCGCAAGAAGGCATCCGATTAATAAAATACACAGCAGTATTAAAAGCATACCACCAGTATTGCTTGGGAACAAATCCATGGGCAAGTAGGGTGAGACTAGTTTCAACGATGTGACGATGGCGTCGCTCTATGGCACCCTATTGCTCATGAGTATGGGGATAAGCCCTGTAATGGGCAACCCCAAGTGGGATGAAAATGTGGGTAGGGTGCGGTATTCACCACCCCAGTCAGTTTGGATGGATTTTAATTTACAAGAGAAAAGGCGTTCAACAAGAGCTTGAGAATTTTAAAAAATTACAAAGACTTCAGACTTGGAAACCATTGGATAAAACAAGATATATTTAGAGAAATCATCAACAAATATTACAAAATACCTGTGATCTTCAAGGGATGGGGTAGGGAAAGGAGCCCAAACATCACTATATACCAGATCTAAAGGAAATAAGCTAGTAGAGGAAGAAAGACCTAAAGACAAATGATGAGCCTTGCCAAGTTGACAGACAGTACACAAATGATGCAACCGTGTGGACTGGCATGGTAAGTTATTACTTCGAAGCAAAAAATGGAGGATGCTCGTGAGGGTGCACAAGGCAATGATTCCACCCATCAATGGATGTTCTTTTGGCAATACGAACGGAAGGGACGGAAGGAGGAGGAGCCTTGAGTGTGTAGAGACCATTATTGCTCGGCCTGGAAAGAAGAGTCCTTTTGTGTGCCTGACCCTTGACAAAGAAGTGAGAAGCATGAAACTCAAAGAAAACATTATTGTCATGATAGAACTTTTGAACAGAGAGTAAGGATTTAGAAATAGCAGGAACATGTAAGAAATTATTAATCTTGAAACTAAGAGATGGAGAAGAGGAAGAGAGAGTGTAATACCCTACTTCTTAAACCCGGTCTGATTATAAGGTTGACCCGGTTTAACCATGCAGGACCCGAACCGGGGAGAGTTAGAGCGGGTTCCTTATGGACTATGATGGCAAGGGTGACCTTAAACACCGGCTGGCCCGACAAGTCCAAGCCAGTGCCAGAAGAGACGGGAGTACCCAAGCTGTGTACATGTACCTATCACAAGGCCATGTACGGATAAAGCAGGTATGTAGCCGTATATTAAGGTGCATACGTATATTACATCGTATGCCAAGGGTGAGGTTCGCGCCGAGGCCCGAACTCTGTCAAAATCCCAAGTTTTGGCCCTCAGGTGGGCGGATAGGTGGGCGCATCCACCCACCTGAGTGACCCATCCATGTGAACTATTTAGTTATTTAAGAAGTATATATATAGCATTTATGATTTTCTTTTTCTTTTTCATTTATGACACTCGTACGTTGGTGAGGATAGTAAAGAGGAGAGAGAAAGGAAAGGAAAGAAGAAAAGAAGAGAAGGAAGAGGAAGAAGAGAAGGATTTCGGCGGCGCCAAGGCTCGATCTCCCGATTCCGGCGCCGGAAGAGTGATCTTTAACACTAGATCTACATTTAGAGGTAAGCAAAGTTGGGTTCCTTAAACATTTGCCATACCCAAGTAAAACCCTTGATTTGGGTAGGGTTTCTTGAGATATTGTAAATCCACTTCCAAATGATAAATCTAAGGTTTAATAGATGATTTATGTGTTGATCTTGAAGGATTTGAAGAAGTATTTACAAGGTTGGAGAAGCATTGTGGATTTGAAGTGATTTTTAGGGTTTGAAGTTGTTCTTGAGCAAAGAAGGTAAGATGGCTTTCCATTCCTTAAATCTAACCTAGATCTAGGTTAGAACCATCCTATAAGACTTTGAAAGTGTGAAGAATGGGTTTGGAAAAGCCCCATTTGAATCCCCAAAGAATGGAGGAAGTTGGGAAGAAACAGCAGGTTTCCCGCCAGTACCGGTGGGCAAGACCGGTAGGCCATCTGCCCCGCTTGTGGGCACCCGCCTGAGAGGGTAGGGCCCTCGGGCACAACCGGTGGGCTAGACCGACGGGCTAACCGGCGGGCCACCCTGCCCGTCGGTCTTAGCAGACCCCCTGGCCCAATCGGTGAGCCAGACCAGTGGGCCAACCTACCCGTCGATCCAGACTGGTGGGCCAGATCGGTGGGCTAGACAGGTGGGCTGTCTGACCCACCTGAGAGGCTCCGAATGTGATTTTTCTATCCGATTGGGCCCAAATCGGACGTGTGACCTTTTTTTAGGATTCTAAACATGATCGTGTCATTGGAGCGTGCTAATTTTGATTCCAAAATGGTGAAGTAATAACCCCGCTCACTCATGTTAGGTTCACCAAATCCTACGCTTCTCGCACCGGATCTCACCCGTACAAAACGGGAATCCTTGTACACTACAGGTAAGTGGGGAGAGGACGTTTGGCCTTGTTTCAAGGCATTTTTTGGCATTCATTTAAATGTATCTAGTCTAGTCATGCCATCATGAAAATGCTATGTAGATTAGTCATCCTCACATTGTTATGCATGTGTGCTATGTTTACTTTCTAAATGCCAAGTGATGAGATGCTTATGTGATGAATGTTGACATCATTGTGCATGATGCATTAATAGACTAGATGCCATAGTTGGCTTGGAAACGAGTGCATTGGTGGCCCGTGGTATGGGACGCGGTGGCACTATGCAATCGTACTATTGTCATATAGGAGCATGCGGTTTAGGATTTTTACCATCCCGTGCTACGACCCTTCCCAACAGGGGTTAAGGTGTTGGGTTACCATTTGGGGGGAAGTAGTGGTCGTGGTTTTCGGGTCACTGTGGCGGTTAGACATAACGCCCGGTGGTTCATTAGGACAGTCGGTAACCCCGGTGGTATATTCAAGAGGGCCAATCGTACTGCTTTTAAATTGCTGGGGTCAGCACCTTTAATTTCAGTCATTTACTTTTCTGTTGAGAGCCGGTGGTCAGCATGTTTTTTACTTTTCTGAGTACTCACGGTGGGCCTTCTCCGACGGCCCTATGGGCGTATCGCGAGATGGAGTTCGCGGCTCGTACCCGGAGTATACGCGCACTGTGGCTGTAGTAGCACTAAACCCAAGACTTAGTAATGTTGCTTAGGTGGATGTGATTTAATATGTATTGCATAGCATGTAGTGCATATGATTGTGTTTTGTTGTGTGGACTGCTGTGTGGTCCATCTTTCCACTTACTGAGCTCATCCCACGTGTGCACTCCTTTTGGATGATTTTACAGGTCATCCATCTGAAGAGCACGGGTCGGGTCCCACGGTTGAGTTCCCTGAAGAGGACTGGTGGGCCCCTAAGGAGTTAGAGCACGGCACTGATTGCCCGTGCGAGAGTTGTGCTGTGGGACCGCAGTTCTAATGCCGAGCTGAGCTCCACTTTTGAGGCCGAGCTGAGCTCTACCATGTGATGCTGAGCTGGGCTCAACCCTTGATGCCAAGCTGAGCTCTAGCCTTTGATTCCGAGCCGAGCTGTATACTCTGATTTTTTATGGTTTCCTTTATGTACTTGATATGTGAATTGTACTTTTATTATGTAAATATCATGCCTTCGGGCCCACATGTATATAACTATTGTATCACAATTCGGGTATCAAGTATTATGGGAATATTCACAGGTAAACCAAGTCTTCCGCTGATCTGATAATCTTTTTTTAGTTATGTGTATGTTGTGGTGGAATACAATATCAGATGATCCTGGCAGGTTTGGGTTAATCGGTGTTAACCCGGTCACTGGCCCGGTTCGGTGTGAACAGGGTGTGACAACGGTGGTATCAGAGCGTGATGCTCTGCTCCACTCACAGCATACCATTAGAATTCCGTAGAATGTATAATAGGAAAATGGGATTGGGTTAATGTAAAAGCTTTAAGGAGTTAAAAGCCAAAGAAAGAAAGTATTAAAAAGGGTTGCATTTAGATATTGCATTCATGGCATGCGTGAGAGTAGATAAAAAGTAAATAAATTGGTGTTATAACCTATAGAGTACTAGTTTGATGAAATTTCGGCAGCATAACGGCGTAAAATGGAATTTCCAAAAAAATTTACACACAAACACCTGATAAATAACAGATATATAATATAATATAACAATGATCAAAAAGTAACAATAAATGCATCACAAACCACTATCAAAACACATTATCCCACAAATAATTCCAGTTACAGTGCAAATACAAGGAATGAGAAAAGAAATGAAATATACAACAAGGTCCAATAAAAGGAAACAGATAAGAAGCTGGTGTGGGCGAGCTAAGCCCTCACTGATCATGATCGTCGCCATCTGTGATCACTACGCTCACCGGAGGTCTAGAGTTGACGTTGAGGCGATGGTCGTAGTAGTCAAACCTCGCGTTCACCAGCCGTACCTCCCTCCGTAGTCGGCCAAAATCTGTTGAGATGGCGTTGGCCGTGGTGCTCAAGTCTTGGCCCAGTTGGAGAAAGGAGTTCTCCAAAGTAGCCTGCCTCTCTAGGATGCGTTCCTCCCTGGAAGCACTCTCGTCCAGCCTTCGTAGCAGCTGATCTTGGCCATCCTTCAAGGCCCTCATGGTGGACATCATGCTCTCAAAATCGTATGCACCACTCTCAGGTGGTGGGGCTCTATGCTGTGAGGTTGCAGCTCTGGAGAAGCCAAGATCGGGACCTCTCGACTCCTGAGGCACCTCCTCAGGGATGTCATCACCCACCAGGTCATCCTCCTCATCCTGAGGAACATAGTCCTCATCCTCCTCGCTGGACTCCTCCTCCATGTGAACATCCTCCATAGGGGCAGCCCTCCTATCCCTACCTCTCTGAGCTCCTGCTCTCGGAGGTGTATCCATAAGGGTGTGGAGACCCATCCTCAAAAGGTTACCCCTATCGAACTTATCCACCAGAGTCTTCCCCTCCTCGCCACTCAGGTCCACCCCGAAGAACTCGAAGATCCTAGTGAGGATCCTGCCATAGGGGAATCCTCCATCCTCAGGGTGGGAAGTATGGTGCTCCATCATCTTGAGGATGATGTACGGCAAGCACAAGTGCTCGACACCTCCCTCTATGGCCGTGTAAATGCAGAAAGCTATGAAGGCCGCCATGAAGCCCACCTGGTTCCGATGACCTCCTCTGGGGAGCAGGTTGAACTGGATCAAACGGGCAAACATGCGAACCTCAGGGTAGAAGGATGTCTCGGACTCCGGACGGGTACTGCTACCACAGATGGTCTCGTAGATGTAGTCCGACGTCTCCAAACTCATGAATGGTCCCAGGGGCTTACTCTTGGGAGGACTGTAGTAACGGTGCCTGGCCGCTGAGATGCCCAAGATGCTGGCCAAGGTGTCCACGGTCAGCTGGATGTCCACCCCCTTCACCAAGCTGACTATAGTGTACTCCCCGTACTGGTAGGAAACCTCCAAGTTGCAGTAGAACCTACGAACTAGCTGCTTGTAGCACGGACGGTCTACGTGGAGGATAGACTCCCAACCCAGTGCTGTGAACCTCTCCTGAAGCCGAGCCTTGTGGAAGTCATCGACTACCACGGTCTTCTCCATCATCATCGACCTCTTCAAGAAAGCCGGCCAGTTGGCTGCTGCCTCTGCACTGTGGAAGAGCTCCTCATCATAGTCCGAAGGGTCAAACCGGGTAGGCCCAGGTCTCCCTGTGCGGGGGGCTGGAGAGCTAGTTCCCGCACTCTTCCGCTTAGAAGCGGTGGTCTTACATCGAGTGTCAGAAGATGAGGGCCCCTTGCCGGTGCGAGATGACATCCTGGCAAGAAAAGAGGAGAGCAGGGTGAGTAAGGAAAAGAGAATGACAACAGAGAGATGGGTGAGCAATAAGAGAAAGCCCCGAAACTCAAATTTTCTCGCAAAATAGGAAATGCGACAAGCTAGGAATGATAGGGAATCTATGGATGAGATGCACGGTAAATGACAAAACAGAGTCATGGTAAAACAGCAATATGATAGAAAAGGGCATATGTAACATGAGAGGATTCAAATTTTCAATGCGCAAGTTCATTCACAATGGAGTAAAGCTTGAAACTATAGGTCTAACACGGAAATGCCATGGTAGTGAGATCATGAACATGCAAAAACATACTCTAATAGACTATGGAGGTCCACAAATACCAAGTATGTAAAGAAAAAAAAATCAAAGAAACCCAACACAAAAGAGGGATTTTCATGGGATGACATGGGGATTTCAAGCATAAGGGACTTTCCATGAATTTTATACCATGTGAAGCACAAATCAAGCATAATGCATCATAATTGAATCATTAATTGGAGAAAAAGAGCGAGAATTGAAGAAATCCCCAAATTTGAGAAAACTAGGGCACGATTTCGGGTTTTTCTCAAAATGGAGAGATAAGTCCTAACAAACTAGAAATAACCACATAAGAACCATCACAATCACATGGAAACACTATTCTATTGAAAGAAATATGGAAAAAGAACCTAGAACGAAGTCTACACGTGAGTTCTACCCCCCCAACTGAAAATTCTGAGAAAATGGGAAGAAAAACTTACTTGGAAGTGGGAGAGTTGAATCTTCTCACAAATCACCGGGTTGATGAGTGGAATCGAGAGTGGAAGCGTCGAAATGCCCTCCAAAATCGCCTGGAAGAGATAGAGAGAAAGAGAGAGGATAATGGAAGAAAATACAATTGAACAAAGCCTGATGGGCCCTGTTCGAGTTTTTACTCGGCCAGGACCCGCGGGCCGACCGACAGGCCACCCTGCCCGCCGGTGCAGCCCACCGGTTGTGGAAATTTGGGAAAAATGGAAATTTTTTTTTATATTACTAATATAATTATATTGATTATTATTATTATTATTATTCCTATGATAATATGTTATGGTCAAGTGGGACCATTGACATACTTGTTAGAGCACTGGCCCTGTATCTTGGAATTAAGTTGCGGTTAGTTGTATACTATCATGCACTACAGTACCTCATGTAATGGCATATAATTGTGTGCCAAAATCAATTCTATGGTGTTTAACCAATGTGGTGCGTGATATGTTCCAGGTACAGGGATACGATGGTACATACTAGATCCGGTAGCAATGCCCGAGGTACCTCGCGTGGTCCTCGTCCGATCGGTCGACCACCGAATCCCAAGAGGTCCCGCTCTGTGGGGCAAACCTCACCTCCACCACCTCCAGAGACCCTTGGTCAGGGTGGGGCACATGGGGACCCACCGATGACTACACTCCCGAACCCTCCACTGGTTATTACTCCAGGAGATGTTGCTACCATAATTCAGCAGTCACAACAGGTTTTTCAGCAACAAATGCTTCAGAAATAGCAAGCATTTATGACTGCTATTCAGCAAAAATTGGACCTTTCTCAATCGGGTCAACCTCCCCGGATACGTACTCCACAGGACCCGCCTGTAGGGTCGGGAACGAGACCACAAGTGGGAGGTACACCTCCAATTCCATCGTTTAGTGTTCCTCAGTATGGGGTGCCTCCTCTATACTCTTGCTATCCTGCCTATGCTCCTAACTTCCCGGCGACGAGTAATACGTCAAGGGTGGTAGAGTCGTTCAAGAGGAACTTACCGCCGGTATTCTCTAAGGTGGGGAGTGATCCTCTAGAACCGGATCAATGGATCCAAGAACTAGAGAAAATATTTGAGGTGATTGAGTGCACAGATGCACAGAAACTCATTTGTGCGGGGTTGCAACTCAAGAAGGAGGCCAACTCCTGGTGGCAAGCTTCTAAGCCCATATTGTTGGTTGCCCATCCAGAACCCACCTGGAAACAGTTCAAGGAGTTGTTCTTGGATAACCATTATCCGCGCAGCTTTAGAGGCCGCAAGGAGACTGAGTTTATGGCTTTAACTCAAGGAGGTAAGACTGTCCTTGAGTACCAACAGCAATTTGAGAGTTTGTTCCATTTTTCCCTAAGGCATATGCAGACAGCTGAAGAGAAGGCTGCAAGATTCCTAAAGGGCCTAAAAGCATCCATTGGGTCTGTACTTGAGGTCTTGGATTTGACTGACTATGGCCAGATTGTGCAGAAGGCCAAGACCATGGAGGATAAGCAAAAGGGAGAACAGTCCCTCACCCCTGGACTGTGGAAGAGAACAAACCCATTTCCGGACATGGGGAACTCCTCCAAGGCATACCGCGGATCATACAGTTCTGGGCCTATGTATAGGCAGCCCTATAGGCCATCTGGCTACCCTCCTAGACCAGTTGGTGGTTCGGGTTCCACCTCTTTTCGCCCGAACACTAGTGCGGCACCTACAGCTCCAAGGCCACCTCGACCTCCATCTGTAACGGGTCAAGTGCAGAGGGGCCCCGCCCCAATTCCGACATCTCAGATTCGTTGCTTTAACTGCCATTCATATGGGCATTATGCAAAAGACTGTCGGGTCAGACGAGCCTTGCCCTCCAGTCAGCCCTCTGCTTACCGACCTCCCTTAGCTCGGGGGAAGTCAACCGCAGGGAAGGATGTATGCTCTATCAGCTGAGGAACCTGAGGCCAGTACAGAAGTAGTAGCAGGTACATTTTAAATTAAGAACTTCCTTATGTTAAATATTGATGACCTGCTGAAATTATATGCATTGTTACACTAGGTATCCTACCCATATCAGGCATACCAGCCTATGTTTTATTCGATTCAGGAGCTACTCATTCATTCGCATCTAAGAGATTTGCAGAGAAACTTGGGATGTCACCCAAGATCCTAGACCATGGAATGATTGTTATTATGCCTACTGGTAAAATTGCACAGTTGAAGGAAGTGTATGGGCCGTGCCCAGTGGAGATTAGTGGAAAGAATTTTGATGCACCACTCATTAAGTTCAATATGCAGAATTTTGATGTTATATTGGGTATGGATTGGTTGTCGGCTCATCGAGCTAATGTGATCTGTGCTGAAAAGCTGATTAGGGTGACAGATGACGAAGGGAGAGAATTGGTATACCGAGCAGATAAAACGAAACGGGTGAGGAAGGTCCTTGTCTCCGCTCTTCAAGCGGTAAAGTTGTTGGAAGAGGATGTCAGGGCTACTTAGCATCGGTACTTGATGTTGATGCAAGGATTACACCTCTAGAAGAGATAAAGGTGGTTAAAGAGTTTCCCGATGTCTTCCCAGATGATCTGATGCATTTACCACCTGATAGAGAGTTGGAGTTTGCCATAGATTTGACTCCTGGAGCAGCTTCAGTATCTAAGGCTCCATACAGGATGGCACCAGCTGAATTGAAGGAGTTGCAGATGCAGTTGCAGGAATTATTGGAAAAGGAGTTTATTCACCCAAGTGTTTCACCTTGGGGTGCCCCAGTGTTGTTTGTCAAGAAGAAATATGGCAGCTTGCGTATGTGCATCGATTACCAGGAATTAAATAAGCTGACCATTAAGAACCGATATCCGTTGCCACGCATTGATGATTATTTGACCAGTTGCAGGGTGCGAAAGTATTTTCAAAGATAGACCTTCGATCAGGCTATTATCAGCTCAAGATAAAGAGCAACGATATACCCAAGACAACATTTAGGACTCGGTATGGTCACTATGAGTTCCTAGTGTTATCTTTTGGGTTGACCAATGCACCGGCAGCATTCATGGATTTAATGAATCAAGTATTTCATGACGTACTCGATAAGTGGGTAATTATTTTTATTGATGACATCTTGATCTACTCCAAGACAAAAGAGGAGCACACTCAACACTTGAGAATGGTGTTACAGAGGTTGAGAGAACAACAGTTGTTTGCCAAGTACAGCAAGTGCGAATTCTGGCTTGAACAAGTTGGATTCCTGGGGCACGTAGTATCTAAGGCCGGAATCGAGGTAGATCCCGATAAGGTGAAAGCAGTAGTAGAATGGGAAAGCCCCAAGAATGTCACTGAAATTAGAAGCTTCTTGGGTTTGGCTGGATACTACCGGCGCTTCATTGAGAATTTCGCCCGAATCTCTGCACCAATAACTAGATTAACCAAAAAGGGTGTGAAATTCGACTGGGCAGAGGAATGTGAGAAGAGTTTCCAGGAATTGAAGAAGAGGTTGGTGTCAGCCCCTGTGTTGACCATCCCTGAAGGCACAGGTGGAATGACAGTCTACACTGATGCTTCCAAAGTTGGTTTGGGTTGCGTCCTCATGCAACGCGGTAAAGTAATAGCGTATGCATCCCGACAACTAAAGGAGTATGAGAAGAACTACCCCACTCATGACTTAGAACTAGCCGCATCATTTTTGCCCTTAAGATTTGGTGACATTATTTGTATAGGGAGAACTGTGAGATATACAGTGATCACAAAAGTCTGAAGTACTTCTTCACCCAGAAGGATTTGAACATGAGACAGAGGAGATGGCTTGAGCTCATGAAGGATTATGACTGTGACATTCAGTATCATCCCGGCAAGGCAAATGTAGTGGTATATGTGTTGAGTCGGAAGGCACAGACTGTGTCACTCTCATGCTTAGCAGTCAGCCTACCACTCATGCAAGAGGCGATGCTAATGGATGAAGCTCTCTTATATGAGGGAGCAACCTTAGAATTGGAACGTCAACTAGAAAACCTTAAATGGTTGACTGTATCCTTGACGGCTCTACAGGTGCATCCGGCTATTAGGTAAGAGGTAATAATGAAACAACCTTTGGATCCTGAATTGTAGCGGATCAGAGTTAAGGTTCAAGATCAAACAATGAACGACCCAGATTTTGTTTTAGCCAGTGATGGGGCATTGATGTTTCGAGGCAGATTGTGTGTACCCAATGATTTGGATATACAAGACAAGATAGTGCGAGAAGCACATAGCTCCGAGTACTCACTCCACCCAGGAAGTACAAAGATGTACAAAGACCTCAAACAAAATTACTGGTGGCCAAGCATG